>NC_133661.1:147834092-148434233 GCF_037893015.1 Macrotis lagotis
AAGAAGTCAATGTCAAGATCACCCAATAGCTTGTTATCCCGTTTAGCTGGACAAATCAAATCTAATTCAAACAAGTCCAATCACAAAGAGGACTGGTGAAAAATAAGATTGGAAAAGCTAAGTTGGAGCCAGATTATAGTCTTAAAGGTCTGAAATTGATCCTAGAAGCAATAGGGAGCCATAGAAAATTTTTGTGGGTGAGAAGAGAGAATAAGCATTAAATTTTTACTATGAAGAGTGAGATAAACAATCCAGAAGGTTAGATGAGCAGGACTATTGGGACCAGCAAGAGGTCACCAAAGTTATATACTATAAGTATGTAGTGGGTAAAACCAGTCCTTACTGCCTTTGTGAAGAGGACCACAGAAATCTGGTCATTCCAGTTATGTCCCTACACAGAAAACTCAAAATGATTTTGTTGAAATTTCTGATTAAAGTGACTTTCAACACCATTAAAACAGTAAGCATAAATCCACCCAAAAAGAGATAGGCTAAAGGATGGAATATAGAAACCCTACCTCCCACCCACAAGGTGAAAGAGAAATCAGAAAATTGCTTACTACATACAGGGAGTGCATTTCCTTCCAGACCCTGGGGTGCTTCTATAATGGAAAATATGTTTTCAGTGACCTGGGATCCAGCAGGTAACTAGAGAGACTGTGACTTTCATTTCAATGGGTTTTAGTGGGATGCCTTTTGAGACTGAAAGCTTAGAGGAGTCTGGGCAAACTTTGATTGGTTACCCTTCTGCACCTGCAAGTCATTCTACCACCTATTGCCAGAGCCCATCATTATGTGAAAGGCTGGGCTCTGGAACCCAGAAAACCTGTACACTATAGAACGAAGGTCTATTGTCAAGGTTCCAGAATCATGTAAAAATCAAATAAAACAAGAAGCAGCCGTTTCAGTTTGCTCATGATTATTGTGTTTGACAAGATAACTTGTGCCCACTTGTACATTCATTACTGAGCTTTTGCAAAGATTTTCCTTTGTCTGCCTGAATGCAGGAATTTTTAATGAATAGTTTCAGTGTCTGATTTCATGCACCTGAAGTGTAAACATCGATGAGCATCCATCTAACTGGTCTCCATCCACATACATAGCTATTCTGCTCATCAGGGAGACCCTCATCAAGAGCCACATGAATTTCCAAATAGCCCTAACCTTTTTACCTGTTTACTGAGGTCACTGCTATGAATGAGAAGGGCCAACTTGAACCTCCTTTGTTTCATGTGGTAAATAGTTTAAATGAAGTAATAGGCAAATGGGAAAGGGATTTGGATTTTAACTGCAAACAGTAGAGAATATAATTACCAAGAGGATACCCAGGCTCCTCTGTATGGTCTTTGAACAAAAGAGATCACAAATAATATCCCCAAAGTGCTTTTTGAACCTGCCCTGAGAGACACAAACATACCTACACTTACATGCCCAATCCCACCAAGTATAATGGGTGGTCGGTCTGTAGTTTGCAAGCTCTTGGCATAAGATGCTCTAGAAAGGAGTAAGTCAAATTCTTGACTATCACCTTCATCTTCATTATCAAAAGCATTTGAGCTTCCCCATGCATGGAAGTAACCAGAATAGGTTAAAAATGTAGGCACAAAGTCCTTAGAGATACAACAATTTTTACACTGTCATACACTGGAAAGAAGTTCCTGGCTACAAGGTCTAGTTTCACCACTTATTGCTTGTTTGACTTTTGGAAAATCACTTAAAACTCTTGGGGGCTTGGTTTGTCCCTCTTTAAAATGAGAGCCTGAATTAGATGATCTCTAAGTTTCCCTTTTGGGGCAGCTAAGTGGTACCATAGGATGCTAGACCTTGAACCACATATGAACTCAGACACTTAGCTGGGTGACCCTGGGCAAGTCATTTAACTCCATTTGCTCCTGTTTCCTTATCTGTAAACTGGAGAAGAAAATGGCAAACCACTCCAGTATCTTTGTCAAGAAAACTTCATGTAGGATCATGAAGAGTTGGACTACTGAAAAATGACTTAACAACAAGAAGATTCCTTCCAGTTCTAAAGTTATGATTCTAGTGACTTAGTAATGCAGGAACTATGTTTTTCTTCTCCATTTAGATGAATGGCATCATGAAAAGCTTAGGTCTAGGATCCAGTAACCAAGAATTTTTGTGCATGTCTTGCCTCAACTCATTTGCAAATTATTATCATTTTACCATTTCAACCTTATCTCATTATTTATTCTCTCCACACATTCTTCACTCAGACCAAACTGGAGATCTTTCTGCTGTAGTCACAGATTTCTATGACCTTCATCAGGTTGTTTTCTATGCCTGGAATGCCCTCCCTACTTCTCCTTGTATGCTGAATTTCTTTGCTGTTGTTTAGTCATTTTTCAAGACCTGAATTTCTACGGATCTTTAAAACTCAAATCTCACTCTTACAAGAAACCTCCTTTGGGCCTCTCCCCTACTCCATCACCCTCAATAAGTACCTTCGCCCTTCAAATCTTGCACAACAGGTTGTTTTGTAATTCTCTAATGCATTTATAATTCATATTGTATATTATTATCTTAGTTGGTATCTAACTCCCCCCCCCCGACTGAAAATTTCATGAGGGCAGGGACCATATCTTAGATAAACTGAGTATTTCCTAGCACAGTGTTTGTAATTGAACTGTGTGACAATAGGCAAGTCATGGATCTTCTTTGTACTGTATTTGTCAAATGGGAATAATAACTGTTCAATTAATTCATAGAGATGTAAAGAGCAAATGAGAAAATATATATGAAAAAGTCCTTTGAAAAAGTAAAAATTAAAACTTCCATATTAAATACTAGGGATTATTATTGTAGCTGTTACTGTTATTCAGAATAATAAATATGAATTTTTGCACTGGGGTAAATTTAGTTGAGGGAAGGGCAGGATATAAGTGGTGATAGCAATGAAAAAGAATAATTCTGTGGTACACTTCCTTTCCCCCAGAAGGTATGGTCCATAATCCTAAAAGAATTAAGTGGGATTGAAGGAAATTCGGTTCTGAGAGAGGGATCCAGGACTCAATGGTGATAAAGTCCTGGGGATGAGGGTTTCATATATAATATATTGCATAGGGAGAGTGCATGCCATGTTGAGGAGGCAAGCTGCCCCAAACCTATTGGAACCCTGTTTAAAGACCCTGTCACCCCCGCTTAGTTACAGTTCTACTGGTAAAAATACTTCTACTAGGGGTGGCTAGGTGGTGCAGTGGATAGAGCACTGGCCCTGGAGTCAGGAGTACCTGGGTTCAAATCCAGTCTCAGACACTTAATAATTACCTAGCTGTGTGGCCTTGGGCAAGCTACTTAACCCTATTTGCCTTGCAAAAACCTAACCAAAAAACCCAAAAAACAAAAAACCAAGAATACTTCTATTACTGCTATTAGGGATGAAGTGAAGGGAATCAATGTTTGTTTAGTGCCTATGCTAAATACATTACGAATATTATGGTATTTGATCCTTAATGGAAATAACAGCTGATAGCAATTAGTGAAAATAACAATTTTAACCCAAAAGAAATGATCTCTTCATCCTCTGTTGTAAAGATTCTGATAATGGAAAATCATACTTGGGAATGAAGGGAGAATCACTAAGTCAATCAGTCAATGAGTGTTCGTTAAGTTTTGTGTTAGGTATTTGCTAAATGCTGGTGACACAAAGAAAGGGAAAAAATACTGTCCTGACTTCAGGAAGCTTACATTCTAGTGGTGAAGACATCCAGATAGCTCGAGAGTACATATCTTGGCAGAAGTCAATATACCTGTTCAACCTGATAGAAAACAGGACTTGTTACAGAAGGCGTAGATCCTTGTGTATGCAACATAAATGACAAAGAGCCTATATAATTGGCCATATTACTGTTGTAGGAAACAAGTCAGACAGATAAAGTGTTTATTAGGTACTGGTTTGTTGTGAGAATCCAATGAGATAATATTTGTTAAGTGCTTACCACATAGCCTAGCAAATAGATGTTTAATAAAAGTTTATTCCCTTCTGTTATTTTCCATTGCACTATGGGGATTCAAATCAAGTCATCAAAATAGTCTGCCCTCAAGAAAATGACATTCTAATTGGGGGAGACCATACATATAAGGGAACTATAAAAGGGTGAGGGTAGAATGGTGGAGAGAATGGTTCTGGACAATATAAGGCAAAAATTAACAAATTAGAGCCTGGTGTTTAAGAGTTGGAGTCCAAGGTTATAATGGGGTTGGGGAGAGAATGAGATATGATGGCCAGCATAGTTACAATATGGTACAGAAGTAGGTAGGAAATATCATGAAGGCCCGAACCTAGACAAGATAAAGTGAAAACTCATCAATTAGAGCTTCCCAGAGCTGTGTCTAAGCTTTCTGTGTGTATGTGTGTGACTTTCCTAAGGTCACATAGCTTCTTTATATCATAGCTGGATCAAGGTCTCTGGTCTCCTGATTTCCAAATCAGTAGTCTTTCTATTATATACCATGCCAATAAGTAGAAGTCTTAAGAAGGAAAATGTTGCTTGGGAAATAGGGTCTTTATGAGTTGAACATATGAGGGTGAACCTAGGACTGGGAGCAGTAAGGGGGAACCAAGCTATAGGCTACACATTGTACAAAGGCAGAATTTACTTGTTGGTGAACTACTATGTTTTCTGATGACATGCATTTATACGAATACTAATGGGAAGTCTCCTAACTCACTTCACCTGGTTGGACCCAAGTCTAATCCTGGTTGGACCCAAGTCTAATGACTCAAGAGTTCAAACTCTTACTTAATGGCAACTGTAGGCCTCTAGGTAAAGGATTCTCTATATTACAATGGAAATCATTAAGCAACTCTAAGAGTAGGGGCAGAGAAGTCTGGATGGTCATAGGGCATGAACTGTGTCCTTCCTCAAGACAAGATGCCTCAGAATCTTTGAGTGAGGAAATGAATATGAGTAGAAGTTTATCCAGCTGATTTACGTAGGTATCTGGGATTAGCACCATGAATCACTAAAAATGATTCTGTGTCACCATAGGTGACCCTCCAATGCCCTCATTTTACAGATGAGGAAATTGAGAACAAGTTATTTGCCAAAGGTCACAAAGGTAATTGATGTCAGAGTTGGGGTTAGAACTCAGATCTTCTGACTCTTATCCTCAATATCTTTCTATTGTTTTCTTCTTCCTCAGCATACTGACGATTTTTTTTCCCCTTCTAATACAAAATCTGAGCTTAACAATAAAAGGCAAAAGCCACCATATTCAAAATTAAACTCATCAGAATTTAATTTTTAATGTGAATATGTTATAACATAACCAGCTGAAATTTTGAAGAGATGTGCCACCATGGTGTAGAGGTGACCCTGAGTTTTTTAAAGGTTATATAAGCTCTTTTATAGGTTCCACCAAACTTGGGGAGACTTTAAATATGGATCAATTGATGGACTGTAGGTGTGATATCTGAGGACCAGTACAGCTCAGTTCAGAGAGGACAAATACAAGAGCGACTGATACAAACACAAGAACGTCAGACAAATGGTGAAAGTGTTGACCCCAGCTACTCTCAAAGACCCTTCCACTGAGTCACAGAGAGTTTTTGATCTATGTCAGTGGAGGGAGTACTAGCTCAGAAAATACTCTGTGTATGTGAAAGTGTGTGTGTGTGTGTGTGTGTGTGTGTGTGTGTTTAGGAAACCTAGTTTTTAAACCATCCACAAAATAGATATAAATTATTTACTTTTCCTGGCTTTATTTTGTGCTCTGTACACAGTTTTGTTTTATAGAGGGAATCTGAAACAGATCAGCAATGTTTTTAGTTGAACACAAGCTACTCAATGTAACATAGCTTAGATAAATAGATTCCATCCATGAAGCTCCTACAAGCGGTCTAGAGGCTGAAAAGACCCCAAGAAAGAATCTTGAGGTTGTTGAAAAGCTTATGGACAGTCACTTCCCTATGTAGCACTAGTATGGACCGAGAGCATGAAAGGCAATGACAAGCAGTCTAGAGTCAGGGAAAGATGTCTCTTGTTTTTTTCCCCTCTCTGACCAGAAGTAAAAATATTGTCTGAGTGGATCTCTCCTACTGCCACTAGAAATGGAGAGGTTTGGAGATCAGCTTGTTTAGAAATTAACCCAGGATCTAGGAGCCCTTTGGGAAATGTTTTCTTAGTGGTAAGGGATTTCTATGTATACCAATGGTCCTCTACAGCGGTAGTTTGATTTTAGCCTATTATCCCTCTTCACCTCCTGTCTCTTAAAATGATGCTTTGAGCCGGAGGAGAGTCAGCCTGGGCAATCCCAGAGAATGACTAGAAGGGCATTTTTTAGGGCAGGCTGGAAGCCCTTGGCTTTGTCGCCTGCCTCCATCTACCCAGGGCCGAAGACATGCCCTCCTCAGCACACTTGCTGAGGCTCAAGTCTGTCAGGTTTGATCTCTCAAGGAAGGCACCCTGCTCCCTGGGTTGGCTCCAAGTCTGCTGCCAAGGCCGATTACCATCAGAATGCCCACCCAGGCCTGCCGTGCCTTCCTTCTCCAGTGCAGTGGCAGGCCACCCCTTGATGAGAGGGCCCTCTATGGTTAATCACATCTCTCCTCTGCCTGTCTAATTAACTCCGTCACTGTATCTGTAGTCAGATAAAATACTCATTTCACACCACATTAATTTTTATCAGCTGAACATTAAGCAACACAAAGCTATCTATGCTCGGTTTAATTTACATACTGACAGACCCACAGAGCATGGCTGCAATTCCTGCGAAGCAAATAAGCAGAACTGGCATCAAACAAGGCTCTCCAAAATGAAATATTGATGCGCAAGGCTGACAGTCCCCGGGAGGGTGGCGGGGGACCAGGAGGCCTGAGCTGGAGAGGAGAGGAAGAGTGACTTTTTTTTTTCCTTGAAAAAAGAATCAGAGACTTGCTAATTAATAATCCTTTTACCAGGCAAAGGTCAGGGGGACAAGAGCTCCGTCCCTAATAGCCATGGATTAAGTTTGCTCCAGGCAAGCTCTCCTCACCAGTTGAGAAAAACCATCTTTTATCTCTGGTGGGGCTCTCCCTTTGCCCCTTGCTTGGCTCCTAGAGCCATTCCTAGGATGGACAGAAAATCCAAGCAACTGACTAGGCCAGGCTTGCCCCCTGACTTAGGAAGGGAGGAAGGGAAAAAGGAGAGGAAGAAACCAAAAATAAAAATAAACTCAGGCATCAAATATATATACAAATAAGTCCATAAGGCTCCTCTCCCCTCCCCATCACTCCTATCCACCTATTCCCCATTATCCCTATTGTGATTTCTTCTCTTCAAGATTCCACTTGAAATATATTTTAATCTGATATCCCCCCCCGGTATAAAAATGCTATTAGAGTGGAATGTTTGGCCAACTGGGTGGTCAGTCCCTTCTCAACCAAGTGTCTCACCCAACATTTCCTATGGGGTACCCTTGGGAGCCTATTATAGCTCTGCTTCCAGGGAAATCATGACCAAAGGCAAAAACCCAAACAGAAAAGCTGCCTTGCCTGGGAGACCCAGAGTTACTCACTTGGACTATTCCTTCCTGGGAGTTGTGTAGATTTTGGATTGTTTTTGGAAGCCCCTGTGAAATCCCAGTTTCTGACTGGCCTTTATCCATTTGAGATCCCCTCTACCCACTGGCTGCCGTATGTCCCAGCCCACGACTCCTCTGAGGCTCCCCTCACTGCCCAGCCCCAAGGTCGCTTTGCTCTGCTAGGATTTTCCACTGTGCTATTCCTTAAATCTCAGCAAGAATTCCGAGCAGCTCCTGGTTGGGTAATAAAGCGCACTCCTGTTGTAGGTGGTACAAGGCTTCTCAATAAAGAAACTTCTGGGCTGGCTGTAATTTCACAACAGCTCATGCTGTGTCTTGTAGTTGTCAGCTGGTGCCAGTGTTTCGTAGGTATTTCTCCCATCCCTGCTACCAGAAGGCACTACCTTTCTCTTCTTTCTATCTCAGTGACAACAGAGGGGTTGCAATGACCTTTTCTTGGGTCAGGAAGGGCACTTTAAGACCTATTGGGAATTTTTTTACTTCTTTTTCTTTTCTTTTCGATAAGTATCACAAACTGCTTTGTGTGGGTGCAATGAGCCAGGCTCTCATGGAAACAATGAAGTAGAACCTGGGGTGGGGGGTAGAATGGAATCCTGGGAATATAGGTTCTATCCCTGTTTCTGTCAGTAACTCTGGACCCTAGATAAGTCCTTTGTCTTCAACCTCAGTTTCCTTATCTATCAAGTAAGAATAACCCTTCCCATTCTATCTTCTTCACAGAGCTTTGAGAAAGGCAAATGGGTTTGTGCAAACATAAATGTGGGGACAGCTAGGTGGAGCAGTGGATATGATACTAGCCTTGGAGTTAGGAGGACCTGAGTTCAAATCCAAAATCAGCCATTTGCTAGCAGTGTGACTGTGGACAAGTCATTTAACCCCAATTGCCCTCCCCCCAAAAAGAGAAAAATGTAAATGTGGGGCATTCTTATTTTCAGTCTGTGTGGCAAATTCAGCTCAAGTAATGCTCATAGCTTCCTTATTCTTTTTTTATGTTTTTTGTTTGTCTTTTTGCAATGAAAGGTTAAGTGACTTGCCCAAGGTCACAGAGCTAGGTAGTTATTAAGTGTCTGAGGCTGGACTCCAGGACTCATGCTCTATTCACTGTGCCACCTAGCTATCCCTTACTCTTGACAAGGAATCTGTTCAAATGTGTGAATATGCTGGCAAGGTCCTCCTTTGACTTGCCCTCTTCAACTTCCCTCTTTTCCTTCTTCCCATCCCCTCACTTTCCTTCTTTTCTTTCTTTCTTTCTTTCTTTCTTTCTTTCTTTCTTTCTTTCTTTCTTTCTTTCTTTCTTTCTTTCTTTCTTTCTTTCTTTCTTTCTTTCTTTCTTTCTTTCTTTTTTGCAAGGCAATGGAGTTAATTGACTTGCCCAAGGTCACACAGCTAGGCAATTATTAAGTATCTGAAGTCACATTTGAACTCAGGTCCCCTGACTCCAGGGCCAATACTCTCTCCACTGAGCCATCTAGCTGTTCCTCCTTTTCTTCTTAAAAAGAATCATCACTACCATTACCACTACCATTATCTCAACCTGCATAGTATATCTCTTTCTCAGTGGGCAGATATACTAAGATATTTCACATAATAACCTGAGCTAAAGTAGATTTCAAGATTCTCTGATTATCTTGTATATGTTCAGCCTTCCAAAAAAGAGAGATAGGGGTGCAGGGAATCTTTCTTTTGAAATCATATATTCAGCTAGTGCAACAGATAGAGCAGCATATAGGAAAACTCCTGAATTCAAATCTTGCCTGAAACACTGCCTAGCTGTGTGAACTTAGGCAAGTCACTGCTTATCTCATTTTCCTCAATTGTACAAAAGGGATAATAATAGAACCTACCTCACAGGATTGTGTTGAGAATCAAATGAAGACATAATTGTAGAGTGTCTGGCTCATAGTAGGCATTTCATACCTGCTTGTTCCTTTGTTTACTCCATTTCAACATGTAACAGGGATATTGTATATGAAAGTGTAGCCAGTATAAAGACTGTTTGAGGCTGTTTGGATTCTTAATTTTCAGATATTGTTTGTTCTAGCTCTTAAGCCATTTTTAGCACTAATGAATTGCTTTAAAATCAAATAGGATTACATTTGGAAAAGGACAAAAGTTCATTGTACAAGTAGTGCCTATCAGAGAACCAAAGATTGAGTAAGCTGGGAACCCCCAAGGACTGAGAGCTGTTAAATATTCAGAGCTTTCATTTTTCACTGGAGGGATGATTCCTGAGTCTTCAAAGAGTTTTCCAGTGATTTACTTCAGAGATGGACTTGGGCCCTGCTAGACCTCAAGTCTTGCTGGCTACCATATTCCTGGAAGGTTGCTCCTGGGGCTTCCACAGGCAAAATGCTCTGTGACCTTTTAAAGATGTTTTCTTTTCCATCAACAGTGGAACCTTCTTGACCCTAGTAGATTAAGGGTGATTTTGTGATGCTTTCTGAGAATCCAACTCTGCTAGGTGAAGTCTGGGAGATTTACTAGCAACCTCTGTGAGGTGACCAAAAGGCAGCCAAATAATAGGAGTCCCTCAAAGGCACTAGAATCTTTTCAAGGAAAACATGCAATGCCTTAAAAAGGTAAATGGAAAAAAAAGTCAATCGTTTTGGTGAATGCTGTGTGTTCATTATTTTTTTTCAGAGAGCAGTCATTGTGCATAGTGCTATGTTTGAAAACAAGTCTACTTAAAATGTCACATTAAGATAATTATTTACAAATACTGACATAAATGAAATAAAGGTCTGACTGAAACGGTGCCTAACACCATTGCTTTAATGAATAGAGCAGAGAAGTGCTGAATAATTTTCTGCTTACTCCACTGCAGTCTTTCTCCTTGCCTACCTCCTCCTACACACACATCCCAGTTTAGATTTGTCTTGTTAATAGACTCCCTCTTCCTTCATACCTGGAGTATATAAGGCGGTGCACACACTGTTTATATTTTTAAACTCTACTTTTAGGCAGATTCTAAAATAGACACCTTAGGAACACTGCTCTTAATATTGTGCTGCTCTTTGAAAAATGAGAAAGAAAAACAAAAGACCCACAACAAAAATTCTGGAGTAACTGGCCAGAGCTTGAATCCTGACTTCTGTTATCCAATTCTCACTGAAGTCAAAGACAATTGAATCACTGAAGTCCAACCCATGTGTACTACATGCAGGTATTTGAGCACAGAACCCAGTCTATTTTCAAAATGATACCAGATTGTTCTAAGCCATTACTCATTAGCAGTCAAAAAATACTTTTATTCCTTCCTTTTCCCAAAACCTTTCTTGCTCAAAGCATCCCTTAGACCTTCCATCCATGTTCTTGATGTCTGTTCAAAAGCAGCTTAGTCTTGCAGCTTTGTCTAGATTCTTTCATGCTTTCAACCAAATAGACCACACACACACACACACACACACACACACACACACACACACACACATTCTCATCTTCATTTGTCTGATAGAGGAGTTAGAGGAGTTTCTTTATAGACCAATGTCTGGGATGTCTGGGTTCTGTTGGGCAGAAATGCTATCCCTTGTCCCTGCCTGTCCCTCACTAATTTCATGAAGAGTTCTTGGAAACTTAATTCTTTAAGGTTTGACGCCTATAAAGATTCATAACTTGGGCATTACAGTACTGGAACTCTATCAAGTGCCAAAAGACTCCACCCACTCCCTGTGATACTCCCCATGGGAGAGAGGACAAGCAACTCTCCTAACTGAAAACACAACCCAGTTGTTTCTGTGGGTGGTAGGATTAGGTGACCTGGTGAAGAAAGACTATAAGATGTTAGCCCTCCGAAGTGAGAGTACTTATTCCATGGCCAAGTTCTTTAGCATTTGACAGTGGTAAAACTTCCTCAAAGCAAAAACTGGGTCTGAGCTTCTTCCTCAATACATACGCTTTCCATGAATTCAAACTCTAGCCACTAGCTCTATAACTTGAGATACACATACATATGTGTGTATTTACATATGTATATACAGTATATGGATTTGTGTGTGCATTAAAATAGGAAATAAGACCATATATCTGTATGTACAGAGTGGTCCAAAAGTCTTGGTGAACTTTTCATCTTTAACAACTTTAGTTTAAACTTTAATAGTTTCAAACTATACTGAGTTTATCTATCTGTCTATCTATATAAATATATGTGTGTGTAATATATATATAAAATATATGTATATATTTATATTAATAGCTCTTTGTATGTGTAGCACTCTCTCTTTCTCTGTCTCTCTCTTTGTCTTTGTCTCTGTCTCTTTTTCTCTTCCCTCTTTCCATACTCATACACAAACAACATATACACACATGCAACATCCATGTATATAGTGACTTCTTCTGGTTTTGATTTTTAGTGACTTTCTTCAGAGATGATGGCCAAATCTCCAAAGACTTCCTTATTTTTTCATCCAATGCTGAAAACAGTTGGTTATTTAGATTGTTAAGTTCCAAGCCAGCAGGAACCACACAGCCAGTAAGTAAGTATTTATTAAGTGCTTACTATATTCTAGGGACTACACTAAGCCCTGGAGTGATACAAGGACACCAAGCTCCTTAAATCAATTTAAATCACCAAGCACCTATTAAGTGTCTACTGCAGAGTACAATTCTAGATTATAGGTAAAGTATACAATTTTGGCAAGATGAAGACCGGATCTCTAAGTAGTTTATGGTTAAATATAGGGATAAGAAACTATCACAGTTTACTAAAGCACAACATTACATGATAAGTCCATTGGAAAGTTACAACAATGTGTAGTGTGAGGTCTGAGGGGGAAAGGTCCTTACCAACAAAGGGATCAGGAAAAAACTCAGAGAACTTTAATCTAAGAAGCCTAGTAATTTGTCATGACATGAATGCTGTTTTACCATGGTGCTTGTAGGATCTGGGCCAACAAATATATCCAAGTACAGTTCCAAATATCATCTCTCGTATTTCCTTCCCTTCAAGTCAAACTATCCAGGAAATAACTCTGGGTGTTTAGACATAATCCTCTTCTCCATCCTCCTAACACCCATTCCTTCCCCTTCTTCTTGACTCTGGTTTTTCATCTCTTGTCCCCACCATCGTCATGTTTCCCTGTTTCCCCCCTCTTCCTACTTCCCTGCTTGATCTTGTGTTCTGAGAAAGGAAAACAAATAATGCATGTTTACATGATTAGCAATTAGTATTTGTGTAATGCCTTAAAGTTTTTAAAGCACTTTGCATCTGTATCTCCTTTGATTTTTCACAACAATCCTCAGAGATAAGTTCTATTATTATCTCTACGAATGAGGAAAATGAGACTTTGAGATTAAATGACTTACTTAGGGTCACACAGTTAGTAAATGTCTGAGGTAGGATTGTTTGGTTTTCAATCCAAGTCCAGGACTTTAGTCACTATGCTGCCTAGTTTCCTTCATGATAACTATATGGTATACCAGGGAGAATATTAGTTTGGGAAGCAGGAAACATGTATAACTCTTTGGGAATTGATGGGGAACAAGGGAGAGAAGCATAATTGATTGAGCCTCTTGCTCCTTCTAAATCACTTGATGGGATCATAGAATGTGGACTTTTGTCATGAAGGGGAACTCATCTCATGAAGCTGGACAAGTACTCAAGATTCTTTGCTTGATATTGTGTCTCACTGGAATAACAAAGTAAATCTGCCCTGATTCCCCAATGATAGATGGAGATATGTGTGTGGGAGTAGGAGTATGTGTATGTGTATATGTGTGAATACAGGCATATAGATGTGTGCACAGAATCTAGATGGTGACAAAAAGTCAGGAGGAGCCACCTCTTCTGTGATTTATAAGAAAAACCTTAGAAGAAAATAGCTTTGGGTTTTTTTTTTTTTTTGGAGGGGTATCTTTTTTGGTGGTGGTGGGGGGGAGGCTTCAACTTTCCATAATGATTTTTAAGATCTGTTTCAACTTTAAATCCAGGACCCTAAGAATAATGGTGTCTTCTTTCTAACATTTCTATAAAACAGTGTGAGCTGCAAGGAAACAAGTACAGGCCTCAAACGTTTTGTTGTTTTTGCTAATCTCCTTGGAGAAGACCCATTGGTCAGCACCAAAATACAATCCTGACTCATTTTTCCCTTCTGAGACATGAGAAAGGCAATGTATGTAGGATGAGACTGGGTTAGAATATATTTGACCTACGGCTTTTTAATTTCTTTAAATGGGTAAACTTACTTCAAGTGAAAGACAGGTAAAGAAGTTGTACTGGGAGAAAGGGAAAGGAGAAGGAATAGAGCAAAGTCCATAAGACTCTTAGGAATAGTGAACTTTGTAGTCATGTATACATAACTATGAGGGTGATGCAAGTAGCAAGTTTTCTTTTTTTTCAGGCCCTCATTGTAGGCTTAATTAAGAAATGATTCTTAATAAGTCCCAGGGAGCTACAGGTTTTTCCTTGAAAATGGGAAACAATCATATCTTATGGCTGTTCATTATGAATTCTTTTGGTACCACGAGTTGTTTTAAAACCGTGAAATTAGTTCTGGCAGAGTGTACATAAAAACACCCATGAGATGAGACTGAACGAGTTATGTAAGGTTTCTCACACCCTGCACATGAATTGTTAACTCTTCCTAGCCCAGACAAGGACACCAAGTGATATTTTAAAAACAGTGACACCACAGGTATTTCTAGCACCCCTATGGACAAAGTGATCAGAAGACTTTTGCTCTTCATCTGTATTTTGGGAGGGTGACCAAACTTGTGATTTCATTGATATTCTAATCTTCCAGTGTGGAAACCCCATTTATCAAAGCAGATCTCCTCCTATTCTTCTACTTATCATGTTAGACAGTTGTCTATACCATGAAATCACAAGCCCAAATCCTTTCCCTATAGTTTCTGTCTCAAAGATAATCAAAGCTCTACTAGCACTCTACTCTCATAATGAGCAGCCACAAGATACGATTGTTTCCATTTTGCTAGTAGAGCAACAAATCTCCCCTCAATTAGCTATTTCTCATGCTGTCTTCTAGTCTTGCTGTAGTACTGACATTAATAATTAATATAATATAATATAATATAATATAATATAATATAATATAATATAATATAATATAATAATAACTAGTATTTATAAGATATTTATAAGATGCTTTACAAGAGTTAACTCTTCTGATAATACAGGAATATTATAAAAAGTAAGCATAAAGACTAAAATATGAAAATTTGGAGTAGGGGCAAATAGTTTGATATACTTTAGCTTTTTAAGGGTAATCGAGCAAAAAATAACAACTTGCAGTTATAATGATGAATCTGGGTCATTTAGAATACGCCAAATTTTATTTGATCTACCCTATTTAGGAAAAAAGAAATAGGAAATGGATAAAGGTTTCTGATGAAGAAATTAAAGTTAAACTACAATCATATAAAATGCTCAAAATCATTATTGATTAAAGAAATGCAAATTAAAATAAATCTGAGGCACCACCTTACATCCATCAGATTGGTTAAAATGATAAAAAGGGGAAATGATTAATATTGGAGAGAATGTGGGAAAACTGGCACACTAATGTACTGTTGGTAGAATTGTACACTGATCTAATCATTCTAGATTGCAACTTGGAACTATGCCCAAAGGGCAATAAAACTTTATATCCCTTTGATCCATCAATACCAGTACTAGGTCTATATCCCAAAGAGATCATAAAAAAGAGGAAAAGACCCACATGTACAAAAATATTTATAGCAGCTCTTTTTGTAGTGACAAAGAATTGGAAATTGAGGAGATGTCCATTAATTGGGAATGGTTGATCAAGTTATGGTAGATGAATATTTTATAGTACTATGGTTCTATAAAAAATAATGACTTTAGAAAAGCCTGGAAGATTTGCAGGAACTGATGTTGAGTGAAGTGAGTAGAACCAGGAGACCATTTTTATACATTAACAACAACAACATTGTGAGATGATCAACTAGGATCTCAGCAGTTCACAGATCAAGGACAATCCTGAGCCACTGGAAAGTGTCATTAACAACCAGAGGGAAAAAACCATGGAAACTGAATGTAGACCAAAGGATACATTTACTTTTTAAAACTTTTATTTTATGCTTTCTCTTTCTTACTCATGTGTTTTTTCCTCCTTAGTTCTAATTCCTTTTTCACAACATGACTGATATGGAAATATGTTAAACATGATTGTTCATGTACAATCCTATATCAAATTGTTCATGGGGCAGAGGGAGGAAAGGGAAGGTACTAGAAAAATGTGGAACTCAAAAGCTTGCAAAAGAATGAATGTTGAAAATTATGTTTGCATATAATAGGGGGAAAATAAAATTAAATGGAAAAAATAAAATTAAAATAAAAGGAATTGGATAGAGGGTCAACTCTGGATTTCAGGAAGACTCAGGTTCAAGTGCTGCCTCTGACCCATTCAAGACATGCTGTCACTGACATATGGCATAACCTCATTGTCCTAAAGAACAAGTTTCATTGTGTAAACTTTCCTCCTACCCGATCAATAAATTCCAATGGTTTCCTTTAGACTCTAGGATCAAAACAAAATGCTCTGTTTGACATTCAAAGTCCTCCATCACCTGGCTCCCTGAAGTCTTCTTAAACATTACTCCCCAACTTATACCCTTTGATCCAGTGACACTGGCCTCCTCACTGTTCCATGAACAAGATATTTCATCTTTCAGCTCTGGATATTTTCTCTGGCTGTCCCCCATGCCTGGAATGTTCTGGACAGTCCTCCACATCCTGGGCTTTCTTTAACCTCCCCCCCCCAAATCCTTCCACAGAAAGCCATCCCCAACCCCTCTTAATTCCAGTGCCTTCCCTCTGCAAATTATTTCCTACCATATATATATATATATATATATATATATAACTTGCTCTTTATGTATATGTGTGTGTATATATATATATATATATATATAAAACTTGCTCTTTATGTATGTGTGTGTGTGTGTGTGTGTATGTATATATATATATATATGTATATATAAATTTGTTTGCATGTTGTCTCCTCTACTAGATTGTAAGCTCCTTAAAGGCAGAGACTGCCTTTTGCCTCTTTTTGTGTACTAGTGCTTAACATAGAGCTTACATGTGTGGTAGGTATTCAATAAATGTTTACTGATAGATGGCTTGTCCCAAGCAACTCTAAAATAATTAGCTAGAGTGGAATTACCATTCTTTATCGGTGGAGGAAGTTTTCAAGTTCTTCCTTGCATCGATGAAATCACAGGCTGGACTTGAATAAATCAGCCAATATGCTCTCTTTAAGAAATCAGGAATTTTAGAAAAATGCTTCCATTCGGCTGGAAATAGTTTTTAAAATGTGCTTATATGTGGAAACCCTCAAATAACTAGAAAATTCAGCTATTCAAATTGACCTGGATTCTGGATAGCCAAGTTTTACTTTACATTAATAACTAAAAGTATCACCTGATGGAAAAATCCATTTAGTGCCCTTCTCTTCCCTCATGCCATACCATGTCTGTCAGACACCTTTACTTTATTCCTTTGACTGCCCAGGTCTCAGCTAAATAATGCTTGAACTTTGAAGCTCTCTCTGTTTTCCTGTTAAAATATACTCTTGACTCATCATCATACTGGAAAGGATCTTTCAGAATTTGCAGCAAGACTTTAACGACTGATGACAACATTCTGTGCCCTCTTTCCCAGGAATATGGGATATTTGCAGTTGAACAGAGGCAATGCCTGCCTCCAAAAGGGTTAAATCTGCCATGGTGGCATCTCAAGCAGACTTTATAAATTAGTGGGGAGTATATTTTGAAAACTGGACAGAGAGGGAGTCAAGGAGTTGACCAGGCAATCCTGTGTAAGCGGAACAACTTACAAAAAGAGAAATAGTCCTAGAAATGGAAACAAGGCATTTTTTTCCTCTTGATTTATCTGTAAGGAGTACAGGTGAATAGGATTTTGATAAGACAGAGCCAGGAAAAACTCCAGGTTCTGGGCAGCTAGGTGGCACAGTGGATAGAGCACCTGTCCTGGAGTCAAGAGGACCTGAATTCTGCCCCAATAAATATGTAGCTGTGTGACCTTGGGCAAGTCACTTAGCCCCATTACCTTGCAAAAAAACAACAAAAAAAAGAAAAGCTCCAGGTTTAATACCTTACCTTTTATTTCAGGACACAGTTCACATACTATCTCCTAACCTCCTGAGCTATGAATACTCCCTTCCATCTCAAATTACCATAAATTCACTTCTCTGGTTTTATATTGCAAATTACCAGCAGAATGGGAGCTCCTTGAGGGAGCTTATGTTTTTGTTTGTGCATCCTTAGTATTTTGAAAATGGAAGCCACTTAATAAATGCTTGTTGGATTTGATTGGTTTCCTCAAATCATACCCCACAGAAAGAACTCCCATTCTACCTATATCAGTGGCCAGCCAGTCCTAAGAATGACCGCAGGATGCCTTGGGACAAGAAACAGGATCAGAACCCTGGCTGTTCTCATCATAAATTTTGGCATATTTTTTCTAGAACCCACTCAAAATTAGAGAAGATGGGACTTTCTAATTTCTCACAAAATTAAAAACATTCAAGACCATTCAAGACCAACTTAAGATGGTTAATATTTCTCTAGCCCTAGTCAATGAGTCAACTCCCCATATGTTCTTTGAGACCCAAATATAGATAGGTAGAGAGGTAGACAGATAGGTAGGTACATAGCTAGATAGGTAGTTAGATAGTAGGTAGCTAGATAGATAAATAGATAGATGTGAGATAAAATGAAAAGCAAAGCCAAACTCTTATGATTTAGCTTTGAAGCAAGGGAGAAATTTAAGATCATAGATGTAGAACTCAACAGTCATTAAATCCAACTCCCTCATTTTTTTTGTATAAGGAAACTGAAGTTCAAGAAATTAAGTAAATCGTTCAAGGCTACATAGGATAGTAAAGGGCAGTTAAGATTCAAACCCAGGTCTTCTGATGTCAGAACCATTGTCTCTTCCATTGCATAAGACATTAGAGCATGATCCCAATTTAACCAGTGGGCTAATGGTTTCTGAGGTCTCCTCCACCTCTGAGATTCTGTGTTAGTCACAGACATCCTGATCCTGGGGCTTAGAGTTAAAGACCTGGAAGTCAAGCCTTATCTCCAATATTTTCCAGTCACCTGGCCTTGAAGTCCTTAACCACTTCGAGCCTTTGCATTCCTCTTCTACACTTCCTATGCCCCAATCTTAACGAGAGGAAAGTGTCTTTCAAAATATTAAGAGGTTATAGAGAGGCAAGTTACTATTTTTCACTTTCTTCTGTGTGTAGGGATAAGAGGGAGAAGGCAAATGGCAAGTCTGACCAATGAGTTCAGTTCTTATAGAATTCCCAGGAGACTCTGTCTCTGCCTGGGGAACCTCCATTCTATTCCAAGCCCTTTTACCCACATGCTGGACTGGCAGGACTGGTAGGACTGTGAGAACCTGACCTTCATTGGCCAGAACTCTGTAGCATCTAATATAGGGTCCTTAATTCAAAGGGTCTAGTGGAAAATGTTAATTCTATAAAGCCAGGGTAAAAGAAAAGGAGGCTTTAAAGTTTTCAAATAAAGCATTATCTCTTTTAATCATTAAGAAGATCATCTAAGACACAGCCCATTCAGGTGCCTGGAACTCATATTCAGGCTTGGCTTAATTTCTCATTGTAGAGCAGTCAAGATGATCCAAGCCAACTACCTCATTCCCTCCCTCCCTCCTGTGTGGAAAAAAAAAAAAAAGATTAATCATATTGCCTCTAGATAATGTTCTGGGAGCTTTGAATGAAGAGGGATCAGCAAAGTACTATACTGCACAAAGTATTATTCTAAGTAGTGTCCTATACTGTAGTATTCAGACCCTACCCTGCCTGTAGGGCTTATAGGAAAGAACGTTATATAAGGGCAGAGTGCCACCCTCTTTTGTCTTAGATAAAGAATCACCTCATGAAAAGAAATCAAAGTTTCAGTAGCTTATATATTTCTGGATGTGAATATGATCTAGGCAATCAGAAGAAGAAAAATACCATTTTGAAATTGTACCCCTCTCAGCCTCACTGCCAAAATGGCAAATGTTTAAAAACTCAAGGCCTATTTGGAACTTCTCTTCATTTTTATGGGTGATTTTAATCAGGGTTGTACTGGTAAATGTTTGACAACAAAAAAAAATTTATAGGCAGGACAAAATTTTAAATTTAATTTAAATAATATTTTCTCTATTATTTTCTAGATGATGAGCAAAACAAATCAAGTATATGTTTGCCAATTTCTTATGTGTCAATTTGTTGTTGTTCAGTAATTTCAGTTATGTCTGACTCTTTGTGACCTCTTTTTGGGGTTTTATTGACAGAGAAACTGTAGTGAATTTGCCATTTCCTTCTCAGACCATTTTACAGAT
Source organism: Macrotis lagotis (assembly GCF_037893015.1). Classification (NCBI taxonomy): domain Eukaryota; kingdom Metazoa; phylum Chordata; class Mammalia; order Peramelemorphia; family Peramelidae; genus Macrotis; species Macrotis lagotis. Next base: position 147,853,990 of record NC_133661.1, read on the forward strand.
AAGGAAGCTGAAATACTGAACATTAAGTGACTTCCTCAAAAGCTAGTGTCTCAGGTCAAATTTGAACTCATTTTCCTGATTCCAAGGGGATGCTAGCTGCCCTAACTGAAAATTTTAGAATCAACTCTCTAGAGTTAGTAAGAACTGGCTCTAACACATCCCTGATAACTGTATAATAAAAGCATAAAATGAACATTGCCCATTTGCTGAAAGTTTCACCATTAGAGATTCATTTCATTGGATCTGAAATACTATCTAGTTTTCAGAAGTCCTACAAATATCTCAAAACTTTAAACTTGGACAAATACTGAAGTATTTTTATTTATTTTTTTATTCATAACTAAACTGTAATCAGTCATGGCCATATGTTTTGTGAGTTTTGGAAGGGAAGCCTCATACAAGGAAGAAGAGGAAAAGAAGAGAAAACTTTTTTTCCTTTTCTAATCTTTTCTCTTTCTTCTTCTTCTTCTTCTTCTTCTTCTTCTTCTTCTTCTTCTTCTTCTTCTTCTCTCTCTCTCTCTCTTTTTGCAAGGCAACAGGGTTAAGTGACTTGCCCAAGGTCACACAGCTAGATAATTATTAAGTGTCTGAGGTCAGATTTGAACTCAGGTCAAATGTGCTCTACCCACTGTGCCACCTAGCTGCCCCCTAACCTTTTCTCTAGAGACATCCCAGTGAAAGCCCTAGCTTTACTTTCCCCTTCTTTGATTGGATAAGAATTATATTAAGCATTTTACAACATCTACCTTTCTCCTTTATTCTTTTTTTGCACTTAATGAATGGTAGGAAAAAATAGTAGGAAAACAGACTCCAGATATAAAAGTAGCTGGAATTTTCAATCAGGTTGCAAAGCCTATCTATCACCCTTTGGTCTTCAAACTGGTCCTGTGATATAGGTACTACAAGTAGTTTTCTCCTGATCTTACAAGTGAGGAAACTGAGGATCTAGAGTCAGTGGAATTCAAACCTAGATTCCCCTCTAAGTTTAAGTAAAGGACTCTTTTCATTATCTCACACTAATTCTAAATGACTTGAATATATTCATTTCAGAAAGAAAAAAAAACAAACTATGCAACTTTCACAGATAAATCAATGCTCATTTTGTGAACCTGTTTAGCCTATTGTTTCCCCTCTCCTTTACATTCTGAAATTTTATTAATTAGGCTGATGTTGACAAGTCATCTTTGTGTTTTTCAGATTATTTTAGGTTCTATCATGATGATTTGGGGCCTTGTTTCAATAAGGTAAGAAATCAATGAAAGTTTCCTTTCTTAGTCTCAAAAGGTTATAATAATGTGAATCACTCTATGTCAAGAGAGTGCAGACAGATCACTGAATTTTCATTTAGTGTTGCTTATGTTTATGTTTTTAAATAAAGGAGGAAGTAAAAGACTGCAAAAGTATTATTTGTCTTCTTAATAATATATATTTGGTCTTTTAATTGCCTACTCAAAAATTTAAAAAGTTGAGTTAATCTATTTTAATGAGAGTGACAAGAGGAAGATATACCTCAATTCTTTAAATATAGCACCAAAGTGAGTAACTTATCTTTTAAATGGTTACATTTAAATATCTCTTTCCATGTTCATTTCTAAACCTGGATCATAAATCACCCTTATGAATACAATGACCCGTGCCTATAGTAATTTATCATTTGGATAATGTCACCTATTCAGGTATGCATTAATTTAAGCCTCAAGTTAAAACTCCTTTTGGGTAGAACCCTCCATCCTATCCCCAGATTCCAAACCACCCCACTTAAAAATCAACTAGGCAAACTTGGGCTAAGAGAGAACCTATTCTTCTTTCTTCATTTTTTTCTTCAGTCCTGTTAGAACCAGTTATACCCCCCCTTCCAGATATTTGCTAGAGAAAACACTGTATGTGGAATTGCTTAACAATTTCTCCAAAAAATAACAAGATCACGGAATAACATCATTACAGCATATGTGTCCATTTCCCTTATTTTAAGTCTTTTGGGAAATAACAAGCTGTCAAAAATATAGTGTAACAGAACAGTCAAGAGTATTGAATTATTTTCTTGATCAACCATTGTACCTTAAAATACTCCTCCGGAAAAAAAAAATACCCCAACAAACCAACAAAAACAATATGACCCTACCCTTTTAGCTACTTAATTTAAAATTGACAACATGAATACCTATCCTCTGCTTCTGGGAGTTATGTGAAAATAGGTAAAATGAATTCAATCTTCTGATCTTTATACTGGAGAATGGATACATATTCTCCTCTCCCCCCGCCCCCAGGGGGGAGAAATCCACTTCAAAGAAGGGGTTTTCCCATGTCTTCCCAAACCTCCAGATATCCAATTTACTTTTCTTTCTCATAGGCAATATACTCATGTTTATTATGGTAAAAACCCAAATAGTCCTACTGCCTACAGCAGGGAACAATAGTTAGCAAATTCATAAATTAGGGTTTGCTTACATTTTTTTGTTACCAAAGTACATCATTCGTTTCTTTGAAGTAAACTTGATTACTAAAGTGTTCTAGTTTAGTTTAGCTCATGCGTACTCAGGAGTAAATGGTGTTCTATAACGAGTGGGTGTTAACTATAAAATAATGAGAATGGTTTCACAAGTTATGAATAGCTATCCTTTTAAGCCATATCCTATGTGTTTTAATGATAAACATCATATTTCACAACAAAAAACCAGATCTAGCTAATATTTTCACATGATTATTATTGAGGCATAAGGTTTAATTCAAACTAAAAGAAATAACAATACTTCATGGTAATAGTATATGTGTAAACAGGACTCTGAATATAATTACCATGTTAAGCTATGTTATCTCTTTAGTTGTAACACACAGAGATGTACATACATATTTAAAAGGGGTTTATATTCATAAGTTTAAACTTAATAGTAATCAAGAAGGTGGAACAGTGGAGAGTGACAGAACTTGAGTTAAGAAAATTCATGTTCCTAAGTTAAAATCTGTCCTCAGATACTTCCTAGCTATGTGACCTTGGATAAGTCACTTAGCTCTGTTTCCCTTGGTTTCCTTATCTATAAAATGAACTGGAAAAGGTAATGGTAAACTACTCCAGTATCTTTGCTAAGAAAACTCCAGATGGGGGTCACAAAGAGTCAGACATAAATGAAAATAGAAAAAAATAACCAAGAAATGTAAACTTTTTTAGAAAGTTTTACATGTACCAGTTTTTCCTTAGGACACAAAAATTGTGAGATACACTTAAATCCAGTTGTGAGTACATCCCAAATAATGAATCATTACTTCCAGTGGTCACTTCCCTATTATATACTTCAAGTTATCCCAAGCTCCTCATTTTTTTTAGTGCAATGATCTCCTTGCCCCATGACTCTTGAGTCTCCCTTTGACAGGCAAAAGGACACCTGCCAAGGAATGACTTCACTATACCCAGTAACGTTGACAACAGTCTAAATAAAGCCATGTCATTTCAGCTTCAAATACCACTCAAATGGGATGCTTTACTTCACATCAGAGCCATGGATGAGCACACACAGATTATTGAACATAGGAAAGCAATGGACAGTAAGAGTCTATAGTTGGCCTCTCTTCTTTCTAGATGGGTGAGAATTAAAGAAAGCCCACTCTGCTCTCTCTGTGGAAACCTTAACAACCTACCATCAAAAAGATCAAGGACAAGCTATCCCTGTAGGCCATTGTTCAATCCGACATACTTGACACTAGTGGCTTGCATTTAAATTTTGGGCCCCCTTACCCTTGGTCAGGTGTACAATGAACAGAGCTTCAATGGAGAGAAGCCCTTTCCTGCAATCATGGGGCAGAATGGGCAGGAGACACACCTATTTCTAACACTATTTGGAAGTTTTCCCTCTCAAGTCTCCCAATTGATTCTACTGAATCTTTAATAAGCATTTTCATCAGATGTGCTGCTTTGAAATTCTTCCTTTCTGTAGGAAAGTCAGAACTGTCATGAGAAGTCTAACTCTTTTTGCTTTTGATTTCTTGGTAAGAACCCAACAGGGGAAAAATACAAGGGAAAAAGGCTCTAGCAGAAGAAAAACACATATCCTAGTTGATGCACTTGAGTGCAAACACCTACAATTATGCACATTCTGAATATATATTCACCTCTGTGTGAAGGTGTAGGCATACTCACTCAAATATAAGTGCAACAAGCAGAGGTGGTATCTAATCTAAGAAGGAAAAATAAAAGAATACTTAATAAAGCTTTTGGTAATGTTAAGTCCATGCATTGAGAATGCCATTCTTTTACTATTGCTTATAAATTCTCACTGGCATTACAAGTATTCATAGATTTTGACTTTAAAGGGACCTTAAGGGTCATCAAGTTCAGTGCCCTCATTTTACAGATGAAGAAACTGAGGCACAGAGAGATTAAGTCAAATACCTAGAGTCATAGAAGCTAGGAAGTGTCTGAGGCAGTATTTGAACTCAAATCTTCTATGACTTCAAGTTCAATACCTTATTCAATATGCTATTCTGTTTCTCTTGTTCCTGACTTTTAAACATTTACATATGTCTCTTATATGAGAATGGTCATGCCTACAGGACCTTCTTTTCTTAGTGGGATTTGCTTCCCCTTCCTTTAAGGCTTATTGATATACCCTAACTCTCCTCTCCATTATCAGCTTGCCTTATAGAGGCCTTTGGAAGTAGTTTTGGTGGAAACAGAAGGGGACAGAAAGGTAGAATCTGGGGTCATTCCTCATATATCCTACTTCTCCAATCAATGAGCTTTGATCATTGGTAAAGTCCCTAACTATGGAAATCAGCCATTTCCATATTATTTAGACTAGCCTTTATCTCTAACTTTTACTTGCAGACTCTCTTCCTCACTCCAATTCTCTTCATGAAATGACCAGGGTAGGTTGTACCAATGAAAATTTGGTGATTATTCCTTTAGTCATTTGCCTTGCAAAGATTCCCCTAATTCACATATATGGGCAATTTTGTCTTTCCCTTGGAAAATAGTCAGTGAAAACAGCACACAAATAAGCAGATATGGGAGGGAAATATGTGTAAGTTGGTAGGACAGTGGATAGAGTGCTGGTCCTGGAGTCAGGAGGACCCAAGTTCAAATCCAAAACTAGCTGTGCACGACCCTGGGCAAGTTACTTAACCCTGTTGCTTTAGTTTCCTCATCTGTCAAGTGAGCTTGAGAAGGAAAGGGCAAATCACTCCAATATCTTTGCCAAGAAAACCTCAAATGAGGTCAGGAAAAATTGGATATGACTAATAGACTTATGTCTAGTGGCTCCATGCATGAACCAGGGAAGATGAAGAACTTTGGTTAGATGCAACAGATAGTGAGAACTAACACCTGAACTCTCAGAAAGAAAGTAGTAAATGGAGGCTGATAAGGGTCATTTATCCTGGTAGAAGTTTTGTTCTCTCCATAACTTTTATTTCCAGTCCCTCAGAGCCTATCCATTCCCTCACCATCCCTCTCCCTGTAGTATTATGCCCCCCCCCCCCCAATAAGGTGGGGTGGAGAAGAGAAAGGAGGCAAATGTGTTCCTAACTTCTTAGGGATAGTCTCATTATTATCATGATCATCAATAAGCATTTATTCAGTTCTTGCCTTATGCCAGGCACTGTGATGAATTCTGTAGGTTGGAAAGGTGAGAAGGGATTTGGCTGTAAAAGACTTTAAATGTTTTTCTGTGGTTGTTATGTATTATTTCACATCTAAGCACTGAACTGAAAATCCGGAATTATTTACTATAACTCTGCCACTAATTTGTATGGAGTGTGTGTGTGTGTGTGTGTGTGTGTGTGTGTGTGTGTGTGTGTGTAAAATCTTGTTGGAAGCTAAGCTTCTAACTCCACAAATCTATGATTTAGGCAAATAGTATTAAACTCAAAAAGAAACAGGGCCATTAAACCATACATAAAGATTTCTTCTACTTGCATAGTTACTTAGAAAACCACTTTAACATTAATTATGTTACATTGTATTTTTGTAAAGATATTTTCCAATTATATTAAACCTGGTTTAGTTGTACTCTGGAGTGCTATGGGTTGCCTTCACCCCACTTCATAGTTGAGACCTCTTATTTAAGCCATTTGAAATGATAATATGTTAATTAATGTTAATGAAGCCCCAAGGTTAAGCAGTCTATGATAGTACTCAGTGAATACCTTAGTTTTCATCATCATCAAATTAGCCAGGTTGGGTTTGAACCAATCTTGTAGTACTTAGCTGAAAAAAAAAATTAGTCAACTTGAAATGGACAGTTTAGACGTGACAACTCACCCTGTTTAAAATCTGAATACTCAGTCCTGCCCAATGGATTTATCATATAAATAGCCTTGCAAATAGCCACTCACCTACTAATTCAGGGTGAGTAATGTGGTATTCTGGCAGAGGAGTACTAAAGAATGCTGATTTCACTAACTGCTCTCTGGGTTGGTATCTGCTGCTGGGTAGAGGCCAGGGTTGCTATGGAAGTTAATGAAGGTGGCAGAGGGGTGGGTGGGAGCTCTCCAGATGAAATGAATGCTAGAGAAGATGGAGGGTAACCCAGGCTGGCTCAGTCAGGATTAAAAATTCACATGCACCCATAGATTAGTGATTGAGGAATCTAGAATTTTTCTTTTCTAACTCAAGACCATTGCTTATATGGTATCAGACCCTTGATTCTCTAGACTTCAGATCTTGCTTTCTTATATTCTTTACTCTCCCTAACCCCCCCCACACCCCCAATTTGCTTTTACCTCTGGTTTTCTCCTGATTTCCTCTTTGCATGCCACTGCTGCCTCTAGTCTATTCACCAGCTCAAAGGGGGCAACCAAACTCGGCTTCAGATCCAAGCATCTATACCACCTGGCCCTTCCAGTGTCAAAACTGTATCCCTCTTTGGCCACCAACCATGACCTCTACTTGTTTAAAAACTATGATTCTATCTCTAATTTATGGTTTGTGCTGAGAAGTCTTTGCTGAAATCTCTCAACTGTTCTCTCAACACAGGGAAGATGGATTTACTTAGTGCCATGGAACCCACACAACCAAAGAGGAATAAGTTTTTCTTTGCATAAAAATAATTTTAATAAATACATATTAGCTTCAGTTATTACATTTTAAACTGAAAAAGTTGAAACATGAAAAAATAGATTTATTTTCAGAAATATTAAGAGTAGACATTTACAACTCAATTTTTCATAAAAAGAAACAACCTTTATTAAATGCTAGGTTCAGAGACTCTCATTTTGTTTTTAAATGTATATTCAGTTCAATTCAAAAAAAGAGAACAGCGGGATATACTGGACAAGTCATTGGATAATGTCAATAATTCTTGGATTTTGATATGCATTGGTTATCTGCTTATCCACTTGTGCTACCCATTTTTACATGTGGCCCTGATGTTAGGATTCTATGTGATGACTTTGGAGGAAAAGGAAAGGGAAGCAATTATATAATACATTTGAAATTCATTATGCAAAACTTCCAGTATCTACTCCCTGAGAATAAGTCCAGTGGCTTTGGAGACATTAACCATAGCAGTAGTTCTGTGAGACTACTCTATCAAACACTTAGAAGCATAAAGGAGATATAGAAGGTATTGCTGATAGAGACAGATACAGAGACTGTCTCTGTTCTCAAGAAGCTTGCAACCTAGTTGGGGAGTTAAGACTAATACAGGGGAAACAACTAGTGAACAATGTAGTTGTGGAGAGCTTGATACTGGGAAATGAAGAAATGGGGTGCTGTAGACAGAATACTAGATTCAGAGGATTATGGTTGAAAACTTGACTCTTAACACTCACTAGCTTGAACAAATCTCATCTCTTTTCTGGACCTCAGTTTCTTTATCTATAAAATGAAGGCACCAGACTGGAAGATTTCTTATATCTCTTCTTGTGTTAAATGCTTTGCTCCTTTGATGGGTCTGTGCAGAACTTTAACCAGGATAAGGAAACTGGAGCTTTGCTGTAGGAAGCTGACATTTTAAAGATGCTGATAATGCTTATATTCTTGAGGAAGCAGAACCAACTGAATGTTGCACATAGTTAGCATGAATAGTTTGTGAGAATACCTCTCCAATGTTGGCTTCCTACATAGGATTTCTGAGGTCACTCCTCCCCATTAAATACAAATGTTGTGGTCCTAGACCTGGCAGCCAGAATAGCTAGTCATGGTTCTAGATCAATAATCTGCTTGCTATGGGTACATCCTCCTAAAATTTAAATAATAGTCATGCTCTCTCATACTGAAAGTCTTGTCCACTAATATCCTGAGTGTCTTCCTCCTCTAGTTTCCTTAACATAACTTAGATACTAAATAATTCTTCAAGTCAACAACAGACCATCAACATGGTTGAACTATTCATCAAGAGAGAGTACAATAGAGTGGGTAATGGACTGGTCTTGGAATCAGGGAAATGTGGGTTGAAATCCTCACTCATAAAGTTACTACTAGCTGTGTGATCCTGGGTAAATAATATTTCCAAGCCTCCATTTCCTAATCTATAAGATGGAGGAGTTGGAGTTATTCTTAAGGAAGTCAAAAGTCTCTTTTAGTTCCAAATCTGTGTTTCTAAATTTGTCATATGATAGGAACTTGGTCTGGCGACAGAAGGATTTGCTGTTCTGAAAGGTAGCAATCTTGCCCTCAGTGCAGCCTCTGCTTGGCTAATGGGGGTGGGAGGAGGTGGAGGGGTGATGCTTCTGGGGACGTGCATCTGAAGCAGCCTTAGGAAGAGTGTTGTGTAGAGAGGAAGGGATTGATTATGGCAAATGAAACTGAGAAAGTACACAATGTATTTGTTTGTATTGTACACAGAATTAGAAAACCCTGGCAAATAACTTTCCTTTCCTCTTTTATAATCAGTTTTCTTTCCATTTTATGTTGTTTTTCTTTCTTTTCTCCCCCATGAGTGCTCCTTATTTTCATCAAAAATTATGGTCATAGAGGGCGGGCAATGGGCAAGTTGGCCTCAATGAGTCCAAAAGAGCATATGTATGAGGTGAAGACAAGGAACTGTAAAAATTCTAGGAGGGAAGGTAGACTCTTCTCATCTGCCATGGAGATAGTTTTCCCCCTCACCAATAGCACCTCAGTTTACTCAGCTACAAAATGAGTTTAATAATACTTACCCTGCCTCATGGGGGAGAGGTGAGGCTTAATTAACCAATGTTCATTTCTTTCAGGCCTTTGGATGTCCTCCATAGGCTCAAAATTACGTTATTACTTGGAATAATAATAATAGTTTCCCCTAATAATTCTGTTTTATTATTGCATTTAAGCAACTATATTAGGGGCCTTCTGGATCTAGTTTAATAGCTATAAATGTCTCTCTCTGGTAAAACAAGGGAGCAATGCTGGGTGATTATAGCCTGTCTTACAATCTAAAACTAGTTAGTTTAAACCCTCTGAAGGATTGCTAAAAACAGTGTCCTACCAATGGGAGACTTCTTTGAGTTTACCTTCAAGTCTCGGCCACTGAAAATGATTAACCCTAGCCTGGCTGTTTTTCTTGATACTAAATACTAGGTAAATAAACTGTGTTGCTAGTCAATTCACCTATAATTCATGTGAAACTTCTCTATAATCTTAAAGGTTAGTTAACTTCAGTTAGTTAACTCAAACAGAGTGTGGTCCTGCAAGAATTTTAGTGAAAGTAGAATTGGCATCAGGCCATAGAAGAGAAAGGAGACAGAGGACCTAGGTTTTTAAATCCCAGCTATGTTGCTTACTTCTTACGTGGCAACCAAGCAATTTCTTTAGGTCTCAGTTTCCTGAGAAGGAAGTGAAGAAGTTGGACCTGAATACCTCCATGGTCTCTTCTAAATCTATGATCTTTGGATTTCTACTTCCCTTATCAACAAAAAGGGGTTGTCATTGTCTTTCAAAGTCCACATTTAAAGTTGATTTAAGCACCTTGGAAGGTAAAAGAGTACCTTGGAAACAATGACTATTCTCTTTATAGGCCTATCCCATTAATATTAGGTGTGACTTTAAAATAACTTGGTTGATGGTTTAAAAAAAATTTACCAAAACTAATCCATCCAAATGAAACTTGTTTCCTCAAAGGGCCACCTTGGGAGGTTAAATACTTAAGCCAATGATGCTGTCACTGTTCACAGTATTTCTGGAGCTCCTTTTTTGGGGAGCTGCCTTCCAAGTGGAAAGGATCAAATCTTGATCCTTTAAGGGTGGATTTGAATTTTGGAAATGGCCAAAAGCCATTTCCAAGCTAGTCTGGTTGAGTCAGGTGGTTGACCAAGCCAGAGAATACTTTTTGAGGGGCATTAATGGATAATAAACATAAATTTAAAAAGTGAAGTATTCCTATAAGGTAATGTCACTGTCTTTTTTGTTGCCACCTAGAAAACTACTTCTGAAAGTCATTCAAAGGGAGAAATTACAAAACTGCTTTGAGTAGTTGTAGCAGTGTCTCAGAGTAAGTGTAAAGTTTCCCAAGTTACCTTTGAAAGGATATACTCATTAAATGGATGAGTTCTAGGATGGAATTCTGTTTTATTATGCTTTCTTTTAATCTCATGGATTAGTGGATAAAGCCTTGGGCTTGGAGTCAAGAGGACTTGGGTTGCTGCATCTTATCTATTTGAATCTTGGCAAACCACTTAACTTTTCTCAACCTTGGTTTCTTCATCTAGAAAATGGATATAATAATAGCATCAATCTCACAGGATTGATGTGAGGCTCAAATGAGGTTATATGGGTAAAACTTTGAAAACCCTAAAAAGACTGATGTAAATGTGCACTTTTAGCATTATTTGTCAGCTGGTATATTGAGGCAGCTGGGTGACAAGTGGCTAAAGTGACTTGGAGTCAAGAAGACCTGAGTTTGAATCCTACCTGAGACACTGGATAAGTCAGCTAACCTCTTTCAACCACAAGTTCTTTTATCAGTAAAACAGAGACAATAACAGCATCTCTCTAACATACTAACATGTACTTTACCTAAAGACCAACTGAATTTATATGCCAAGTGCTTTGCAAATCTTAAAGTGATGTATAAATACAATTACTATTATTAACTATTTAATCAGATTGCTAGTTATTCCTTTGGAGGGACAAATGATCAGGGTCCTGATGGGATGAGGTATAGTTATGCTTTTTTTGTAGGAAAGAAGGGGGGGGGGAGGACCATGATTATATTACTGCCTGACCCTAGGCACCTTGAGTAAGGACTATAGGAATAGAGATCCAGCAATAAAAGAGATACCTTAACAGTGGCATGGAGTTTGCTATGTACTATGGAATTTGGCAGTGTTGACAGCAAACGAATTGAGAAGATGCTTTCTTTCTATCTTCCCCCAACAGATCCCAATTTAAATCTCTCTCTCTCTCTCTCTCTCTCTCTCTCTCTCTCTCTCTCAACACACACACACACACACACACACACAGCCCTTTCCATAAAGTATACCAACTCTGGCATAAACCATCGGAGGTTAATTGGCTTCACTAAAAAGGAACATGAGGTGAAATGAAGTTGTAGGGAGCAGTTAATACCATAACAACAGAGTTACAAATGGAGAATGTGCTCCCAGATAGCCACAGTGTAGACTATACAAGTTTAAAAATCAATGTTTCCAGTCCTGAGATGATACTAGGGCCAGCCTAGGTGGGGCTACTGAAACTATAATAGAACTGGGCAGGGCTGCTTGGATATGCTAACAGCCCAAGGAGTGGAACCTTGACTAGTCAAAATAGCATAGGGACCCCAGAAGACTACAGCAGCTGAATGAGGATTGGAGTTCCATGATTTGTCTTGAGGATGAACAGCAAAGAATGATATGACAATCCTGGAAGGGAAGGAGTAGATAGGAAAGAAAGGTTCTTTTCTCCTTCCCTAACATGTACTGGAATATCTAGCAACAGATGACAACTGTCAGATTCATTTGGTCAAAGCAAGGACAACACAACTCAAACAAAAGTAACATCTTTTGACCATATCTGGGGAAGAGATAATCCATCTTCTCAGAAAAATAAAGTGATGGAAAAGTACTTAGTCCTATTCCAACACCTAGGAAGAGAAGAGTGAGTGAAAAGGACCAGGTGATTCAGAAGGGCAGTCTCTTTGACATCCTGGCTTCAAGTTCTCTCACCTCCATTCCTAACACAATTTTGTGTTTTCTAGGACAATTCATGTACTGTTACTGGACCTCAGTCTTTTCATCTGATGAAAATGGTGCTTGGGCTCTAAGATCCCAGTTCTAGCTCTATGGGCTAGATTGTACAATGGTTAAAGTGGTGGGAATGGAGTTAGGAAGACCTGAATTCTAATCTGCCCTCAGACTCTTGGTAGCTGTGGGACCCTGGGCAAATCACGTAGTTTTTGTCTGCCTCAGTTTCTTCATCTATAAAATGGAAATACTGATAGCATCCATCACCCAGGATTTTTGTGAGGATCCAATGAGATAATAATTGTAAAGTGTTTAGCACAGCACTTACCAAATAATAAATTCTATATGCATGTTAATTGCTACTACTACCTGAATTTGGATTCCACATTAGATACTATTTATGTGAGTTACTTAACCTCTTAACCTGGATTCAGTTATCCTGGGCTAATTGTGCAAACACTCTCTGCCTTGGTTTCCTTATCTGTAAAGTGAGAATAATGAAACCTATTTCCAAGGATTGCTGTGAGGTTTGAATGAGATTAACATATTAAAAACTCTTCACAAGTTTTAAAGAGCTATATAAACGTTAGCTATTATTATCCTAGAACGACTATTAGGACAAAGATTTCAAAGTTGCTCAAGTTGGATGAAAAATGCACTAATATTAATTTTTTTCTCTTTTGCTTTGTGTTCCCCAAATAGCTAACTGGAATAATTAACCTGATTGTCTTTGTTGTGAAGCAGGCTGCTTATCAGTGAACATTCTCTATAAAGTACACCCCAAGAGGACAAAGAAAGACGCAAACTGGACACTTAGAATGGAGCTGGACCACGTTTTCTGAATTGGTTGCATGGACTTACCCTAACATCAGGGTGGAGCTTGGCAATGAAATATTAAGGCTATGGTTGTGAAATAATATTGGTTGCCTGCCTTGGGCAGAACTAGAAGCAAAGGGTGGAAGTTGTGAATAGGCAGATTTAGGCTTGAGTAAGGGAAGATTTCTTAAGAATTAGGACTATCCCAAAATAGAATAGGTTGCCTTGGGAAGTAGAAGGTTCGCCTCATTGAAGGACTTTGAGCAAAGGCTGGCAGACTAGTTGGGTATGTTTTCTCTAGGATCAAATAATACACCTTTGAGATTGAAATCTTTTCACAACTTGGCCTTCCTACTTATCCCATCTTTTTGTACATTCAACTCCTTCTCTTGCTCATCCTTTCAGCCATAATGGCCTGTTTGCTGATATGCACATGACATGCTCTCTGACTACCCATGTCTTTGTGCTGCCCATTATTTGATGAATTATCTCCTCGTCTTTTCCTCTTGGAATCCTGTATTTCCTTCAATATTCACTCCAGTCTCATTTTCCTATAGGAAGCCTTTCTTGCTATATCCATTCCCTCAAGTGTCCTCCCTCAAAAAACTATAGTATGAATTTTCTATAATATATACATATATATATATATATATATGTACACACACATACTTGTGTGTTTGTGTTTGTCTTCTTATTGGATTGTAAATTCCTTGATGTCTAGGTTTATCTTTGTAGTCTCAACACTTACCATAGTGACTTGAACATAGTAAAAGCTAAATAAATGCTTGGGAATGAATGTGGGAATGAATGATTCTTAAGGTCCCTAAAGTCAACTAGATGGCACAAGGTACTGGCCTTGGAGTCAGGAGGCTTGGAGTTCAAATTCTGTCTCAGACACTTTCTAGCTCTGTGACCTTGGGCAAGTCACTTAACCTTCATTGCCTCACATCCAGTCATCCTGATTCATATCTGGTCACTGGGGCCAGATGGCTCTGGAGGAGAAAGTGAGGCTAATGACTTAGCACAGTACTCCCCTCACTCAAATCCAATTCATGTGTTTGTCATGGCATCACATCCCTTGATGTCATAGGGGTCTTCTTTGAGAATGAAGGACAACCATCATCAAAATCCCTTATAATGATGGACGTCAATTTAATGAGGGGGTATTATCTATCCAGTCATGCTGGAAGAAATATTTGGAAGGTGGATGGTGGATATTCTTCACTCTCTCTTTCCCCCAGATAATGCCTGGAAAGAAGGAAGGAGAAAAGAAGGAAAGAAAGAAATAAAGGAAGGAAGGGAAAGTGGAGAGAGGTAGAGAGGGAGGAAGGGGAAAAGAAAGGAAAGGAAGAAAGGAAGAGAGGGAGAAAGAGAGAGAAAAAAAGGGAGATAAAGAAGAAAGAAGAAAGGGAGGGAAAGATGAAGAAGAGGAATGAAAGAAGGAAGAAAGCAGAAAAAAGGAAGGAAATTACTTTGTAATTAGTGTATAGTTTATATTTTCTCATCTATGTAGCTGCTACATCTCAGTAATATGTAAGCATCTTCAGTCAAAGGATTGTTTCATCTTTGTCTTTGAATCTTTAATATCTTTCACATAATATGTGTTAAATAAATCTTTGTTGAATTGACTTGAACTGGAAAAGAGGGAGGGAAGAATGAGGTGGGTTAGAGAGAAGCAGATAGATAACATAAAAGGAAGCAAAGTGAGGGAGGAAAGAAGAAAGAAGGTGAAAAGAGAATGGCTAAAGGCAAGGGAAATAGACTTTGCTCAGTTGGACCAACTTTATATACTTCTCTATTAAACTATTGACAATGTGGGAATATTTTAAAAGTATTTTTGTTGATTTATTTTGTTTTCAAAACCTGAATGGTGAAGGAGAGTGAAGGTAGGGATAGAAGGAAAAGGGAAAGAGAGTGAAACATTAAAGACAAATAGTTTTTCACCATTTCCCCTAAAATCAGTGATACGTCAAAGAATTCATAGATGATCCTTCAACTCATAAGGTAGAAGGAAAAGGAAGCTTTTAGCTCCTACTTTGGGTGCTTTGGCCTTCAAAGAGAGATTCCTTTTCATCATTAGAAATTGTGGGGCATGAAGTGGCTAGGTTGCACAGTGGATAGAGCACTGGCCCTGGAGTCAGTAGTACCTAAGTTTAAATCTGGCCTCTGACACTTAATAATTACCTAGCAGTGTGGCCTTGGGCAAGCCATTTAACCCCATTGTCTTGCAAAAAACCTAAAAAAAAAAAGAAATTGTGGGGCACTCTCTTCAATTGTATCCTCTTTTTGCATTATACAGGACCCTTCCTCTTTAGGTATATTCTAGCTTTCTATCAGGTGTTAAGCACTAGGGAAGAGTAGCACTTAGCACCAAGTAGGTGTTAAATGCTGCCCTTTGCAGAATGATTTTGCTTATAGTGGGGAAAAAAAGGGGTTCACTGATTTTTTTTCATAAGAGATAGAAAAAAAAGACGTTTGGATTGAATTTTCTTTATTCCTAGTATTGGTCTACTGTTATTTCGATACCTGTAAGTAAATATGTATAAGGGAGAAGAATGTAGCTGAATATCTGTGCTAGCAACACATTTCCATAACAAGATATTACCTCAGTGGGAGATTTGCATGAATAAGAACTGTAGAATCAAGTCCAGTAACTTTGCTAAGATATATACATACATACCTATATATATATATATATATATATATATATATATGTATATACCTATATATATATATACATATATATATATCTGCCCTCCTTGAATCCCATCTACTACATTTGAGCACACATACACATACACACATACACACACACACACACACTAACACCACCATCACCACCACACCAAACACACACCCCCTTTTTTCCTCATCTTTTAGTAAGGCCTCAGTGAATAGATAGTAACCTACTTTACTATAAGTACCTCTCACCAGTTGGCATCTAAATATCTTGGTCTTGCACTCCATTTTTCCATATCTAGATTTCTGCTTCCATTGCAGAATGGGGCTTAAAAAAAGGGAGGGGAGGTGGGGTTCTTACATGGAGCAATCCAATGGTATATCCTTTTGATTTATACTACATTTGAAAGGTGGTCCTTGAAAGAAATAACATTGTAGCGATAATGAGGGTAAAGGTTTGGTTAACTAATAAATCCTTCAGGACTATGCTCTGTTGTTGATGAACTTTTCATTAAATTGTGCTGTTACATGGGAAAGAAGTCTTTTTAAAGTAACATGACACAGACACAAATCCACTATGGAATTGGCCGAGTCAGATAAACACCATGTGTTAAGGCTCAAGTTTTCCATAAACAATAACACCACTGACTCTGAAAGTACCAGGCAACCAATTATTCCATCATTTCCTTTTATTGGGGGGGGGGGAGAAGAGGAGAACTAAAAACCTAACAGTGATTCAATCAGAAAATGCAAATCAGGTCAAGTTTCTTACAGATCTATGAGATTTCCCTTGAGAAATTTCTACAGCATCTCAGCATCAATATACCCTACTAAGTAAGGACTTTTAAAATGTGAACTAGAAGGGAGCTAGTTCTTTACAACTGGGTCTTCCCCTTTGTCGGTGGATATCTTCCATGGCACTGAAGTCTTCCACTTGCACAGGCAAATTCTTAATTTGATTTCTGTACCTGGAAGGGTTCTAAGCTGCTTGAGGAATGGATTTCCTATTGCTTTTTTGCTTAACCAGCTGGAGGGATATTATTCTGGTAAATAAGGTCCAAAGTGAAAACCAAAGAAAAAAGTAACCTGTTAATGGGCCCATGGTCACTGAAGCTTTGACCAGGACTGGAAGCTGCTCTCAGTCTGCAAGCAAGGAAACTAACTTGGTATTCCTTATGAAGCAGGAGGAAAGTGTGTGTTGGGTAGATAGATTCCTAAGATATAGTAGGTGGGATGTCTGCTCAAGAAGCCCCTTACTGCTTTAGGAAGTAAGTTATTTAGAGTTTCCCAATGATGCTTCAAGCCATATGCACTTGATAAGTGCTTATTGAATGAATAAATATGGGAAATTACCAAGAAGATTTAAAATTATTGTGGATTTAGTTCTCAAATAAAACACTTTTGGGGGGCAAAGTTTCAAGAGTTTCATAGTTCAAGTTGTGATCCCTGAGATCTTATCTCCCTTTATGGTCTTCCTTTAAGACTCAACATTCCTTCTTCCCACAGCTTCCCACTTTGTCCCTTCTTAAATGACTTTGCAACTACTTAACTATGTATGTGTAATATCTCTGTCCCCTTCCAATGTTTCTGACATAAAATGGAAATAGTGCTAGGCAGACTAAAGGAAGACAGGCACATAAATATGCTGCTGCTGGAGCATTGAAGAATCTCAGTCACTTGAGATTTTAATTTGGAATCATATTTTTAAAACATTGACTAAATTATCTAAACTTTTTAAGGCAGCAGTTCATTTTCTAGGCAGAAATTCCAAGGAAATCAAACATAGAATCCAATCTAAGACTTATTGAAATAGTCATACCAGTTATCTTTGGGGTAGCAAAGAACTGTAAACAGTTGGAGTGCCCATCATTTGGAACCATTGAAGTAAAGCTGTTGTATATGACTGCATTGTAATATACACATATACAAACACTATACACACACATGTGTGTGTATGCATATATGTATGTATGGGAGACTGATCATTTCTCACCCAGGCTGAATGGACAACAGCTACTCCCAAGAAGACAGCAAATCTAACCCCAATATGAGTGGTTTGGAAACTTTAGTGTGTTTCATTTTTCTAACCTGCACAACTCTTCCCCTCTTTAAGCAGACTGGTAACTCTCCACTCCTGAGGGCTTGCCATATTGCTGCCAAACTCATAACTGTTACAGATGCTACCTCATTTTGGGGGTAACTTGGACTCTTGAACTCAAGTAATCCATTAGCAGCAGGAACTATATATATATATATATATATGTGAATTATATATGTTATCATGCCTATATAGAAATATGAATTATATGTGTTATTATGCCTAGAACTCAAAGAAATAGGAATATATAATGAATTGTTGCAGACTGAAATAAGTAGAAGGAAGAGCACAATATATGCATCTACAACTATGAAAACCAAAGGATCATTAAAAAAATGTTATGTTTTGAGTAACTGACAAATCAATGTAGGCCTTAGAGGAAAAAATAATAAAAAAAATATTTTTCCCCAATGGAAGAGAGATGAAAGACTCTAGGACAGAATTTTGCAAACATTTCAAGATATGATTTAATTATTTTTTCTTTGTTAAAATCAGGGTTCAGTCTGGAAGAGGGCAATAGAAACTATATAAAGACAAAAGACATTCAAATATAATGAGGGGGAAAGGAAGGCCTAGTCTTTAAGACTTAAAATATACTGCCTAGTGTGAATCCACATGGTGGCTTGGTGAACCTATTTCTGGAAATGTATGATGGACAGGCACTTTCTCTCTTTCCCTCAGAGTGTGTCCAGATAGTCTAACTTTTCTATCAGTTTACTGCATGGTGATCAGATTGGCTTTTCAATTAGAACTTAGTTTGCATTCAGGAGACTCAACTAACTCTCTCTCTCTCTCTCTCTCTCTCTCTCTCTCTTCTGTGTCTCTGTGTCCTTGTGCCTCTTTCTGTCTTTCTATCTGTCTGTCTCCCTCTGTCTCTCTTTCTCTGTCTTGTCTTTCTCTGTCCCTGTGTCTCTGTGTCCCTGTGTCTCTCTGTGTGTCTCTCTGTCTCTGTCTCTGTCTCTGTCTCTGTCTCTGTCTCTGTCTCTGTCTCTGTCTCTCTCTCTCTCTCTCTCTCTCTCTCTCTCTCTCTCTCTCTCTCGGTAGCTAGCAAAGAAAGGAGTAGCAGTGTGCTGCTTTCCTTAGGCTGCATTACCTCCCCATTCAGCCTCTATGAATGCATGGCCATTGTTTTTTCTGTTCCTGTTGTACTTATTTTTCTTCTGATATTAGGTGAATAAGTATTAGGAATGAGAAGAACCAGAATACTAATCCATGAGGTTTAAAATGTCAAAAGAGTCATCAAAAGTCCTCCTCAGTAACCAAAGAATAGGAGCTGGGATAAATGAGCCTAGCAGGAATCCATCTTTGAGAAGTGACCTTCTTAACCTATCCCAGCAGTGAATTGATCAACCAGGGATGATGCCATGTCCTGCAAGCAAGGGATTGACTCATCTAGCAGCAATACCACACTCTAAAGTAGATTGAGAGAGGGGAGGATATTTTGTGGTAACTAAGGCAGAAAAAAAGAATGTATATGGTCCTGAATTCAAATGTTATTTTATTTTGGAACTTGCTGGACCTTCTCAGGATATATACCTCTGATGTTAATTGGTTAAATGATTTTGATTAATAATGACTGATATTGTTGGGAAATAGACTGTACAGGAGGTCCATGAGTTACAGGCTTAGAGAAATAATTTTCACAACTCCTCAGAGTTTACCTCGCTTCCCTCAGGGGTTATGTAGGTACCCTCACTATGGGAGATATGTCATTCTGTCAGTTTGGATGTGAGTTAGAAACCTGAGCTCCAGATCTTAATATTTACAGCTCAAAAATCGGGTGAAAAGATTGCTGAGGCTGCCTTCAGTTTTCTAACATAAATCTATACTCTAAGAAAAAATAAAAATTAGAGTGGGGAGCCACAATATAATCCTCAGTCATACTGACTTCTAGACTCCTAAAGATGGTCCTTAGCCCACTAATTTTTATGGCCTTGCTCTTGAAACTTTCAGGCAAAAACTAGAATTTTGGGAGAAGGGTTGTCAAGAGATGGTTGCAAGTTGTGACGATCCTCTGAAAAGTTGTGAAGTCTACTCCTAGCAACAGTGAGGTGGCTTATACAACACATATGTATTCTTTTTTTCAATGCAGGTCTTAGCATGCATTTTGAAGGTTGTTGTTTTTAACTAGAGATAGGTAAATGCTTCAGATCAAAGGTATACCTAGTTCTTTTAAGTTTGAAAAAACCAGGAACCCTCATGAACCAGTTACAAGACAGTTTGGAGTAAGTGAAAACAACTTCATTGTGCATCTTTCTAGTTTTTTTGAGGGCAAAAAGAAGAATGGAATTACTGAGTAAGCATTTTAGGTCCTTATAAGTGCAAGACAGGGTGGTAAGAATGAAACTTATTTAGTATATGGGGGGAGAACTGAAGGTCAATAAAGTCAATCCCCCTCCTGAGGAGCATTTTTATTTCTCTTAAATGTTACTTTCTCTCAGCCCATAGCTTTTACACTTTGACTAGGGCTGAGGGGGAGGATTGGTAAAAGTTTCTTACAGGAAACCTTGAGGAAAACATGCAGAAGTTCCCATAAATATGGAAAAAACCTTGTCATTTAACTGGTCAAAACAAATTCATTTTCTTATTTGTCAGGCCACAGCTTTAGGGTTTATTGTGTTTGTGTTTTGTTTTTAATTCAGTAAGCCTGATTCTGTGTCATCTTGTTGAGTTATTTACAGGTATGAGAAGATGCATAGGATGATGAATTCATAGTACTTTTCACATGAGATAAGATAGGTAAAGTATTTTGCATACTTTAAATCAGTGCATAAATGTTATTTTTTTCCAAGATGCTCCAACCATTCCATCATCTGACTTCATCATTCTAATAGCTGACACTTAGATGATGCTTTGTTATGTGAAGAACTTTTCACCAAATATATCTTTTGAGCTTACAATCTTCTTGGGGAATAATTGTGGTATTATTATCCCCATTTTATAGAGGAGGAAGTTGAATCTAAGAGAAAGTAATGTCTTATTTGCCCATATCTTATGGATATGGGTCAGATATCCACCACAAAAAGGTAAAAAGTCATTGTACTAGCAATCAGGAAACCTGAATTCTTTTTTTTTTTTTTTTTTTAGTTTTTGCAAGGCAATGGGGTTAAGTGGCTTTCCCCAAGGCCACACAGCTAGGTCATTATTATGTGTCTGAGGCTGGATTTGAATTCAGTTACTCCTGACTCCAGGGTCAGTGCTCTATCCACTGAGCCACCTAGCTGCCCCCAAAACCTGGATTCTAATGCTGGCTTTGCTATATTATCCAATATGTGACTTTGGATAAGTCACATAATCTCTCTGTACCCCTTTCTCTTCCTCTCTAAAAGGGTCTGAATAGATGCAATGGTTTCTAAGGTTCTGTGCAGCTAGCTGTAAATTTCTAAGATTCTCTGATCGGGGTGGGGTGGGCATTGCCAGAGGGTGTGTTTGTATCATGATATGCTCACCAGGTGCTGCTACTAATCTCTTGCCAGTGTACTCCTCACTGTTGCCAAGTGTTGACAAGTGCTTGCCCCTGCCTGCAGCTCTACCGGAGTTGGTTCTTGCCTTTAGGAACCATCGAGTGCCCAGAAATAGGAGCAGGTAGCTCTTTCAGTGACCAAGTGTCATCATTGCTTTCCTGTCTCATAAATTCTCACAGGCCTCCTGGATACTGACCTTTGGTCTTGGACTTTAGAAAACCTCTGAGCTTGACTCCAAACTTGTAACCTCTTCCTACAGCTGACCTTTCTATTCTATTGCTCCCTCCTGCCCTCTGAATCCAATTCTCTGTGGTTTGGTTTTGCTTTCTGGCCTTTTCCACTCCTTCATTGGATACCATCCATCCATGACTGATGGGCCAAGAAAGACTTCCAGTCCTGATTTCTTGCCCTAAATCCATAGCTTCGCTATTATCCACAGCCCAGGAATATGGACTGGTTGGTCAATAAATAATTATTAGGAGGTCTATCTAGTCTACATCAGGCTTTTTGTGAGGTAGGCAATAAAGGCAGATCTTTTTTATATATGTGTGTGTGTGTTTGTGAGAGGGTGAATCTTCTCTGAACCCAGACTCCTCGCTAAACTATTCCCTTGGCTGCCCAAATTGAGCCAGAACACAGAATTTCTTGAATTTATTGAGTAGTCTCATTGAATAGATGTATGATGTATCTCCCTATTTCCTCTCCTTTCAAAAATGACTCAAAACAACATGATGATTGTAATCCTTCTATCTGCTGATACTACCAGCAGATTCCTATTCTTCTCTTCCCTGGTCACTACGATTTTGCACATAGATCCTAGACTAGAGTATTCCCCCTTATTTGTTAATTCCAATAAATTAGGCTAAACCAACTTGGTCACATGCCAGTTCAATCTGGATTAATGGAAGAGGCACAAAGAATTCAAATAGAAAAAGAAATTGAGACAGAGAGGGATGGAGTGAATGAAACAAGCCATTAAATTTCTTAGAATATCAGTTAAATTATCTGTAAAAAACAGAGAATCTTTAGGTTTCATGTCAGATCTTAAATTCTGTGATTCTATTATCTAGAGCTTCTGGGTATAAAGGTCTTTAGAGGGTTTAGAAGTCTTTTTCTATTAATATTTGCAGCCCAAGCGACGAACCCAGTGCTTTAATAAACATTTGGAGAACTGAATTAAACACTCTCTAAGTTGGAGATCAAATTCATCGGAAGTAAGTCAATGCAAACCTAGCATTTTTATATGTCAGATGAATAGTCATGGAAACATGGGATCATAGAGGTGGATGGGACCAATTTAATCTGACTGCTTCATTCTACAGTCGAAGAATCAGAGATGCATTGAGTTGCAATGACTTGTACTAAGTCTCACGGGTCATGATGGGAAGAGCCAGAGATTGAATCCTGGTCCATTGATTCCATTTCCAGCATTGTTTCCATGGCATCAATGTATTTCTCAGCACAGTTCCTGAGACCTATTAGGTACTCAATAAATATGAATTGTCCATGATAGAATTTAGTCATATCTGAGAATCTTCCAGGTTAGTAAAAGTAGAACTCCCTACTAGTTTAGAGCTAACTAGTCTCTAATTCAGTTTGAATTGCTAATCAACCAGGACTCTGTAAGTCTAATAATTATATTTGACATGGGACATATATATCCTCTAGCACCATCTAGCTAATCCCCAAAGCAAGTGAATTCTCTGCAATTGAATCCCTGTCTTTTAAGAGATTTAACCCATACACACAGCACAGCATGCACATACACATAAACATACACACACACACAGGTAAGAGAAAAGGGATGTCAAGGATGAGAGAAAATGAAAAGCAACAAAGCTAAGATTAAAGAATTCCAAGTGAATATCAAACCAAAGACCTCTAATCAAAAAGAAATAAAGGCCTCAGCAGATAAATTCATTTGTTCCCAGATACCACATGTTATTTATTTTGTCAAGTGAAACCTCTGGTACCTTCCCCCCCTCCACTTCCCTTTCTATATCTACAATGCTGTTGTTGAACTTCTTGGGTAGTATGTGTAATTCTAGCCTCCATAGCCCTTATCATTTTTCAGTTATTTTGTTTCTTATATTGTCAACATCTATGAATATGTGGCATTTTCCCAGTAGCATGTTACCTCCTAAAAATAAATTCCTGTTGATTGAAAAATAATAATAATTTTAAAAAAGAATGTAAGCTTCTTGAGGGCAGGGGTTATTTTCTTTTATAGTTGTATCATCCCCAGTACCATAGATTCTTTATCATTGCTTTTAATTGAATGATCAGTCATTTAATTGGCCAACTAATTCAGTGAAATTAATGTCATATTAGAGGATGAAAATTTTTTTTCCACTTCATTTGTTGAATGAACTGTGATAGGAACTTTGGAAAATAGAAAGGAGGTAAAAGAGTCTCTACCCTTGAGGACCTCACATTCATTGAAAGGGATAATATTTATACAAAAATGAAATAAATGGAAGACAGTATCTGAGGTGAAATGGAAATAATTTTGTATTTGGAAGGCTTAGATTCAAATATCAACTCTTTTACATGCATTCATAAGCAAAGTGATGTGAATTCTCTGGGATTTCATTTTCTTTATTTTTCAGATGAGGCCATGGAGGAGATGATCCCTTCCAATCTATGACACTATAAACTAATACAGTAATTATCTACTAGATAGAATCTAGAGTTCTTTAGCCGTATTCTGTTTGATGAAACCTACAGCCTTCTTAGAAGTTCATTTCTTTCCCCTATTCATTATTGCAGAAAATGTTAAATTCTACTCAGAGATTATCAAAAATAAAATGTAATTTTGTTGCTTCCAAATTTATAGACTCTCTGAAATCTATTCCCAGACCTCCTTAGGGGGTCTGTGGACCCCAGGTGTTAGATTGTCAGTACTGAAAGAGTTCAGAGAAGGGAGATACCAATGTGATTTAGAGTAATCAGGAAAAGCTTTGTAGAAAAAAATGCATTTTAGGCTTGGGATTTGATAATGTTCTTGACTCAGTAGGGTATTTAGAAGTGAATTTAGACTACATACATTTATTGCTTCCTGCTGTGGGCACAGTGGACAGGCCCAATCTTTGAAGTTAGTGGGACCTTTGTCCTTGAGTGAGCTCTGAGGGACACAAAGGAAGAAAGGCTCTGTGTGCTTCAAATGAAAGTTTGGAGAGAAAGGTAAGTTTGCTCTTCTTACAAGTCACATTGCCAAATAGAAGGCATGCCCATCTATCTATTCCCTAACCCAAGCTTTTTCCTTTAGGAAGAGGATTTAAGTTTCAGTAGCTCTGGAGAATAATAGCGTTTTCTTTCAACTCCAACCCAAGCCCAAATTAAGAATACCATATGATGTGTTTCTACTAGAAATCTATCATTTTGATCAACAGACCACCTGAGATCAATTTCAAACTCATTCAGACACAAGCAGTAGTAGATATGAAATAATCTGATGAATATGGAATATTTAAAAATCACCAAGTAAACAAAAAGAAAAGGTGAACATTTTAATCTGGGGGAAAATCCTTTTCAGATGAGATACTCAAAACAAAAGTTTACTGAGTGTCCTAGTATTAACTTTTGGCTGATTAGCTCTCTGGGTTACATGTCATTGTGAAGAGACTCCTAATATTTATTTTAATGTCATTCCATTACTTTCTTGCTATTTAGAAGGGAGGAAGAAATAATAATTTTTCTGCCCCTCTATCAACTTGAGCCAGAATACAAGTAATATGAAAAGACAGGAAAGCAGTATCCGAATTTATGTTTAGACCCAATTCATTAAATATTGGTCTATTCTATACAAATAAGTAGCACCCCTAATGACCCTAAGATTTGGTATAAATTTTGCAATGTAGGAAATTATGATGTCCTGAATTCTCAGAGGGATACTAAAAATTATAAATCATCCAATCCAAAGGAAGATAATTAAATACAGGCAATCTGAATAAATTAATTAGATGTAGAGGCAGCAAGTTGGTACAGTGTTTAGAACACTGGACCTGGATTTAGGAAATGCTTTACTAGCTGTGTATCCTCAGGCAAGTCACTTAATCTTTGTCTTCCTTAGTTTCTTCATCCAAAAAATGAGGATAACACTAGCATCTATCTTTCAGGATTGTTATAAAAATAACATGTATAAAAGCACTTTGCAAACCTGAAAGCATTATATAAATGCTAAGTAGGTAGGTAGTAGTAGTAATAGTAGTAGTAGTAGTAGTAGCAGTAGCAGTAGTAGTAGTAGCAGTAGTAGTAGTAGCAGTAGTAGTAGTAGTAGTAGTAGTAGTAGTAGTAGTAGTAGTAGTAGTAGTAAAAGTAGTAGTTAGTAGTACTAGTGATAAATATGTGTTGGTGGTGCTGGTGGTAATAGTAGTAGTGATGCTGATGGAAGGTAGTAGTAAAGAGGATGTAGGGAAGATGCATGGAACACTTCTCTGGACTTAGACTCTTTGTTCAGGGGGCAGACTATTCTTGCTTTTTTTTCAAGTTCAACACTGAAGTGTGCCCTCTTTTCTCTGACTCCATGCCAGAAGGTGAAACTTTCTTTTTGAGAGTATTTTCCTTTAGGATTCTCTTTCCCTTTCAATTCCCTTATCCTCCTCATTCTCCCTGTCCCACATCTCTGTTTCTGTCTCTGTCTGTTTGTGCTTCTCTGTCTCTGTCATTCTGTGTCTGTCTGTCTGTTTTTCTCTGTAATTATTTGATGCTTAGAGGCTACTGCTCTGCCAATTAGGACCAAAAAAACCCTATTGCTTTATAACCTAATTCTATCTTATTTGAAGGAATACTTGAGTGTTTGTACCTTTAGGGTTTTGATTAAAAATTGTATTCTTAGTTTATAAGAATCATTTTCAAAAGACTTACATGTTGTATTAAGCCAGACATTTCTCCTTAAGATCCATGTGTTTGCAAGTGCTCACTTAAATACCTCCTTGAGAGAAGTCACATTCAGCCTACCACAGCCATATGTTTGCTATTTACTTAAAAGATCTCTAGGATTCTTGAATGGGAAGAGGAGTCACCCAAAGCTGTAAATTCCTTCTCAGAATGTACATAACACCATAGTAATGAGACCAACTCTCATTTTGTTTTGCTATAATCATCAATATTGTATCCCTAACCACAGTCAGTCTTCTTACATTCTATGCCATTGGTTCCAAAGCTAATGAGAAGAAACTGTCTAGGTAACTTTGTAAAAACTGATTGCTACTACAGTAAATACAATTCAAAAACTTTTACAATGGCAGGTCAGGATCCTCATCTTTGGGTACAAAGAATAGATTTGCTATACAAAAGGGAAGGTGACTCAGCAACTAAATACAATTCACCATCTTCAGCTATTAAGACCTAAATTCAAATCCATCCTCAGACTCTTAATGGCTATGTGATGCTGGACAAGTCATCTAACCTTGGTGCCTCAGTTTCCTCACCTGTCAAATGAGTGGAGAAGGAAATGGAAACCACTCTAGTATCTTGGCCAAGAAAACCCCAAAAGGGGTCATAAAGTGTCAGAGACAATTAAACAACAACAAAAATCTTCATTCTTTATTACAGAACAGAAACTGAGATAAAGACAGGTATTTTCTGGAATCCATAGAAAGCTTAAATGAAATGCCAAGAGGCATGTTTTAAAATTTTATTTTTTAGGTTTTTGCAAGGCAAATAGGGTTAAGTGGCTTGCCCAAGGCCACACAGCTAGATAATTATTAAGTGTCTGAGACTGGATTTGAACCCAGGTACTCCTGACTCCAGGACTGGTGCTTTATCCACTGTGCCACCTAGCCGCCCCCAAATGGCATTTTCAATAAAGTGGTCCTACCTATATAATGCAATACTACAAAATCTTAGCCCATATATAAGAATAAATCTGTAGGTGACTGTATTTCCTTTACCCTATCTCACTTTTTGTAGAGTTTTTGTAGAGACTAGTCTGATGACATCCAAAACTATATTATATCCAAAATATTTATCTTCTGTTACACATATATAAAATCAATTCTCTTACTAGTTTTTTAAGTTACTCATCAGAAAACTTGAGTAATGATTATGGTGATCATAATGAAATGGTTCTGAGCTTTTATTATTTGCTGCAAAATATTAAAATATTTTATCTACTAAAATGAAACTATGAAAGGATGATTGATGTCACACATAACAATCTTATCATTGATGGAGGCTTGAGTAAATGGAGAATCATGGCAGAGAAGCACAAGGATGTCAAAGTATGAAATGATAATAGACACAAATGGAAGGAATGTCAAGATGCTGGTCTTGATATATGCAAATAGCTTGTTTGGTTTTATGGCAAGGCCAGTTTTCTTTGCAGGTAGAATGGGTAACCATGCAGAGTATGATTGGAGGAGTCCAGGAATGGTTCCCCAGTTTAAAAATCTTCCTTTCTCTCCCATTACCTATTACAATGCCTGAAATTTCCCCCCATTTGTGATACATTCCTTTGGGTCTTAAAGATGTTTTGATTTGCAAGAATTTCCTCTTAAATATCTAATACCCCCTAGAAAGAATAATACCTTTCATGCTTCATGTTACACATGGAGGGAATATTAGCTTATTATACTGTTTTTTTAATTAGACCAGCCAACAACAAGGCCTGGAAGGAATGGATCTTAGGCAGAGTGGGCTGGATGAATCAACAACAGCATCTGCCACCTCCCATCTGGTCATATCAACTTGGATTGGAGTGTGAAATACCTTTACCCACTGTTCCCAATTGCCCCAAGTATGAGGAGTGCTGATGAGCCAATAATACTCCTTTCTTCAATGCCCAGAAGCACTTTCAGTGTAAGAAAGGGACCAGGTTGGTAACTCATCCTATTCAGAGGCTGAGTTAACTCACACTGCTGGTATGCTAAGACCTGTACCAGTTATATGAACTCCACTTTTTTTTAAGCACTTGATTTAAATGAAGAAAGAAATTGGCTTATATTTTTAGCAGCTCCTGCTACTAAAACTCATTTGACAAAAGTGCCAAAGGGACAGTTAAGTCTGAGTATGATTTTTTTTCCCACGGAGGAGGAGGAGGAGGAGGATATAATTTATCTGAAAATGACTGGTACTTTCCTGGCCTGGGGACTTTTTTAAAGGCACAGTACTTCCCCTCCCCCCTTCTATCAAATCTGAAACTTAAGATATTGACTCTTCAACCTCAGTTTGAAGCCCACCTCAAACCACTGAAAGAAAAAGACACGAAATCTGACTTAAAAAACCCCTTCACACACATATTCATATATATATACACATATACACACACATCCTTCAATTATATTTCTCAATTAGAATGCGCCTAATTCGATAGACCATGGAGAGGCCCCTGGTGAGCCAAGTATAATATCAGCTAGTTTGTTAGGGGAATAAGGGCAACCAAACTTGGAAGCAATAATGACATTATGTCTATAAATACTAGTTTCAGGGTTGGATCTAGTTTCTTAAGTGGCTTTTTAGGGGTACTGAAAGATTCTTCCCCTTATCTCTTTATATCTCCATATATCATTAATGCCTGAAATTTTCACCATTTGAGCAACATCTTTGTCAGAAACTATTAGATCTCTAGAAGTCCTTATTACAATGTGAAGGTGTTATCGGAAAGCATAGCATCTCAATCCAACAATACTCATCACCATCCCAGTGTGAATTTATTTGTCTTATTAACTTGGCTTTGGGGAGATAAGGAAAGAATGGGATACTGGAAAGTTTTGAAAGGAGGTAAGAGAGGGAAAGATTTCATGAGCGAAACTAACTCAGACATTTTGTTTAGGACAGTCAAGAATTCATATTCTGGCAACTCTCACCATATTCAGATTGATCAGTATAATGCTGTGTAGTATATTCATCATCAAAAAAACTAAAATGAGTGGATTATGGGAAATGACTATTCTCTTTGTACATCATCATAATAATAGCTCCTGTTTCTTTTACAGTCCTTTACTGTTTCAAAACTGCTTTGTCATCTATTTTCTCACTTGATCCTCAGAGCCCCTGAAAGGAGGGCAAAATCAATATTTTATGCTTCTTTCACAAATGTGGGAACTGAGGCTGTAAGACATGAAGGGATTTGACCAAGTTTACATAGACAGTTAGTGGAGTTGGATCCTATGTCATCTAACACCCACACTACCGTGTCCTTGGGACATGTGGTTTCCCCAGCGAACACCAGGGGTAAGAGTATATGATTGGTAAGTCTGGTAATTAAATAACATTCTTTTTAGAAGTTTCTACAACAGGAAATCATTAGATAATTGTAATTTTTTTCTCCATTATGAGGCTATCAATTTTGTGTATTTCTTTTATATTCAAGCTACATGTACTATCTGAAAATCTCTTAATTATTTGCAAAAAATGTAGAGTTTCATTTACATTAAATACAATTTTAGGTATAAGATATTTGATTTTATTTTTGTGTTATTTATGTTATCCAAGTTAGCCCTTTTTGGACTTTTGAGTCAATCTATACAAAGAGAAGGTCAAGAAAGTTATCCTTAGAGTCCCAGAAATAATACTTAAATACTGGTAGAACTTCTAGGGGCAATCAATTCCTCAGCAAATAATAGTTAAACGCCTGTCTATTCAATTCAATTTAATAAGTGTTGATTATCCACCTTACCATATGACTGATCAATGGATCTGTCATAGTGGAGAACAGGGAGTATTGTAAATGGAGGCAGAGATGTACCTCGCTGTGTCTTGCCTTTGAAAATAAACCTGGCACTTGTTTGAAGATAGACAAAATTCAGGTACCCTGGGGTATTTGTTCTAATGCAGCTTGTAATCTAATAGAGGGATATGTACATAGAGATGACAACAATACATAGCAAATAACCCTTTGATACTAGAAAACTGGTAAACAAGATGCTGTGAGAGGTCCTCAGGCAGCAGCAACATTTGAACTGTACTTTAAAGGATGGGCAAGAATTCAAGAGGCAAAGAGAAGGAAGAGGAGCATGAGTCAAAGTAAGGATTTAGGAAATCACTGGCCTTGGACAGTGACAAACAGTAATCCATATTGTGTGAAATGATTCATATATAGAATACAGAGAAGAGTGCTGAGACAACAGGATGATACAAAGGATTGGAGATCTTGAATGGTGGACAAATATATTTGAACTTTATTCAGTAGTCAATAGGGAGTTATTGGGGATCTGTGAGCAAAGGGGTTATGTAATTAAATTTATAGCTAAAGGAGATTAACTGGGAGCTATGGTGAGGATGTAATTACATCAAAGACAGGCCAGCATAGTGTCTGGTATGCAACTGGCACTTAATAAATGCCCACTGATTGATTGTTAGGATTAGAAGTAACAGTGAATGAAGATGAGAAAACCTTTTGGGAAATCTTTGATTATCCAGACAGGTGACATTTAGGGACTCTGTTAGGGTCATGGCAGGGCTAACAGCTAAGTGGTTCTGTGGATAGAGAGTGCTGTGCCTTGAGTCAGGAAAACTTATCTTTCTGAATTCAAATCTGATCTCAGATATTTATTAGCTGTGTGGCCCTGGGCAATTCATTTAACCCTATTTGCCTCAGTTTCCTCACTTAAAAATTTGTTGGAGAAGGAAATGGTAAACCACTCCAGTATCTTTGTCAAGAAAATCTCAAATGGAGTCATGAAGAGTCAGAAATATATGAAATGACTGAACAACAATAGAGGGAAGAGAACAGAAGTGAAAGATTTCAGAGATAGAATTGTTCCCTTACCTTAGCATTTTCTGAGGTCCCAATAGAAAAGGTGATGGTGAAAAGATAAAAGTTTCATGTAGGAGGAAAAAATAGATGCTAAATGATCTCTCAAACTTGATATGTGGTTCCATTCACCAATCAATCAATAGATGTGCATTCATTCAATACTCAACAAACATTGAAGCACTTTTATGTGTAATACATTGTACTATAAACCAAGAGAGATATGCAGAAGCATATAATACAAAATTTTTGCCCTCGAAGAGCTTATAATCAAGTGGAGGGGGCTCACAAGGTCAGACCATACATTTTGAGCTAGGAGAGCGGATCTTGGAAGTCCTCTAGTTCATTATCTCTATTTTATGGCTTAGAAAAATATAAGGACCCAGAGAAGTGAAGGGACTATAATACTTGGAGGAGTCAGGATCCCATAGAATTTTGGAATTCTATGATTTCTATATCATAGAATCATGATTTTTTTCCCCCAATCTAGAGTATTCTCTTCATTTCACTGCTTCATTCATATTATTAAGGAACAAAGCCCTCTGATGGGTGAAACTATGAGTGAAACTAACTCAGGGGCGGCTAGGTGGTGTAGTGGATAAAGCACCGACCCTGTAGTTAGGAGTACCTGTGTTCAAATCTGGTCTCAGACACTTAATAATTACCTAGCTGTGTGGCTTTGGGCAAGCCACTTAACCCCGTTTGCCTTTCAAAAACCTAAAAAAAAAAAAAGAAAAAGAAACTAACTCAGACATCTATGTGAACTTGGTCTCTTGAAAACTGTGACATCTAAAGAGACTCTGGAAGATACTCTCAAACTGAAAAGGTTACAAGTTGTAGGTCTCTTGTTGAGAGCCAGCCTAGCAAAGTTTGAAAAATCTTTGCTTTAGGCTAATGACAGGGAACCAATTTTCTGACCATAGCAATTCTTGAATGCTAGGTAGGAGGATGAGTGTAGGGCTGTGTGTTTGTGTGTTTGTGTGTGCATTTGTGTGTGTGTGTGTGTGTGTGTGTGTGTGTGTGTGTGTGTAGAGGAAAGGGTTATGTTCTGTGTCTCTTGAGAAACTATTAAACCAAAGAAATAGCAGATCTCTGAAATACAGAAAAAAGGTCTATAAAGCAGCATGTGTTAAATGATATAAATCTACATACATTTATTAAGGGCTTACTATGTGCAAGCCACTGTGTTAAGTTTTGAGGTTACAAATAAAAAGACAAAAATAACACTTCATTCTCAAATAATGCACATTCTAATGAAAGGAGTCAACATAAATAATTATGTGCACAGAAGACACATACGTCATAGGTGGCATTATCAGGGGGAGGGACCAGGAAAAGGCTTCCTGCAGAAGGTTGAGATTTGGACTGAATCTTGAAGGCCAGGGAGGTTAATCATGGGAGGTGAAGAAGAAAAGCATTCTGAGCATGGGGGATAGAATGAAAAAGTCATGGAGTTAGGATATGGGACAACAAGAAGACTGGTGTTGCTGGATTATAAAATCTGTGAAGGAGACTAAAATATAAGAAGACTTGGAAAGGTAGGAAGAGCCCTGTAGTTAAGAGATGAATGGTTTTGTTTATATAATAAGGATTTTCTATTTGACTCAGGAAATAATAGGGAGCCATTGGAGTTTGATAAGTACCACAGTACTTATATCAGTAGTGGTATATCCAAATAATTATATACAAATTATATGCAGGATAACTAGGAAATGATTAATAAAATAAAGGCACTAGAATTAAGAGGGGTTGACAAATGCTTCCTGGAGAAGATGAGGATTTTAACCAGAATTTAAAAGAGTCCAGGAAAGGTAGTAATGAGGCAGGAGATGCCTGAAGCTGAGAGAAGAAGTATCTTGTTTATGGAACAAGGATTTTGTATTTGATTCTGGAGATGATAGGGAGTCATTGGAACTCAATAAGAAAAGGGAGAGAAGACTTTCAGTTGAAATAGTCAGTTAATGTTATATGGACATGATCAGTCAGTCAAAGACAATTTATTAAGGGCTTCCTATGTGCTAGGAACTGTCCTATACACGAGTCACAAAAGAAAAAGTTTCATGGACATAGGGTGTGCCAAATGAAAAAAGAGCAGCATAAAATTAGGTTTAGAAGCTGAGAATGAACAAGAATCTTTGGGGATAATGGTTAGATTAGTTTGGGGAGAGAAGAATTCCTTTTGGGGAATAATGGGGAATGTCTAGTGAAAGTTCAAAGCATCATATATATGATTTAATATTGGAAACTAGCAGTCATTCAGTCCTGCCCCCAACATATTTTACAAAGGAGACCCAGTGTGGTGAAGTATTTTTCCAAGGGGTTTTTGAGACTACATGGTAAATAGTTAGGAATTCCAGATTAAGGAATTTTATCTTGAAAGCATGTGGGAGTCCTTGAATATTTTTGAGCTGGGGAATGGTATGATAGAGACAATTTGTAAGGGGGGGGAGAGGGAAAAATTAGGGGAGGGGGAATGGAAGGTTAAGATAAAGTTTGGGGAACATTTAAAATACTTTGAATATACTTCAAATAAAAGTTACAAAAGAATGGCAATGCGAACAGAATTAGGAAGAGCTGGTAAGATTTCAATTTTTAGACATATGACACAAGCAATTTTCCCATAAAGGAAGACAGATCTAAATGAAAGAAGGTATTTAAAGCTCAATCTCATGCTTCTGAAGTCCACAGCTGACCATTTTTCAGTTGATCTGGCTTTACTTATTGTCTCAAATGGGCCATTGCTGAACAGACAGATCAAACACTCTTACTGGTCATTGCAATGATGGAAAACCCAGGCAGGACCTTAGTAAAATTGTATGTTCACCAATTAGATTGTGTCTCTGGTCATGATTTTCTGGGACTTTCTCTTTCTCTCTCTCTCTCTCTCTCTCTCTCTCTCTCTCTCTCTTTTTAAACATCACCATGCCCCCTATTTTCAAAATTAGTTTTCAGGAAGTGATAAAAGTCATTAATACCTTAGCGTGGATGTATTAGTACAGCATGGGCGGGGGATGATAATTGACATTAGTGGAAGGCCTTGGTTCATATCCTGATTCAGACCTAAAACATATATGATCTTGGGCAAATTAGACAAGATCTTTTGGTCTTAGGTTCTTCATCTGTAAGATGGGGTCTCCAATCTTTCATCTATCTCTAAATTCCCAAAAATAAAATTATAATGGTATTTAAATGTATTTTTAAAAGTTTTAGCTCCTGCTATTCTTAAACAGATGAGGAAACAGAGGCTGGGAGGGGTTAAGGGTGTCATTCTAAGGTCCTAATCTAGTTATTCATCATAGAAGCTGAGAATTTCTGATTCCAAATGCATTGCTTTTTCTACAGTCCTATTTTATCTGTGGGGAGAATTTGTATTTTGAACTTTAATGTTACCTGAGGAGTGAAAGGTTTTATCTACTGGAAGGAGAACAAAGCTAAACAAACAAAACGCTCTAATATAATTAAGTAATGTGATGGTGAGAACGGGTGCATGTGAGTGGATAAGGAAGCCATTTTATGAGCCTTCAGAATCAACATGTAGGCAAAAGACACTCCTGGATACTCTACAAATGAATAAAATTGTTGAAATAGTGGTTTGACTATTTTCTCCATCCTTAATTTTTTCCACCATAATCTCTATCTTGATTAGGGAGACACCACATATTTGGAGGCTCTCAAATTCTCCTGAAAATCATCAGTACCTCAATCAAGAGCATAATATAAATGAATGTTCATCAGGAAAACACATGGAAAATCCCTGGTAACATTTAGGTTGGTCCACTAGCATTTCATTTTATTTTATTTTATTTTTTTAAAGCTGGAAATCTGAAACATTAGAACCAAGAGCTTCCAGATTTTAGAGGGCAGAGAAAGGGCTGGTCACAGGACAGAGTGCAAAGTTCCCCAAAGAAGGCCAAGTCTTTTAAAAATCTGTGCTTATTGGAGGTAATGAGTATGCCACATTTGCTCTAGGATGCTATAAAACATTTTTCTATATGGGAGGAATGCTCTGTGTTTATGTACAGTAGCATTTTATCCCCAGCACTACAAAATGAGTCCACATAAACTATTTGATTAGAGCTAAAAAGCTACCTTAGGCAGTTGAGAAAGGTGTCATTGCTATTGTTGTTGGTGGGGTTTTGAATTGATTTTAGTTCATGAAGCAACCTCCCCCCGCCTTTTTTTTTTTAAACCAAAGTAAACCATTGGAATTTATAGACTTAGAGAGTTTCCTTGTACACTTAGAGAGTAAGTAACTTGCCTAGAGTCACACAGCTGGTATGTGTCAGAGATAGGACTCGGATTTAGGTGGAGAATGCCATCTGTATCCTGAGAAAGAATTGTGGAGTTTGAACAAAGACTAAAGACTATTACCTTTAATTAAAAAAAAAAGTTATCTTATTATATAATTCTGCTATATCTCATATGTTTCTTCCTTAAGGATATGATTTCTATCTCATCACATTCAACTTAGATCAATGCATACTATGGGAACGATGTAAAGACCAACAAACTGCCTTCTGTGAGGGGTGGGGGGAGGGAAGCAATATTGGAGGAAAATTGTAAAATTCAAAATAAATAAAACCTTTCTAAAATTAAAAAAATAAGGCTGGTTTTCCATCCATTACACCAATGGTGCTTAATTCAAATAAAAATGGGGGCCACTAACTTGTACTTTAGGACCCTGTAGGTACATATTCACTTAGAAAAAACACATTATCTAATTTTATTGAAGTTTCTCAATTACCTTTGAATCTGGTCTGACTATTCTGTGAAGTGTTTGGCCTGCAGGTGTATGTATCTGGCACCTCTGTACTATACCATACTGCCCTTGTCATATGTATTTTTTATAGGTGTTTGCATTATATTCAGAAGATATTACATTGGTGTAGGCAATTCTGTCTGTTAATGTAAATCAGCATCTATAAACCCCCAAGAGGTTAGTACACTAGAGTGAATCCCTAGCTATTTTATTTTAGTTGTATTTTTTGCTGTAACTTCATTAGTTTTAATGTTATGACACCTGATTTCTGCTGCACTTTTAAAAGTGTTTTTCCTGTAATTATTGGTTTTTATTACTGCTAGGTTTTTTAAAAAATTAATCAAAACCACTTTGCCATAGAAAACTAAAACAGTCTTGTCCCCAAATGGAGGTGTGGTCCCAAGAACTTCATGAAAGTTAAATTAATCAAGCAGATTTTTACCATGTGTTTCCCATCACTCCCTGCGCCTATTTTCTTGTATACACCAAGGCTGCCAGTTTTAGAGAATAAACATTCCAATGGCATTAGTGTACTATGTGGATTAATAACTTTGACCAAGGCAAAGTAAAGACAGAATCTAAGATATTTAGAAAAGTAAACACCACATATGCCTGGGGATATGGATCATTTTTTAAATTTATAAAGATTTTTTTTATTTCTGCATGACCCCTCATTACAAGTGAATCAGGATTTGGGTCTCAGAGCCTATAAAATTCTCAGAGCAAGATGAATTTGTGTATGTAAGTCAGGTAATTATCAAACCAACCAACCAACCAATGGACAACCATTTATTAATTCCCTGAAATACAACTAGCACAGGAGATTTAAAGATAATAGGCTCTATAGTCAATACAAGCAACTTCTACTTGGCTCAAATGGGAAAATATTTATAATGTGTATGTGTAACCCAGTGCTTGGCAAAGAATACTAGTAGCACTTTATAAATTCTTGTTCCCTCCTTCACTGTCCCCCCCTCTTTCCTTACCTGCCAGGTAGCTGAGAACCTACCTGGCTCCATCCATTGCTATGTAAGGGATATTTGAACTTTTCAAACTTTGCTATATCATTAATATCAAA
Source organism: Macrotis lagotis (assembly GCF_037893015.1). Classification (NCBI taxonomy): domain Eukaryota; kingdom Metazoa; phylum Chordata; class Mammalia; order Peramelemorphia; family Peramelidae; genus Macrotis; species Macrotis lagotis. The sequence continues at coordinate 147,890,671 of NC_133661.1, forward strand.
ATAGAATCCTACCTTCCCAATTTTTTCCCTTCATATTATATTATTTGCTCATTATCTGTTTCCTTTTCTGTTTTTTTCCTTCCCTTCTGGTAACAACCTTTCCTCTTGGTTGCTTAGGAACTGGGGAATGTATGTGGTAGTGGTAGTGGTAGTGGTGATAAAATAAGGTGGTGGAATAAGTGCTTGAAAATCTAATCATAAGGATTTAATATGGGAACTCTGTTTGACAAAGGGTGGATAGGACTGATCTTCTGAAGCTTGTGAAACCAAAATTTTCACCCATGTATCTTTTTTCCCTCAAATATTGCCAATAAAATGGATATAGGCTTGTTGCATTCCAGTACAAACAACATATCTTGTTTGAAAGTTATTTTATCCATCATCCTCATGGAAAGTGGAAAACTCAGTCATCCATGGGATGCAAGTACATAGTTTTTTGCATAATATCTTCCTCTTTAGCATGGGAATTCCTTGAGGGCAAGGGCTCTTTGCTTTTCTCTAGGTCTCTTTCCTCTCTACCCCACCCCCCAAACCACAGCATAGTGCTCATAGTGAATCTTTCCCCAACCTAATTTTCCAATTTTGTTGTCTTGCTAAAAATCTCCATCAACAACTTTCTGCTCTAGCTAGTTTCCTCATTCTCAATAGGCATTCCTTGATGCCAACCTCCAAGTCTTTGTCCACATACTACATCCTTTCTGCTGATTTTTGTGGCTCCTTCCTTCACAACAGCACACAAGGGCCTCTTCCTCCTCTGAATACTTTGAACATTGTAATACCTATTTGTGACACTCATTTGATAATTAAATATATACTTCCTTATATTGCTATTTAATTCAATTTGAGAGTGAAACTAACTCTGAGGGCAGGGACCAAGTCTCTTGTTTCTTCTTTGCTTTTAGAGACATGTAGCACCACAAGAACTCAATAAATATGTTTTGAATAAATGAAAGAAGGGAGAGTCATTATTCTTCTTGAAAATGGTGGCAGTGCAAAGCAAAGGATATATCCCCAGACATGGATGCTAGCAGAGAATGCTGAACCAACAGGAACCAAAGGAACAGGAATTTTGTTAAGCGGAGACCTTAGACACAGGTTTTCATTCTTGAGTGAATTTTTATAGCTGAGTCATTAACTCATGAAAATAAAGCTTAAGGCAGTAACGTTCAGGATCCAGAGTGGGCCTCTATGAATAGTGACAATGTGCTTCCTAGCCAAGAATGGTGTTCTATACAAGGGTATCAGCACAAGCAAAATCAAAAAGGCCCTAGGTGCATTTTTTTTGGTGAGTCTCAGAAAAGAAATTACTTATACCAAGCAAGTTTCAAAGTCAGTTGCTATTTTGAGGAGCTGGATAGTATAGCATATTATCAAGGCATGACACAAAGCTTAAGACTGCCTATTAATGTAAGGATGAATGTGAGTAATTCAGTGAAGCCACTTAAGCAAATAACAGTTGAAGGATAAAATATCACTAGAGTTTATTACATCAAGTTCACAAGGGTAGACTCATAAAATAGATTTGGTTTTAATGAGTAACCCAAGACAATGGATCTTATCCTATCAGCAAACATCAGAGGCTGGACCACTTCACCTTTTGAAAAAAAATCAACTTTTCAGAGGCCAAGTTTAGAAAATCAAAATGAACCAGAGTTGGACTTGGATTTGGGTAAATCTGGCTTTAGTGCCTCTCCTTTCCTTTTCTGTGTCTCCTTCCCTTCTGGTGTGACAATCTTTCCTTTCACAGGTTTAATATTTTCTTGCTTTCTTCTCTCCCCAACATCTCAAACTCTTCTCTTTAGAAGAAAACCATGAAATTCATTCACATTGACTTTAATTTCATATGATTCATGGTCATCCTTCCCATTGTAACAGGGTACAAGAAAGTTTTAACTTAAATAAATATCTGTGGGATTTCAGACAATCAGTGGAAAGGTGTTTTAGGGTGATGGGGTCTAGACATTTGAACTGTTATGACTCTGATTATATTCATATAGGATCATAGATTTAAAAATGAGATGAGGTCTGAGAGACCATTGAATCTAACCTCTTCATTTTTTAGCTGAAGAAACTAAGACAGAGAAAGATTGTGACTTGACCAAGGATATATAGATAGTAAGCATCAAAGGTGTGATTTGTATCCAAGCATTCTGACTCCAGATTCAGAATACCACACTGTTTCAGTTTACAGAACACTTTCCTATCGGGTTGTTAATGCAAAAATCATGATATCTTTCCTATAGGTGAAGGAGCTCTGACTTCATAAGTAACTTGCCCAAAGTTGCAAAGTTAATAGTTTTGGAGACAGGATTAGGACTCATGTCTCATGAGTCCAAAAATAAGTTTTTTTTTTTTCCTATGACACCATGAATATATAAAACATAGACTCAAGAGAGTATAGTCCAGGTGGACAAAGAATATGGGCTAGGTTTTCCAGATTCTCTATGCATACTTATAATGTAGGACCTGAAAGAAACTTGTTTAGTTGTTTCAGTCATGTCTGACTCTTTGTGACCTCATTTGGGTTTTCTTGGCAAAAATACTAGAGTGGTTTGCAGTTTCCTCCTCCTGTTCATTTTATAGATGAGAAAACTAAGGCAGACAAGATGAAGTGACTTACTCAGAGCCTTCTGGAATCTAGGCTCAGCACTCTAACCATTGCATTATCTAGTTACCCCAGACTAGGTCTGGTTTAAACAAGGGCTCTGAACCTTTTTTTTTTTTTATTGATAGGTATCCTGGACCCCTCTGACAGCTCGGTGAAGCTTGTGGAAACCCTTTTCAGAATAATGTTTTTAAATTTATGAAATGTATAAAATGCATATTGAAATATACTTATCAAAATTAAAAATAAACCAAACTTAAAAATCCCATTTTAAGAACCCCTGACCTAAAAGAATTCAGGATATGAATTTGTAAGAATTTTAATAAAAGGGAAAGTCCAGCTTCTAATCCAGGCACTCACTAGCTCTCTGAGTTACTGGCATATTATCAATCATGTATCCCTCTGATGTCACTAAGTGTGGAGAGAACAAGTGAAAATGTGTGGGCTGAGTCTCAAAAAAAAAAATCTAGCTACAAAAAAGCCTGAATTAATAGCACCATGTCTGGCTCTTAGGTGCCCAAGTCACAATCTATATGTGCTTAAAAAGAAGTAAAGAATTCAAGTAATTAAGTGGGTAATTCGATCTCCTTTTCCCTCCTCTCTCCAGATTTCTAAATTGCCTGTTGTCATTGTTTCTAACTCAAATTATATAGTTAATCACCATAATTCTCCACTTTGCTTCAGATGTGTAGATACAACTGAATGACACATTACCAAACTACCTGGCTCCATTTACTTCCAAAAGTGTGATTAATTCTCTGTAATTTTTACTACCCAAAATTGACATTGTGATAAAGAATTTAATTCTGATTTTTAAAAGCAAACGGCTTTACCAGTATTTTCCTCTTTATTGTTCAAGAGAACACAAATCCTGTGGTTTTCAGGGCAAGGTTAAATCCCTACAGTTTTGCTCATCCACTTACTTATCTTGTCTCTTATACAGAGGACACAAATTTTTTTTAGTCAGGGGTATAAGCCACGGGGGAAAAAAAATAAAGATTAAGGAATAAATTCATTCTCATTCATGTCCTGTGAGCAAACTTTGCCTGTGTTTACATAAATACTCTAACTAGTTTGACAAGATTCAATTTTTAAAAATAGGTTGAATTTAGTACCCCCAGCTGTTTCTGTTCATTGATGTGATTCAGAACAAACAAACAGCTTACAGAATTTTTTTTTTTTTACTTTTCAATTTGTTGTAGACATGTGTCTTGTGTGAATGGTGCTTTTATGTAGCTTGAAACAGTACTTTTCCTTCAAGATTAAGATCAATGCTACCTTCTTCTGAAGTCCTTTCCTCGTTCTCCCACTTCCTAGAACTTTCTCCTTTAAGGTTTCCATCCATATATTTTCTACATGTCTCTCTGTATGTATCAATTTATTTACATGATTTATTTGAACATAGCTTCCTGAGGACAGGAATTTTTTTGCCTTTTGTTGTATCTGTAGCATTAAGTTGCAAAAAAGCATTCCTTTTCACCATCAGTTAAGAGAGGTACAGGTTAGGACAAAGAACATATCTTGGCCTATTATTTTCCATATTATCCCTTCTCTCTCCCCACTCCCCCTACATTCCCTCCCCTTCACTTACAATATTTCAGAAAGAAAAGTCACAGGAAAGAAGAAATGATCTTAGATAATTCCAAAGTGAAGGATGTTATTGAAATTTTAAAAGAAAAAAAGTACATTCACAGATGAGGCTCTTGTAATTACAGCAGAGTGAAATATCTATCTATCTATCTATCATCTATATCTATCTATCTATCTATCTATCATCTATCTATCTATCTATCATCTATATCTATCTATATCTATCTATCTATCTATCTCTATCCATCAGTGTACAACACTTCTAACTCAACAGATACAATAAGTTTAACACAAAATAGACCAAGAGCCAAAAAAAAGACACTAACCAACTTTCCTTTCATATAAAAGAATCCTTGAGGTTTAGAGATTGTATTTTATGGACCACACATGTAGGCTATAAGTATAATAGGGGACATCTATTACAACAGCTTATTGGCTCTTCCTCATTGACCACTCCTGAAATAAGATTATTAGTAGTAGGATTTGTTACTATATAGTTAAATGAAGGCAGATTCTTTTTATCATTTCTTATTTCCTTTGAAAAACTACACAATGTGACAAAGGCCACAAGAAACTAATTAGCTTGTATGCATTTATTCTCAATCATTGTTTTGATATAATGCACATACCTGGAGAAAAATATTCAGTCTTAAGGTATTTTGTTCATAGGGAGTCAAAGATCTGGATAACTAGAAACATCTGGAAGGCTGATTCTCACTTCATCCCAGCATTTGCAATAGATGGACATAGCCAGAATCTATGTCCCATAATATTAAGAACAGGGAAATGGGATTCTGTTGGGATTGTGAATTGGTGCAAATAAATTACCTCTATTGCCAACTCATTCCATTTTGTATTTGAAACTTGACTTTGACTGTGATTTTTCTCTCTCATTCTTCTATGTTTTTGCTGCCTTTGTTCACTGGTACAGTTTCAACCAGAGGCAAGAAATGTCAAAAATTTCACCAGATAGTTCTTTCTTTTGAGATTCAAAATCTTATCCCCTCTCCCCAAAGCAGAGTGCTTTAAAGAGTTCAGATAAGAAAATGCTTTAAATATATGCAGTTCTTGTTATCTGGGGATCTTGAAGTAATATGTATATTACTTGTATATTAAACTGGGACCTGCCAGGTGACCAAACTATTCCTCATATGTAAACTAGGTACAGAGGAAGAGCATTTGTTCTTTTATGCCATAGGATAATACTTAATAAATCATAGTACTCTTATGCTTACTGATTACCTTGCTGATCTGTAAGAATCATAAATGAAATCCTATTATAATAATAGGCATTGTGGCTAAGCAGAAAGACCTGACTTTGGAAGATCTGGGTTCAGGTCCCACCTCTGTCAGCTATTGGTGATGGAATGTGGGACAAGTCCCTCAACCTTCTCTTAGTGCTTGGGCAATTCACTAAGACTCTAAGTAGCAGAAAAATACTACCTTCCTCATTTGAAGGTTCTTTATGCCATTGAAATCAAAGGTCTAGTTCCTAAAATAAATTCTAAAGAACTATCTAGCTTCCTTTTTTTGTATTTAGGATTTTGTTATACTATTTAGCAAGACTTCAACAACCATGCTATAGTTTCTTTATCTGTAAAACTGGGTGGAAAGTGGAGGATTAAATGATCAATTATTTAATTCAGCCAGCAATTATTAAGGTGACTCTTATTAAGGCACTATATGAAGCACTATACTAAGCAATGGGGAGATAAATATGAAAAAATAAAACTGTTCCTGCCCTCAAGAAGCATATTATCTAATATCAAAAAAATCAATGATCTCTTATCTAATAATTTAAATATACAAATAACTATAATAGTTGTCAGACTATGTTAAATGGAAAGGTTAGTTGTTCAAAAAGCAGGTTCTGGATTGAATATTCTAGGTCTTGGTCATTCCTTTTTTTTTATGTTATTGTTACACAGAGATTACTGTAATCATATCTGACCTGCACTGCTTTACTCAGTGACTAAGATTTTGTCTATGGAAAAGATGTCTTGCTGCCACCCACTCACTGGGCCCAGAGAAGACAGGAAACTGGCTAAAGAGTCACAGCTCTCATTCTGAGCTTCAGGATCTGTAGCCACAAAAGTAAGAAGAAGCAGAAAAAATAGGTTCTCACAGCTCAGATGAGCTCCGGAATCCAGTACCTGCCCCCTTGCAGGGCAGACTTCTCACCAATTAGGGGATATTTCATTTGTGATGTGAAACCTTAAAGTCTATGGTCCATCACTTTACACACAAACACACAAACACACACACACACACACACGTATCTTTCTTACCCACAGGAGCTGGCCCATCCTGATTCTGCACCTAATCCCATGCTTACACCTCTCAATTAAGAAAAGTGCTTTGAATTAAAGCCAAGCCTTTAATACTTCTGAGATTGGTCTCCCCCCAAACAGCTTAAATACAAAAGAACATTCACTGGTGTCAGAATTTGCTCATCAGCAGCTAAGGCTGATTTTTTGTCCCTGTATTTCTCACCACTGTCATGGACTGCCAATTATCTGTTTTCATGTTTAAGGCCATTGAAGAATGGCACTTGTTCAAGAGAAATAGTGTAGAAAAATTCTATTGTAGCTCTTTGGCTGGGGGCTGGGTAAAATCCTTTGTTTTTTCACCTTTTTATCCACAGTGCCTTCAGGCTTAATAAAGCTTTGTTGAATGCCATCGATGCCCTAGAGCTTCTGGGATGTAGCCTCAGTGATACTCTGAGACAGCCTCCTGTTTTCCTTCTGGCTGTGCCCTGTCCACTTAACTTTTATAGACTCCCTGGTCCCTAACTACTTGCCTAGCAAGGAATTTGGACTGTATTTACCTGGATTTCTGATGCTCCATTTCCTCAAACCCTCTCCCTGGGGTTCTGATATCTGCTGTTGCTTTGATTGGCTCCTAGGATTTTAGGAAAGGAGTTCTTAACCTGAGGCCCACAAATTCCCCCCTCCCAAGCTATATTCCTACTAAGGATATAGGGGATCAATTTAAAGGGAACTGTGAATCTGGAAAAACTTTTCCTTTATTATCACTAACCTTTAACTGAAATTCAGCAGTTCCTTCAGTTATGAATTTCTTTAAAAAGATAAAGGGGTCCATAGGTTTGACTGTCTACAACACACCAAAAAAGTTAGAAACCCCTGTTTTAGGACTATTGATTATACAGAAGAGTCTTGCTTGGCCATCAGATTCTTGGTTCATGCTGCCTGTCCTATTTTTCCAGGTTTTCATGTACCCCTAGCCCCATCCTTGGTTGCTCACCTTGCTCCAGTTCTGCCCTTATCATTGGCTTATGACTAAGCTTGGTCTTGGGTTCTACGTCCTGATTCATTTTTTTGGGCCTATGCTTTGCCCTTTGTCCACAAGAGGTGAGCTCCTGGAACTACCTTCTGGTTAGTTAGCTCACTGAAGGATTGGGTTTGTGTTTTCATTCTGACCATGGCTGCCTAAAGCCAAATGTCTGGGAGAAAAGGGAAGAATTCAGTCAATCTTCCAGCTGTTTCTGAACCTCCAGATGTCTGGCACCAGGAGGACTGAGCATCTAGGGGAGGAGGATTTTGCAGTTCTCTCTGGAGGCTTGGCATTGTGCAGAACCAGCCTCTGTGTCCTCTGTGGGGTCAAACCGATGCATGCTGTCTAAGTGGAATGACAGCAGATCACACAGTAGTGCTGACTCCATCAGACAGTGGCTACAGACTTGTGTGCAGCCTAGCTTTGCCGTGGAGTCTCAGTGCAACTGAAAAACTGTCATTAAATATCTTCTGTTTTACAGGAAATTTCCCCCAAAGGGAAACTTCTTTTCTAGGCAAGAAAGGAAACTAGAGAGGAATGCAAGAGAGGAATAAAGAAAGGAAGGAAGGAAAAACAGAAAGAAGGAAAGAAAGAGGGAGGAAAAGAAAAAGAAAGAAAGAAAGAAAGAAAGAAAGAAAGAAAGAAAGAAAGAAAGAAAGAAAGAAGACAGCTAGGGAATGGAGGAACAGTGGAGAGAGATGAAGAAAGAAGGGGAAAAGAAGACAGGAAGAGGAAGAAGGAATTGACAAAAGGAAAAAAGCAAGGAAGAAAAAGAAGAAATGAAGGGAGTGTAAGAAAAAAGGTGGGAGGAAGGACAGAAGGAAAGAAAAAAGAAGAAAAGAAAGTAGGACAGGAAGGAAGGAATGAAGGAAGGATAGAGGAAAGAAAGGAGGCATCAAGTAAAGGATGGAGGAAGGAAAGAAAAAAAAGGAGAAAGGGGAGATAAGGAGGGAGAAACTCCCAAAAAAGATAAAGAAAGAAAGAAGAGGAAAGAGAAAGAGAAGGAAGAGAAGTAGAAAGAGGAAAAAAGAAAGGAAGAAAAAAGAGGAGGCAAGAAGGGGAAAGATAGATCAGAAAAGAGGAGCATGGAAGGAAGGAACAGAGAAAGGAAGCAAGGGAGAGAGGGAAGAAGGAAAGAAAGAAAGTACGATTGACTTCTTTACAAGCGAATCATGCCAACACTGGCACATCAGCCTCACGCTTGATAGGTGCAAAGGCAAATGAGGTCCGGTTTAAGCGACCAACCCCACCCCCCAATCCAAAAACAAAACAACTTTGGTTTTTCAGTCAATACATTCCTCCTCCTTTGTTTTCTTGCAATTAAAAAAAAAAATCCCAAGAATTATATTTTAAACTAGAAACACACAGAAAATGGTCAATGTTTTTCAGGATGTAGCTCAATCCAGCCAGTCACATTACCTTTTCCTATGGTAGTGGTGGTGGGGGTATGGGGGTGGGGTTTCTGCCTTCTACTCAATCATCTTTGCCTCATATCTGCTTGGAACAATACTCTTAGCAAGGTGGCAGGTTGACCTCCTAAATCCAGTCAGATGGATGAATTAAGTAAACTATGACACCCTTCAAAGCAAGGACTATGTCGTTTTTATGTATTTGTCAAAATGCTATGCTCAGGTGCCCACAAATAGTTGTTGTTTGACTAAATAAAATTGAAAAGACAAAGGCAGGGGCAGGGAAATATTGAGAAAAGAAGATGATGCAAAAAACAATAATGTAACAATAAAATTTGAATTAGAAAAGAAGATAAAAAATAAAGGTTACTTATTACAACTATCATAAATGGACCCCTATAAGTCAGAACTGGTCAATGTGGTTAAAATGTTTAATTTACCTGTATCACAACCAAATCAAATGTAAAGTCTGTTTTTCTAAATCCACTGTGAAGCATATGGTTGCATAATCTGTTAATCTGTGGTTAACGTTAGGATAATGGCCTGCATAAAATAATAAAAAATGACTCATATTCTTACAACATTTATAAAAAAATTTCCCCGTAGAAATCCCAAGACCGATTAAAATATGAATATTATTTATTTCAGATTATTATTCTATATTTTAGATGCTGTTATCATATTTTATTGGTTTTTAAGGATAAAATAACTGAAGCTTCAAAAGGTAATAAAACTTGTCTGTGTTACCTAAGTTTCAAAGTGAGGTCCAATGCTCTTGATTTCTGTAATATTGACTTTTCTCATGGGATGCAGATAAAGGTTACTACTTTATCAGGAGGCTAGGGTGGTAGATAAGGTAAGGGAAAAATTCCCTCATGGATGTACCTGTATGGATTTGTTACTATTATCCCTCATCTTCAAATCCTCTACTACCTTTGTATTATTCCATGTCTTTACTGTGCCCCCTTACTGAATATACTCTCTCCTCATCTCACTTTTTTGAAACTCTAATTTCTTTCAAAAGTCATCTCCTACATTAGACTCTTCTTAATTCTCTGCTACTCCAATTGTCTTGAAGTTTATGTTGTATGTATTAATGTGAGCTAATATTATATGAATGCATTGGTACTCATTCACCTTTTCCCACCAAATACCCTCCATAGCATATGACTTCCTTGAGGACAGGGAACATTTCTTTTATTTTTCTGTTGTACCACACATAATAGGTGCTTGATAAATGTTTGATTCATTAAATGATGTAATCATTTTCACACTTGCAGATCATTCCTATCCACAATGATTATAAGAACATCTTCTACATGGCCCATCTATTCTTTGTCATGCCTTTGGCATTATTACTGGTCTTAGGCTTTCTCTAGGCTTTGAACTTTTCACTTCTTCCTTGACTAAATCCTTCATTCCACTCTCATGCTCTGTGAGGATGATGGGACCACAGCTCCTACCACACTAGTGGAATTCCACAGAAGAAGATGGAAATAGTTTTGGTTTTCCTAGCAATGTAAATAAAGCAAAGTTAGAGAAAAATTTGGCCCTTAGAGAAGGAGCTGAGGCTGAAGGGATGATCAGTGGAAAGAGCATGGAACTATCAGATAACAGGCCAGAGAAGTGGATAGATCTAGAGTTAAACAGCTGAGTTTAAATTATGACTCAGTCACTTACTAGCTCTATGACCTCAGTTTCCTCATCTGGAAAATGAGGGTAATAAAAGTACCTATATCCCAGGATTATCGTGAGAATCAATGAGGAAACTTGTAAAATAATTTGCATATCTTAATACAAATAAAAATTATTATTATTATTATATCATTATCTGGAGACTTGGGGTTCTAGTTCCACCTATGCAAGAATTAATGAAATAATCCTGGGTAAGTTATTTTGCATCATTAAGACAATCATCTTACAAGTTTACTTCTATCTCTGAGTTTCTGTAGTGGTACTGTGATCTTTGGGCTTGTGGGAGTCAGGGACTGATGGATTAGGTGAGTCATTCCTACTGAAGAGGATGGGAGGTTTGAGAAGATGTCCTTGCTCCTTATTGATCAGGGTTGAATTATTTTTCAGGTCCTATTCTCCCTGAGTGGTTGATGAAGTTGAGGTCATGTGCAAACCAAAGAATATGGAAAGACAGCATGGTATAATGGATAGTTTGCTGGACCTGAAGTTAGGAAATTATTGTTTCTGAGTTGTTTCAAAGTCATGTCAGATTCTTCCTATTTCCATTTGGCTTTCTTGGCAAAGATACTGGATTGGTTTGTCCAGTAAACCAGTAAACAGGCTCATCCTCCTACTAAATATTGATTTGAACCCAGTTTCTCTTGACTCTAGTGCCAGCCCTCTATCTACTGAGCCACTAGTATCAGGAAGACCTGGGTTCAAATCCCCCTCAGATCCTTACTGGTTTTGTGACCCTGAGCAACTTTCTGTATCTCAGTTCCTTCATCTGTAAAATGGGTGGTAGTGGTGGTGTGAATTCAATGATCTCTGAGATCCCTTCCAGCCTTAAACCTATGATTCAGTGATAAGACCTTGGTGAGGAGGTAATCTGACAAAGGTAATGTGGTGACTGAATTCTAAACCTAAGAAACTTTTGCCTAGTGGATGGTTTTTCGAAAGCTACAGAATAACTCCGAAAGTATAGAGATAGTGATCTCTGCTCCTTTATACCACACAAGAGAAAGATAACACAATCACCCTCTTCCTCGACAACAAGTTACGGAAACCAGAATAGCTTGAACATTGAAAGCAAAAATATAAGGCATTTAACAAACTTCATGTACCTGTTGCCAGTATTTTTCTGTGGAGATCATGGAAGGGAAAAAATTTTTTTTCTTGTTTCTCCACTGGTTTCACTGAGGAGTGATTATGCTTAAAGGAAGACTCATTTGCCAATGGTTCCTCTCTTCTGAAACTCCAACCACCAAGAGGTAGTTTCTTAATTCACCTGAGGATTGCGTGTGTGTGTGTGTGTGTGTGTGTGTGTGTGTGTGTGTGTGTGTGTGTTTGACTGATGATGAGTATGTAGGTGTTACAAAATGGCTTCCTGGAACACCTTCAGTTCTGAAACACTAAAGAACCTAGGAGAAACTAATTCAACAGTACTGAGAAGAAATGAAAAAGAAAAAAAGAAGAAAAAGGAAGGAAGGAAGGGGAAATCATAGGCTTGACAGCCTTTCCTATGGTACCACCAAGTGGCAGGGGTAGGACACACTGCTTTTGTCAGTATTAAGCTCTAGCCAGGGAGCACCCATGAGCTGAACGGATGTTTTTTTGGTTTTGTTTTGCTTTTATCTTTTTGGCAGGGTGGAAGGAGACAGGCACAAAAAATACAAGACAGGCAGCAATGAATATTGAGAAATGTAGAGTTTCTTCCATTAAATAACAGGAAGGAAAATGAACTGGGTTTTTCTTATCTCTAAGAGAGTAAATGAGAGGCAATCAACATGATATAGTAAGAAGTACACTGGACTTAGGAAAACTTGAGTTCAAATCCCACCTCATATACTTACTGTATGACTCTGGGAAAATCACTTAATTTCTTTTTCCCTTAGTTTCCTCATCTTTAAAATGAAGAGACCTTGATTCCAAGGTCCCTGCTATCTCTAAATCTAGGATCCCATGAATACTGAGAAAAGGAGTGGAATAGTAGAAGTGATACATTCTTGGATGAGATATTTTCAGAATTTATCTCCTCCTGTTTTTATTCTTTTTTGCTGTGTCTCTTCTTGCTGTCTTTCTTATGAAATACATCTTCTCTTTAGCTGAGAAGAACCTTAAGATGGAGTAAGGATGACTCCAAGATGAATGCTATCTTTCTCTCCTTCCTAGATTTGCTTCCATCACCATGTATACTATTATGACACCCTTCTCTTAGTCATTCAAGTTTCAAAGATGGAATTATCATTAATTCTCTCCTTTCCCTTATCTACATCCCTCTCTCCTGTCACTCCATACTCTGTTTAGTAGGTTACCAAGTTCCTCTCTTTCATAAAATTTCTTATACTGGACTGGTAACTTACTTCTTTCTATTACAATTGCCACTACCCTTATCTAGCCTAGACTAAATTTTGTTCAGTCATATCTGACTCTTCATGACCTCATTTTGGGTTTTCTTGGCAGAAATACTGGAGTAATTTACCATTTCCTTCTCAAGCTCATTTTACAGATGAGAATACTGAGCAAATAGGCTTAAGTGACTTGGCCAGGGTCACACAACTAGTAAGTGTCTGAAACTGGATTTGAACTCAGGAAGAAGAGTTTTTTTTGACTCAGCATTCTATTCTCTATGCCACCTAACTGGCCCTGGACTCTATTTATAGTCCTCTAAAAGATTTTCCCATCTCCCATTTCCCCCCTAAAATTGACATTCCTAATCTGTCATTTTAATCATGTATGCTATTGTATGTAGGTCAATGTCCATACATTGTGTAATTCAAGGTTGCTGCCCCTCACCCAATCTAGCTCCAAACCACTTTTGATCATAGAACTAAAGGTCTAGAACTGAAACTAAAGGTTTAGAACTTAAGGTCATCAAGCTCAACCCCATGAAAATCATGCTATTAAGTGACTTATCCAAGGCCACAGCAGTGAGTAGCAGAGCTGGGATTCTACCCAAGTCCTCTGCCTCCAGACACAGTGCTCATCTCACTGTAGTTGTTCTTGTCTTATCCTCTGTCTCCTGCTTCTTGCCTGTTGGAAAGCCATTTGGAAAGCTCACTTTTCCCCAACCCTGCTGATCATACTTCATTCTCCCTGCCCTGGAATGCTCTTCCCACCTATACTCTGCTTCATTTTCTACATCCTAGGGAAGAATAATCTTTTTATGGAAGAAAAAGCCCATGTAAATTCCAGGACATACTTATTCTGCTCACGCTCTAATATGCAAAATTGTTTTCCTTCTACCACAGCTTCCATATTCTTCTCAAGTCTACAGATCCTATTTCTAGGGTCTTGAACCTCCAGTCATATTAAGGTGGTACAAGATAGTTCCTGGATCACCGTTTTCAATATAAAACCAGGAAAGTTTCTTGAATGGAAGAAAACACAGATCACTGCTGTTTTTAACTAGGTGTTGTTTGGCCTCCCTAGCTTAGCATTCATTAGAAATCAGAGGTTAAGGTTACAGTGACCATTGACCACTACAGCCCTTGTGTGAAATGAAAACATGATTTTTGATGACAACCAAGATTAAGCCACATTACTGGGGATTTTAGATTGGAAAATTATGAACCTGATTAGAGTACTTTGTAAACTGTAGTATACTAAATAATGTCCACAATTGCTATTGTTGAGGCTTAAGATTCTGGGTACCAAGTCTGGATTGCAAGGGATTCAATGCAAAAGAGAAGGGGCTTTTGAAGAATGTACATGGGAGCAGGAGATTCTTAAAGAGAGAAAGAGAGACAGAGAGAGACAGAGCTAGAGACTGTATGTTTCTATGTAGAATAGTGGAGGTAGTCCCAATTCCCAGAGAACAAAGATGAAATTTCCTCTCCAGTTCTTGAAAGAGGTGATGGAATAAAAATACATTTTGAAAAAAGGCATTTTGGGTCATGGACAATGAAGGAAGTTACTTTTCATGATTATAGATTTTTTTTTAGAGTTTGCTTTTTTCCCCCTCTTTTCTGATTTTTCAATTGCCAAGGTTAGAAGAGAGAGAAAATAAATGCTTGCTAATCAAGGAAAAAATAAATTTAATTCTCAAAAGAAAAAAAAAGAGAGGGGGTGGCTAGGTGGTGCAGTAGATAAAGCACCAGCCCTGGAGTCAGGAGTACCTGGGTTCAAATCTGGCCTCAGACACTTAATTAATTACCTAGCTGTGTGGCCTTGGGCAAGACACTTAACCCCATTGCCTTGAAAAAAAAAGAGAGAGTAAGGAATGGGCAATTTTAACAGCTTTCTTTGAATGAATGAATGAATGATGGACTGTTTTTTTCTTAGAGATATTGAGAACACTATAGGGTGCCTGGCTATGTAGATATTATGTCAATTTTAACAGGACCTGGCAGCCAACTTCCTGCTTCAACCCTGGGTGGCTAGTCACTTCAATACACAAGGATGTCTTTGCAAAAGTTCTAACTTTCTGACTTATCTCTTTCCTTTGCTAGCAGCAGCCAAAGGGTCACTCTTGTGGGGTCACCTGCTATTACACATTTTTTTTCCTTGACAAAGACAGGAAAACAACCACTGCCACCCTGTGAAGTAATTGTGATTTGTAGTAAGAAGCTGCTCAAAGGCCACACTGACTTTAAACAAGTTAGAGGGGCAACTCCAGGTGATGTGGTAGAGCGGGGACCTCAAGGTCAGCTCAGAACAACTTCCTTTCACAGAGAAAGAAACTGCTGCCCAGAAAAGGGAAAAAAAAACATACACATACAAATCTCTTTCACAATCATACATCTGGCTCTATTGCAGGGAACAAAGAACTGGAAGAAACCCTGGAGGTCAGTTGGTTAAACCACTTCATTTTAACATAAAAGGAAACTGAGGCCCAGAGAAGGGAGTATTCCAGTATTCTTTATTGGGAATACAATTCCAGTTTAGACTAAATTATTTAGTGCCACAGTAACCACAACCAAATCAACAATGATTCTTATTAGATTGATTGATTGAGAAGAACTTTTGTTTTCCAAAAGGAAAATTACATATATATATATATATATACCTTGCTTAACTTTCACTTTTGACTGCCAGGCAAGCCAGGTACTTACAGGGTTAAATGACTTGCTAAAGCCATATGCTGAGTCAGTGCCAGGTCTGGAATAGACACCCAGACAAAGTTTTGGCTGCTGTTGTGGAATGGAACATGCTGGCTTTGGTTTACTAGTATTCCCCCTCCCCTTCACCTCTTCTTTGCTGCTTGGGTCTCTAGAATACTTGGCTTTCAAAGTATCCAAGGGAATCATGGGATCATAGGACCACAGAATTAGACATGAAAGGAATTTTAGAATCCATTGAGTCTAAACTGACACTTTTTCATTTACAAAAGAAGATAGTGAGGCAAAGAAAGTTAAAATGATTTTGCCCAGGGTCCAACAAGTACTATTTGAACCTGACCCCAAGTCCAATGAGGTATCAGCTAAAATTAAACTTTAGTACAGATCCAGTCCTGGAATCCAAATGGACAGTGATCCCTTTGCTTCATAAAAACTTCATCCAAGATCCAAAGCTGGAAAATCAACAGGCATTAGTTCTTTAAAAGGCAGCATGGTATAATGAAGTGTTCACTGGGCTTTTTTTGGCAGTGCTATTTCTTTGCTTTGCGGTCTTGGACGAGTCACTGACACTCACTGTGTCTCAGTTTTTGTATTTGTAAAAATGAGTTTAATTTATTTTGAAATTTTTGCTTATTTCTGTGGATTGTTTTTGTATTTAGTTAACTATCATTTATTAAATTCCATCTATGTGCCAGATACTGTTTTAAATATTATGGATACAAAGAAAGGCAGAAAAGAATCCCTGCTTTCAAGATATTCATAGTCTAATGATGTGGGAAACAATGTGTAAGCTACTATACACAAATAAGATACATACAGAATAAATTATGGATGGTCTAAGAGGGGAGGTACTGAGATTAAGGAGGATTGCAAAAAGCTTCCTACAAAAGAGGAGACTTTGAAGGAAACCTGGGAATCTAAGGCAGAGATGAGAAAGGGGAGAGTTCAGGCTTGGGGGAGAGTAGGTGAAACTCTTTAGAAGTGGGCAATGGAATGATATATTTAAGCAACAAGAAGAAGACCAGAGTCCTTGGATCAAAGAGTATTTGAAGGAGAGCTAAGGTATGAGAAAACAAGAGAGGTAGGAAGTAGCCAGATTACGAAGAACTTTAAAAGCTGAAGAAAAGATTGTATATTTGATTCTAGAAGTAAAAGAGAACATTGGAATTTATTAGATGGGGAGGGGTTGGTGGTGATAGGATCAGATTTACCTTATACCTAAGAGAAGGATGGATCAGGGTAGGGAGAACAGAGAGGCTAAGCTATTGCAATGGTCTAGATGACAAGGTCCTATACCAGAAAGGAATGACAATTTACAGAAAACATAAGGAAACATACGTAGGAGAACAGTTGGGTTGAGTATAAAAGAGTATGAAGTTGAGGATGACACCTCTGTTGGGAGCCTGGATAACTGGAAGGGGAGATAGTGGTAAATGACATCAACAGAAATAGGGATGTTAAGAGGGTAGTAACCAGATAGAGAGATGTTTGGTTTTGGACATGTTGAATTTAAGAGATCTTTCAGTTAGAATTGTCTAATAGGCAACTGAAGATGGGAGATCAAAGGTCAAGAGTGAGGTTAGGGCAGGACAGGTAGATCAATGATGTATCTGCAAAGAAATGTTCACTGAAACCATGAAAGCTGATCATATCACCAAGTGAAATGGTTTAGAAAGAGCTGAGAAGAGGGTCCAGAACCTGTTGTCCTTCTAGGTAAGTCATCTCTTGTGACAAAGAATAAAAAAAGAAAGGGGGGAAGAGAGAGGATGGTAAAGCAGTTCAGCAAAATGAGAAAGTGCCTCTACAAAAATCTATCAATATAATTGATGTTCGACATCCATAGTACTTGCCTCTGCAAAGAAGGAAGGGAGGTGTTAGCTTCCATTTTAGCTGAAAAATAAAAAAAAAGTACCATTTTACAAATAGCTGTCATATGCAAACCCAGAGACAGGCAAAAGTCAACCTAGAAGGAGCTGAGCCTTCTATGGCAAGAATCTGCATCAAAAGATAAGATCGAGGGGCTGTAGAAGGAGATAACCCACGTGATACTGTGGGTAACCCCAGGCATACATGATACCTCTGACAATACTTAGCTTACATCTAACCACATTATCTTTTTTTTTATGAAATAGTCATAAAAATTCTAACTAAAACAACAACAAAAGGGGGAGAGAAGGTGGCTCAATGCTTGGTTGCCTTGGAAGATGATATCTGGCTATTAGCACCCATGCTATTCCTGGGGAAACAAATCTCTCAGATAAGGAGACAGCTGTCTGAGAAGAGGCAGGAAACTGAAGTAAATGCCCCTAAACCGTTTGTGGCCAACACAATCACACAAACAAAATCACACTTTGGTTACATTCAAAGCTGAGATAGCATACCCACCCTCAAGTTACCATACCGGTCACAGCAAAGTCTTTTGTTGTGGATGCCAACTGGTCACTATAGCATCATAGAGCTGGACAGGATCTCAAAGACCATCTAACTCCCTAAATTTACAGCTAAGGACACTGAAGTCCACAGAGGCTGTGACCTGTTGCCCAGGATTATGTGGAGAGTAAATGACAGAGGACCCGAGTCCTCTGATTTCAAATCTAGTGCTCCTTCCAGACATGCCTCTCATACAGCTATGGAAAGAGCTCCGATGCTTTCATCTGAAAAAAGCCTGGGCAATGGGGAATGCTGGGTTGGGGTTGGAGAAGGTAGTAACACTGTGAGAAATCTTGTTGTCACATGGGTGGTGGTATGTTTTTAGCATACACTTTGGCCTGAAACTAATGAATCTCTAGGACTAATTTCACATGAAGTAGTTTTTTTTTTTTTAAAGGTGGGGGGGGGGGAGTAGAGCATGTCCACTTCCCATTTCTCAAGGATTTCAGGGCTCTTTATGAAAGAAGTTAACTTGGTTCAACAACTTTACAGAATAAATTCATACTCCTACTATGTGACAGGGAGAAGCTATATGCTATAGTAGGAAGGCACTGGAAGGCAGAAAATTCTGATTTAAGGATTGACCCTACTGCTTATGCTGTGTGACCTTGAACCTCATTTGCCTCATCTACAAAATGAGGACAATAATACTTCCATTATCTACTTCATTGCCAAGGGAGTGGTTTACCCAAGTTTATCCAGCTATTGTGTAAAGAAAAAGTCATTTTAAAACATGATGTTAGTGTAAGTTATAACTGATCCACTCAGTCCACACATTTGACCCTGGAGTTGGTCCATTATGCTACTCTGGTGCATTCAGTCCAAATGTCATATCAAGTTACTACTAAGATAGCTTCTTCTCTGTCCCTAAAGTTTTTCAATTCAACTAACATTTAAGTGTCTAATTTGCACAAGGCATATGTGTGTGTATCTCTTCTTACACAAATAAAACAACTACTCAAGTACCCTGCTTTCTACTTAGGAGATGCAACAAACACACAAAATAAGTAAATAGAATATAATTTGAGGAGGGGGAGAATACTAACAACTGTCTTCAAAAAGGATTATTAATAAAGTTTAATGTAAAGGAATATAAGAATTCTGAAAGGAAGAGTTTAGTGAGTCAACAACATTTCAGATCCTGGAGGATGATTAGTGAGAATCAATGCCTGGAGGAGGGGAAATAATTAGAAAGTCTGGGGGGCAATTAATAACAATTCACTTTGACTAGAACTTAAGAAGGGAAGTAAGGAAATGGAACAAAGATTTATATAGCATCTACTATATGCCAGACATTGCAAAGGAGTTTCAGAAATAATATCTCATTTGATTATCACAACATATATTTGGGGACACTGAGGTAAAGAAAAATTAAGTGACTGGCTCAGTTACACATCTGAACTGTGTCTAAGGCTGGATTTGAACCTCAAGGTTTTCTTGCACTTCAAGCACTTAGCTGCCTCATAACCTAAGAGTTCATGACAAGGAGAAATATAAAACAAGACAAAGTATAAATCTGAGCCAGATTGTGGGAGATCTAAAAGGACAAAATTTGTAGATCATTATAAAGAGATGAAGTCACTGAAGATTTTTGAGGAGAATATCATGGATAGATTGGGCAGTGGTTTGAAAGATGGGTTAGAAAGAAGATTAGATATAGGAATGACATAGAGTCTATTCTCAAATTAGGAGGCTATTTTTTATGATAAAAAAGGTCTTGGAAATCAATTAGCATATATATATCCCTTTTACTTTGCAAAGAAGGAAAGCATAGAAAAGTTGTGACTTATCCAAGGTCTCTTGTCTAGTTAGTGAAAGCTGGCAACCTAGGTCCCTTGATTCTTCTTCAAGTGCTTTCTCTACTATATGATGTTGCTTATTAATTTTTACTATGTACATATTTCTTTAATTAGATTATAAAGCAAGCAAGAAAGCATTTATTATATGTTTACCAAGTGCTAGGTACTATTCTAAGCCCTGGGGATACAAATCATTGCTGGCAGGTATTGTGTTTATATTTTACATTCCCCAGTTGTGCAATATTGCCTTGCACTTAGTATACTAATGATGATGATGATGATGATGATGATGATTTATAATGATAAATATTGCAGGGGACATAAATCTATTTCTCCTGTCCTAGTTGGCAGAGATAATTATGGTATGATGCAGAGCACAATGAAGCTTTGTGCATATGACTTTCAAGGAAAATGGGCAGAGGATAGCGGGCAGAGGAATGATGGGCAAATGTAAAGAATAAACTCCTGGACCTGCCCTTAGTTTTGGCTTCACTATTCTACTAGTGATGAATAAAGTGTGGAGTCATGGCAGAGTTCCATATAACCCACACAATCAACCAGTCACATCAAGGAAGTATGACTCAGATTCTACTAGTATTCCTACCCTAAGTAAATAAGAATAATGATCTTGTAGGATCAAGCTAGGACCCAGCCTATTCTTTCCATACTAGCCTTTCAAACTTTTTATATAGACACCTCTGCCCTCCTTTCCCAATAGGATTTGGAAGATTGATTATTAAGCATGTGAATTATATTTCACTCATCCTTGGAGGAAATATTCCCAGATTGGGGAATGGAGAAGAACTGATATAGTTGTTATTTCTGAAATACTTTCAACTTTTGCATATATTTTATCACCCTCTTTTTTACTTAAATTTATGAAAAATATATTAACATGATGACATTTTGGTCAAAGCTTATGTGGTTTGGCGTAGTGGAGTGGAGAAATTTTCCTACTGTGTATGGTGTGTGTGTGTGTGTGTGTGTGTGTGTGTGTGTGTGTGTGTATGTGTGTGTGTGTATGTGTGTGTGTGTACTTTTTATGGACCTGCCTTTACTGATTATTCAGAGGTCATCATTCAGAAGGAAAGCTAAGGTGACTGCAAAAGTAGGATTCGGTCACCACCATTTCTTTTTGGTGTCTTTTTTTCTATCATGGGTGGCACATCATAGAGAGCGATCCAATGAGCACTTACATTATTATTTTTGGGGTCATGTACTCTATTGAATATGTTACTCATAATCTCACAGTTAAGTGAACAACCATGACCTAAATGCTTAATTCAGATCTTTTTTTTTTCCTCCTCTGTTTCATAAACCTTTTAAATTTAATGCCGCTGCTAAATCTAAATGAATTCAGATGATGCTGTAAAAGCTGTGTGGGCCAGACTTTTATGGCTAATATCAGGGTCACAGAAAGGTCTCAATAGAGCAAGGGAAAAGTGTCGTGTAATTTAGGAATGTCTGACATAATATTTCATAAACTCTCTAGTGACACTTTTTCAGTTGCTTCTCTGTTTATTCCCTTCTTATGTTCTTTGAGTTTAACAAATAGAAGTTTTTTCAGAACTTAATAAAGGTAATGGACTTGGTTTATAAATGAGACTGCAGCTACAAGAAATCTTTGGAATGAGATGAAGAAGAAGGTACTTAACTGTGGTCTTTCCAAATCAATGTATTAGACAACTTATTGTCTTTTATCCACTCTCAAATTCTCAACATCTAGGGTCTTAGGGAATACACATGAAGGTACAATACAGAATCACTGCCTAAAGAGAGTTTATAGTATAGTTGGGAAGAGTCAATTCAGTTAAAAAATTATGAAATCCATTTATCAACAAATATT
This sequence comes from Macrotis lagotis, assembly GCF_037893015.1. Taxonomy (NCBI): domain Eukaryota; kingdom Metazoa; phylum Chordata; class Mammalia; order Peramelemorphia; family Peramelidae; genus Macrotis; species Macrotis lagotis. The sequence continues at coordinate 147,912,378 of NC_133661.1, forward strand.
TGTTAAATGCCTACTATTTGCCAGACAGTGAAAGTATTGAAGAAACAAAGACAAAAATGAAGCAGTTCCTGTCCCTGAGGAATTTCCAATTTAGACCATATATAAGTAAAAATTTGATGACTACAAAAGAGAGACAAGGAGATTTTATTTAGGTTTTTTGCAAGGCAAATGGGGTTAAGTGGCTTGCCCAAGGCCACACAGCTAGGTAATTATTAAGTGTCTGAGACTGGATTTGAACCCAGGTACTCCTGACTCCAGGGCTAGTGCTTTATCCACTGTGCCACCTAACCACCCTGAGATTTTACTTTTTTTGTAAGGGAGAAGGTATTAGTAGTTCAGGGCTATCAAGAAAAGTCTTGCATAGAACAAAATAAGATTTTAAAAGGCAAAGAGGAAGTTTCCATCCAAATATAAGGAAGAATAATCAAAATCTATATTTAAAAAACTCATGATCCCAACCCTGCTGTAGAATGAGGTGGTGTTTGAATCAAACCTGAAGAAATATAAGGATTGCAAGAGATGTAGATGAGGAGAGCATTTCAATCATGGGTGGGGGAAGAGAACACCTACTAGGTGTCAGGCCAAGGGTTAAGAACCTGAACTAGGATGGTGAGTGGGGAAAGAAAAGAAGGTATGGATGTAGGAGATATTTTGGAACTTAGGACTTGGAAACTAATTGGCTACATGGAATAATAATAATTATAAATAATAATAAACTGCTCTTAAACCAATTTTACTGATGACATGATGAATTTGGGTCTAACAAAAGTTGTTACTAGACTCAGGATCATATAGCTGCTAAGTGTGAACAGGAATAGAACTTGAGTCTTTTTTGACTCCATGTTTAGTGGAGTGTTCTATTGAAATACCTCATAACCAGGGTCTACGATTATGGAGACTTTGAGGAAGAGGAGATTTTTTTAAAGGAGCATTCAGAGAAGGTTTGAAAGCATCATAGAAATCATTACTGAAAAGGTGGAAATGATCTCAGAGGCCATATGATCCAAACACCTCATTCTAAGATGAGGAAACATAGGCCCACAAATTGGTAATTCACAAACAGTAAATATCAGTGATGGAATTTGAATGCATGGACTCTAACTCTAGAATTGATGCTTCTTTCCATCGTATTGGCTCCCAAAAAGGGAAGAGAGTTGAGTCTTAAAGGATATGCAGCATATGAAATATCAAATGGGAAGGGAGAAAGATGAAGCAAAGGGTAGAGTTGGGAATCTCACCTATGCTCAGGTTGTCACAAATGCCTAAAATATCTCCATGGACATCTAATCCCTTTGATGTAGAGTGGAATGAGATTATGTCTGAAAAGAAATGTTGAGAAAGTTATGAGAGTCATTGAATTTTAGAGCTAGTAGTAATTTTGGATATATTCACATCCAGCTTCTTTTAAAGGAGGAAGCATGGGATAGTGGAAGTATGTCAGTGGAAATATTTTCCTAGGAGAGTTTGAGTCACCTCTCTGGATCTAAATTTCCTCCTCTTAGTGAACAGAATTAAATGATCTCTTTCATCCCATCTACATCAATGATCTTAGGAAACATGAGGAAATTGAGACATAGGGCATTTAAATAATTCTGTTAAAGCTAATTATTGGCAAATCAAAGAGGCACTTAAATGCTAGACCCCTGACTTCCAGTTCAGTAATCTTTCTACCACACCACTGTGACTCTCTCAAACTAGATTTTGATATAACACTGGACTTCTCAGAGAATTATGAAAACAAGCACCTTAGACCTTTGTTGCCAATCTGCTTGGTCTTAGGGCAAACCTCCACATAGTTCTTTCTTGAGTTCCAATCTAAGTTATTTACCTTAAACCATATATCCCTCTTGATTGACAAGCCTATGGTGAATTTGTTTCTGAGATCCCTTTGGGGGAAGTGATCAACCTGTTTCCCTCCTTAAAAAAATTATTTCTGAAGTTTCCTCTAGGTTGTAGACAAAACACCAAATAATTTCCTAGTCAACTAAGGCTCTTGCATTAGTGTCCAAAATTTCTTGATCCCTTGCATCTAGGTAGTGGGCCTCTTTTCCCAAGTATTTATATATATATATATATATATATATATATATATATATGTATATATATATATATGTATATATATACATATATATACATATATGTATATATGTATATACATATATATATATATATATCCATAATTCCTAGTCAAATAGACCCTCAAAGCTATAAATTATTGGGGAAAAACATCCCACAAAACAAAAAACACCCCCCCCCAAAACAATCATTTCCTTGTTCACTTTCAAAGCATGTGTTTGTTTGTGTTCCGGGTGAGATGTTTTCCTAGCTTTGGGTATCTTTCAATGAAGCACAAGGATAAGGCCATTATGGGAACACAGGGCCAACAATGAAAACAAGACTGCCTTCTGAAAAGCACCCAAAAAAGCTTTATTTTGCTTGAATGGCTGTTATTTTCATTCTCTCTCCACACAAAGCACTGGAGCACATTTCATTCAGTCTGTTGCCGAGTGAGTGGGTGTGAAGATGTGGTACAAACAAAAGAGGTAACATATTGCTGTTGTCAGGGCTTTTTGTTAAGCACTTTCTGATGTGGACAGTGCTAGGGCCGCTAGCTGGGCTACTTGAATCATCAGCGACAACAACAACTACAACAACAAGAACAACAAAGCCCCCCACCTGATCCTTGACATGGTGCCATGACAAATCGTTGGATTTTCAAAGTCGTCAGAGCAGGGGGGAAAAAAGCACAGTGCCCACTCTACGGAGGTTGGTGCCTCATGTTCTCCTTCAGAAATATTGAGCTTTGATTGTGTGGATGCCAAAGCACAAGTGAGAATTTACCACAAAATTCAAACTTGGATCATTTGAGAAAAGGAGATCATTTCAATTGACTAGGAAAAGTCATGGAAAGTGAAAGCTTTGGTTGTTAAAGAGAGACCCCTGAGAAAGAAAGGTACTAGGACTCCCCAATACAAAACACAAAGATTAAATGGATTATTCTCTCTTGTGATAGTTCAAAGAACTCCTCTGGGTTTTTTTTTTTTGGCTTCTTTGAGCACTGTCACAATCTGACCCTATTCCAAATTTGACTCTTCCTCTTATCAAGCATCACTATCTCTTTTCCTGGAAACTTCCATCTTCCATGCCTATAGAGCAGAGACTTTGTGGATTAATCCCTTGCATTTTTCTACCTAAGACTTCAGAGACTAGTCAGTCTGACACATTTGAGTAAAAAACCTTCACATCATCTCCTGTAAAAGTCTTGGCTTTCATTTCTTTCAACAAACTACTGTGGACTGGAGGAGATAGAAACCAGGAATCTTGTTACAATCCATCAGAACTTAGCCCATTTCTTAGCACATAAAGAAGCTTTATAATTTATTGATTGATAATTTATATATAATTTATAATATTGATTGATCTCATGTACTGATTAAGAAAAGCAGATAACATGAAACTTGGGTATGCCAAGTGGGAGGGTAACCTCCCCAAAAGACTATTTAGCTGGGGCCTGAAGATGATCATGAAGGAGACTCAGCAAGTACCCATTTCAGTGATGAAGATTTACTTGACTGCTCCAGATCCAAAGAACTTATCTGGTCTTGCCCCTATTCCCCTGATGTCCTTCTCCCTATTCCCCTTCTCTTATGTTAGACTTTGTCTTTCCATGTATATATTAATACATATCATGATAAAGACATTATTTTATTTATTACTGGCTATCTAACTTTTTTGGGGGGGGGAAACATTCCTTAATTTTTAAGAATTTCTAAAGTGCTTAATTAAAGGCATATGATTTGAGTTCATTTCTAGATTATTTTAACCTCATCACATCAAAGATGAGTCTTAAACTGTCCAGAATGACAGAGTAAAGAATTTTCTGTCGTCTCTGTCTCTGTCTCTCTTTTTGGGGGCAGAGAGGTTCAGTGTTATGAATTTCCTTTGTCTGGAGTAGTGATGTCAAACTCAAATTGAAATGAGGTCGAAATGAGGTCCATTATAAGGATCCCTTGGGTCACATATTGACTTAATTTTAAAATATCATGTTATCTAGTTTTATTGAATTTTTATTTTATAAATATTTCTCAATTACATTTAATCTGGTTTCTCCCCCTTCTCCCCTTCTGGCACATGGGAGAATTGGGAAGCATATACATGTGTTTGAAAACTCTGGCATAGAGAAGTCCTACCAAAGAAACTTCTTCTAAGGTAGAGCTAAAATGATTCTGCATTTATAAACTTACAGATTTGCCCAGGATATAGGGAAGATAGATTGCCTGCCTAGAATCACATAGCCAGAATGTGACAGACAAAGGCGAAGGCTGAATTCAAGTTTTCCTGAGTATAATTCTAGTTACTTTATAGCACTGCTTCTCACAATTCTTGTGGAACCTTCAAAACCAATGGGGAAAGTATCAGAAAACTTAGAATTAATGATCTATTTATTTTAGTCTCCTTAGTTATTTTCAGAGAAGGAACAAACCTTGTATATGTATTTGACTAATTCTATGAACCCAGCATTATTTACCCTCAAAAGAAATTTTCCCCAAATGTAACTTGTGTTTTCAAAATATGTAGACTGCCATGTTTGGAAACCATAGGAAAATCACATTCCTATTTAATTAAGTGATGATTTCCTTAGCATTTGTTACTACTGTGGTTCAGCATTGGGTTAGATTCTATAGGTCAGTGAAAGTCAAATTCAAATAGTAACAGGAACCACTAACCCTTACAATAAGGCTGCATATTGACCTAGAAAAATCATACATCAATATTATTCACATTCTATTTTATTAAATATTTCAAAATTACATATTAATTTGGTACAGCCCACTCAGGAGTAACCTGCCAAAATTCAGCCTGAATGATTGAAATCTTGGTTATAGGTAACTGGTAGCTAGTGAACCAAAACTGGAACCCATAAAACTACTAAGAAAAAAATGCTTTTATTATAATGCTTACTAAACTGAATATTGTCAAGTGTCAAAATGTATGTTATGGCAACTTGCTTTCACTAATTTTTTAATTTAATGTTTTTTCCCCTTTGGCCAAGTCACTTCTCTCTGGGCCACATTTTCTTCATCAATAAAAACAAAAGTTTAGATTAAATGATATGGAAAGTTTCTTTTCCCTTTGATATTACTTGAGTAGAGTCTGTTGTTGTTTGTTCAGTCATTTCAGTCTCTTTGTGACCCCATTTGGGTTTTCTTGGAAGAGTTGATTTTATAGATGAGGAAACTGAGGCAAAGATGGTAAAAATGATTTGCCCCATAGGTCACACAGTAAGTATCTGAGGATAGATTTGAATTCAGGAAGATATGTCTTCATGACTCTGGTCAAGCATGTTATGCACTGTTGCCAGATAGAGTCTGAGTACTATGCAAAGTCAAGGAGACAGATAAGTGCTGGCACGAAGCATTAAGCTTCTTGAGAGATCTGAGATAGACCTTGAAGAAATAAAATGACTACATCATTTTAGATAAAATCCACAACTCCAGACCATCTGAGATCTCATCAGTGTGGGTATTCCTTTCAATGATTCATGACACAAGCCATCCATCCCTATTGATTCGATATGACTAGTGCCTGTGTCCTACCCTAAACAAAGTACGATGGACTCACTCACAACTCTAGTGTGGACTTCATATTCTCTTGACATTTTGGAGAGCATGAGGATTTTGAAAGCTAGGAAATAAATTGTTCAAAAACAACACAAAATATTATGTTCATCTCCCAGCCATGGACAAGACAGAGAATAGCCTGCTGATCTGGGAAATGCAAGGGTAACCCATCTATTAGCTTCTGTCTTCAAACAGAGGCTCAACCTTTAAAAACTGTGTGTCTACAACTGGTGCAATTAGTGCCCATCTACAGCTGGGGGTTTTGAATGCTCATTTATAACTCTGGTTCCTCTAAGCACTCTCATATTATTCCAAGTTACCATTTGAGGGGAAGCAATGCAGATTCATACCCTACATGTTCCCAATTAAAAATGGAGCAAGCAAAAAGTAAAATGCATGTCACCTACAACCAAGTCACTACCACCCACTTTCACAGAAAGGTCACAGTACCACAGTCTTGGCCATTATCTACAGCTTTAAAGGTCAGGGGCCCTGTCTGCTTAGCTAGAGAAGTGGTAGACTTTTACCAGACCTGAAATGACTGTTGCTGTGACACCAAAATTTGTTATAAGCTCTCAATAATATTCCAATAATAAAGAAGTAGAATGACTGTAACCTTTACTGCCATCTTTCTCGTCCTCCCCATGTAGCACATTCATAAAGCATAAAAAGAGAAGTCTTCACATTCTACAAAGGACTACAAGACTGCTGGCTTAATTGGGCAAGTTACCATTGGCCTTGCCATTGCCAACAGAAAGTGATCAAGACACAAGTAATGATAAAAAAATAACACTATCATCATAGATGTAGAAATCAACTCACAAAAGAAATGTCTCACTTTCATCCAAGGCACTATAAACATTGAATTCCTTGAATGTTCTCATCAAGGGGAAGAGATTGGGGAGGGAAAATGCCAACTGTTGTGCTCACTCATAACCTTCCCATCTTCTCTCTTGCAGTTTGCTTTTGAAAAGCCTGAGTTCAGGCAGCAATGTGGCTTTTCTCAGGGAAAAGCCCAACGGACTTTGTTCCAGGACAAAGTGAGAGAATTAGGAACCCTGTGACCTTTGCCCACACTTGCTCAATTTACATGATCTTTGAGAGGTTTCTAGAGGCTTCTCGTTTCCTACATTGCAGCAATTGAGATATTGGCTGCTGGGAATGGGAAGGAGAATGCAGGCTATGTATGTTGGGATTAGAGGGGAGTCCTCACTTGGAGACCTACTTGGGCCCTCACTGGGAGCAATTCAGACATGAACTTGGTTAGATTTCATCCCTAGATTAGGAGATGAAAGACACTGATGGATTTCAATCCTCAAAAGATTTTCAGAAGGGCCAGGTCTGAACATAAAATAAAGTGGTAGTCTATATATTTGAACAACTAAAGAGTCAGGAAGACAGGAAATGTCATCTTCCTGAGTTCAAATTCACCCTTAGATATTTCTTAGCTGTGTGACTCTGGGAAAGTCACTTCACCCAGTTTGTCTCACTTTTCTTATCTGTAAAGTGAGCGGGAGAAGAAAATGGCAGACCACTCCAGAATCTTTGCCAAGAAAGCCCCAGATGGGGTCATGAAGAGTCAGACAACTGAATAACAACTATATATTACATGTGAATAGTACTTCTGCTTTTATTGCCTTTAATTCAGTTAAATTCTAATTTAATGCTTAAACATTAATGAAGAGGGGAAGAGGTGAATCAGGGAAGCACAGAGTAGGGATGAAGGAAGGGAGGAGTTTAGGTCAGATAGGAGCCAACTTGTAGTTTGATTGGATAATCAAATTCAACTGCAGACTAAGGAAAAAAAGAATCAGAGCTACTATCTATGAAAGGGCACAGCCCCCAGGGAGACACAGCAGCTGTTATGGTGACCCACAGAGGACTGGAAACTCTTGCTGAGACACTAGAGACCTCTCTGGTGGTGTTGAATAGCACCCTGACAGGTGGGGTGAGTCTTTGATTGATGATACATACTTTTGTCCTTACTACTGAGGAAAATCAGTCGATGGGCATAACACTGCCTGGTGTCACTCAACAAATGACATAGGCAGTTTTTACTATAAGAAATAACATAGCAATATAGTGCAGTCATACTTGCACTTTGTGGAAAAAGATATTTTGAGCAGGTGCATCAAGTTTTATGTTGATGTTGAAAATGGTTAGATAAAAATCTAAGAGGCAGTATGAGTTAGTACATGGGGCCAGCCAAAGTGGCCTTCTTTCTTATGCACAAAACTCCATTTCCTGTTTCTGAGTCTTCACACTGACTTGTTCCACAAACACTGTATCCTCAGACTCAGTTTTCTCTTCTGTAAAATAAATATATTAATATTTGTCCTTTCATTACAAGGTCATGGTGAGGCTTGAATGATATAGCATGTAAAATGCTTTGAAATGGAAAAGTTCTCTATGAATGTGAGTTATGATGATGATGTAGCACATGGTACACACATATGGCTCCACTTGGCCTTTAGTGTGTATTGCAAACAGAATCAGCAACTTGTAACGCTGCAGCAGAGCATCCTAGCAACAGGAGGGAAGGCGCTACATAAATACCAAATAATCACTATGAGAATCATCATCACAACTTCAAAGCACCATATTATTGGAATGTGACATTTGTCCACTCGAAGGATGCTCTAGTTAAATACAGATGGCACTCTTCAATTATTCTGGCTCCAGAGAATATCACATTCAAAAATGCCAAATGCTGAAGATGAGAGATATGGATGAGATTTCTATAATTCCAAATCATTTCTTTTCTTTGAGGAAAGTCATGAAATCTGACTCCAGTTTAGAACCATAGCTCTAAAGTTGGAAGATATCTTGGAAGACATCAAGTCCATCCCTTCATTTTATATATGAGGAAGCTAAAACCCTGGAAAGGTAAGAGACACACAGTCCTAAGCTTCAGAAGTGGGGTTTGAACTGCCATCTTTGACTCCACGAGTGCCTTTCTTATCTAATGTGGGCATGGGAACTTTTTATCAAATAGGATGATATATGTAAAGGATTTTTGCAAATATTAAATGCTATAAAGATGCCAACTATTAATATGGCTATAGAGGCAGTATAAGAGGAATGAATATACAGAACAATATGGGTTTATGCTTCACCTTGGACATTTACTTGCTGAGAAACCCTGTCCTAATTACTTAACCTCTTTGAACTTCAGAGAACTCCTTTAGTTTTATGTTCCAGAGAGACTGAAATCTGTGTTGGTAGAGGAAGTTCTTACATTGAAGTATCTTACAAACCATAATATCATCTTGTATATCTTGTATAACATTCAGGTTATAATTGCTACTGTGAATTTCCCTCCCTCTTATTTTCACTCACTATTGTTTATCTCTCACTCTTTTTAATCCTATCCTCATTACCTCTCCTTATTCTACCCACTCCTCTAAAGGTCTTTGTCTTATCCTATTATCCCACCCTTTTAACTCTTGATCTATACACCCTTTTAAGAGTCTCTTCCTTATCCTGTCCTCTCTTGTTTTTTTATAAGTTTAATAGACTTTTATACCCTTCTATATTTTGTTCCCTCTTTAACCTAGATCTAGTGAGAGTTTCAGCACTACCAGCCCTACACTCTGACCTGCTTCCTTTGTATCTGTTCTTCCTTTCACACCCCATTTGCATGAGATAATTACTCCTTTTTACCTTTTTCTACCTAATTTATTTTTTAGAATCACCTCCTCATATTCAACTAAGTCTCAACTTTTCTTTTAAGCTACCCTAATAATGATGACAATCTTAAGAATACTGATCATATCACTCTAATTATGATTATTTTTATTCCTTAAAAAAAGACATTTCCCTAAGTACACACATGGAATATATATGTTCCTACAAGGGCTTATAAAAAAGCAATTGAACATTTAGAAATGGCTTGTTTAGCATATTCTGAGACTTTTAAGATTTGGAGGAAGCCTGATTGTCTTTCAGTGGGACCCCAATACTGAAAGGTTCTCTTGACCTACTTTTGTCAAGTATTGTACCATCTTCTCTATCAGCCTGTGGATAAGCTGTTGATGGACCCAGTGAGCTAGAACATGTGGTGGAATGTGAGAGGTGTGTTCTTTCATGATCCCTGGAGTCCTGGGAATCAAAAGAGAGAAACAGTGCTCAATCTTTCATGATAAAAGAGAAGCTAGATACCTTCCCAGGATGGCACAGGCTTACAGTAGGATTCAAATGGGTTATTACAGCAATAAGGAAGCTACATGTTAGTTTTTATAGGAGAATTTTGTAACTTCTCTCATTCCATATACTGTGAGTTTAGAGGAAGCCATGATGAAGACAGAAATAATGACTACCATGGGCAAGTGATCTCTCTGTCTTCAGCATCATGACCACTATAAAATGGCTCCATAATGAACACTCTGTTACTCTGGACAGGATGGTCAGATGTGTACTGGCAGTGAACTCAAAAATTCTTATGGCTCCCTTCATTTTATAGAAGAGGAAACAGGGTCTGAAATGTAGGTCTTTTCCCTCTAAATTCAGACATTTTTCTATTATACCTCCAAGTGAAAGGGGATGATGAGACTCAGCCTCTATGTTTGGCAGAGACCCAGAAATACCTCTTGGTCACACAATTCATACTGCCAAGCAGGCAGACTATGTCAAAACAGATTAACTGAAAGTTATCATTAGGAATATGTTGAAATAACTCTTTACATTTCATGGGTAGACACAACGTATTATGGTTGACTGTGGTCTTGGCAGGCAAAAGTATATTATATGCTTTATAATAAATTAACAAAGTCATTAATTAAGATCATGTTTTGACAAATATGGAAATAGGTTTTACATGACAGCACATATAAAACATATCAAATTACTTACTGACTTGGGGAAAGGAGGAGAGTAGGGAGGGAGGAAGAACATTTGGAATTTAAAATTTTATAAAAATAAATGTTAAAATTGTCTTTTTATGTAATTAAGAAAATAAAATACTATTAAAATTGATATCATGTTTGCAAAAATCATTTTCAAAATAATTAATCCCCCATTAATGAATGAGAATATTTGACTTTCATCCAATATGTTTGAATTTCAAATTTCTTTGCAGTGGAAAGGCCCTAGATTCAAAATCAGAGGACCTGGGCTAGAACCATGGTTCTGTTAATTAAGTTCTCCATGTCCTTAGACACACAGTGCAAGTGTCTTAACCTCCCTGACTTCAGTTTCCTCAATTGTAAAATGAGGGAATTGGACTAGATGACCTTTAAAGTTTTTTTCAGTCCATATTTTCTTAAGTTAACACTTAAGATAATGTCTAAGAGTCTCACTTAAGCTAACAAATTACTTTCTTTCACAATAGAGGCTACCTGGTATAAAAGAAATTGTGTTGGCTTGGAAATCTGAAGACCTAAATTCAAGCCTTTTGAGAGATAATGGCTGTTACCTTGGGCTAGGTACTTCATCTGTCATTGCTTCAGTGAACTCTTAGGACTGCAGAGGAGGTGCTGGCCTTTATCGTTTGAGGAAATTTCCTCATTTAGGAGTTCTTTATAATGAAATAAAGAGTCCAGTCCCCAACCCTATCCTAACTATATTTAATAGTATATTTGCTTGTATCCATCCATATTAAAAACCCATGACACTGTCTGACTGGAATCAGAAAATTAGATCATTTGAAATGACCTTAGAAATGATTTACTTCAACACCTCCATTGTGTAGACAAGGAAACTGAGGTACAGAATGACAAAATAGCATGCCAAAATTCACATAGCTACTGAGTGTTCCAAAAATGGATTGTTGACTTCTTGAATCCTGTGGCAAAACTCACTGCAATTACCAGGAAAGAAAAAATACTGCTTCTATTAATTTATGCTCGCAAACATAATCTTAAAGGTACCATTGTATGTATTTAAAACATTTTGAATATCTACAATCTATTATTTTTAAAATATATTTTATTATTTCACACATTCAGAACTTATTGATTTCTGATTTCTTTATATAGTGTTTCAAGGTTTACAAAGTGCTCAATTCATCCTTAAAACAATCCTGTGAGGTAGGTGGTGTTATCTTGCAGTTTTATAGTTGAAGAAACTGAGGTTGAAAGAGGTTAATTTAGCCTAGGGTCACCCTTCTAGCAAGCATCTGAGGCCCAAGGCTTGATCCACTGTGCCATCAAATTGTCCTATTGACTACATAAAGCCAAACCCTCTCCTATTACTTCCTTTCTTTCCTCTCTACATTAGGTATGAGGGAAAAAACCATACTGTACCCAGCTGTACTGGGCAGAAACTTTTTTAGTCCCTTGTCACTTGGGGAAGGGATGGAGTCCTAATCTCTCTCTTAACAAGAGACAGGCCCCCTCCCCCTTTTGTTCTCCATGACTTCTAATGAGCTGTTTCTATTTTAAAACAACCTCAAAGCCAAGCCCAGAGCTTTCTATCATTACATGGCCTATGATCCCTAAGGAAGGTTCAAAGGGAGACTAGGTGGGGTGCCATACTTTACCCTGTGCCTCTCCGGTTCCCTAACAATTGATCTCAGGAGATGCTTTGCTACTGCCTGGGACAGTAGATCATACCTTGTCTTTATTTCATTAGAGTTATTTGGGCAACATTTTCTACAAGCCAAACTCCTCTCTCCTGAAATGAATGGTACACCATTTGTCTGTTTTGCAAAGCCAGAAGTTTTGGTTCTAGGTTTGGAGTGCATTTCAAATTACTTTAAAGGAAAAATTCTGAGAAAATATTCCTAGAAACACCAGTTTGTGGTAGTAGAAAACTAGAAACTCAGGAGATACCTATTTAATTGGGGAATGGATAAATAATGGATGCAGTGGGATATTACTATATCATAGGACTATCATTTATGAAAAATTCAGAGAAGTGTGAGAAGACTTGGATGAACTGATATAGACTAAAATAAGCAGAATTGGAAAATCAATATATACAATGATTACTATGTTGTACATGGAAAGAGATGACCTCTTAAGTCCTTTCCATTTCTAAATCTGTGATCCTGCTTAGACACAACCTTCACCAGAGACAACTCCTGTGGGAAAAGGGGCAGTTATGCTTACTAACTGCCAGGCAATTGCTACTCAAGGGGCATGCCAGGCAGTCACAGAATGCAGCATGTGCCGGGCAAGTTAGGCCACTATCACCACCTTGATCACCATCTCTCTTCACTCTGTGTTGGAGACAACCTAGGGCCCTGAAGCCGAGAACCTTGGGCACAGCAATGCTCCCAGCTAGCTACCTTAAGTCATCATGTGGGAAGCAAGTCCGTAGATGATTCAAACTAGGAACTGTTCCTGCAGCTGCTATAACTCCAGCCACTGAAGACAAGAAAGTTCTTGTCACTAAAGTCTTTGGCCCAGGTAAATAGTTCAATACCAAGTATTTATATGGTTTTATCACTGAAAATGACTTTAAGGAAGATACATCATCTACTTCGCTGCAGCATCCTAAGGACCAAAGGGACCTATTCATCTGACTTGCAGCTGAAACCTTCCATAATGTGTATTATCTCCCCCATTAAAATGTAAGCTTTTTGAGAGCAGGGACTGTCCTACTCTTCTACTTGGATCCCACATACATGGCACCTAGCAAGTGATGAATGATTTCTTGATTCATTCAATCTTTCACTTGATTTATCTGAATCTCTGAACAGATCTGAACCCTGAAGAAATAGAATGGTAAAGTTGATCACAGCCAAAAGCTAGAAGGAACTTCAGGGGCCATCTCATCCAAACTTTTCACTTTATAGGAAAGAAACTGAGACCTTGAGAGGATAAGTGACCTGCCCAAGGTCATAAAAGGAGTAAACATTGGAAGAAGAATTCAAACTCACAGTCTCTGACTCCAGAACTCTTTCTATTGTACCATGCTGGTAATAACAAACCTAGGTCTGATAAGGTCAAATTTTGGCATTTGATATTCTCCAGTTGAAAGGCTTTAAAGGATAAATTCTCAATCTTTTTTGGTGTATGATGAACCTCTTAGTCATTCTGGTGAAGCTTATGAATTCTCCAGAAAAATGTTTTTGAATGCATAAAAATGTACAGTATTACAAGACCAACTGATTATACCAAAATATAGTTATGGAAATTTTTTTAAAAAAATCAAGTTCACATATTCAGGATTACCAACAGGATAAATGTGAAACCTTAGATGGGCATTCAAGGTCTTCCACAACCCAGTTTAAGTTTTCTTTTCCAATTCTATTTCATATCATACTACTTTCAAGAACACTGTGACTTCATGAATGAAGACTACTAGCTGTTACCCATTTATGTTCTGTGATCTGCCATCTCTGTGCATACATAAAAGCCATTTCTCATAACTCCTCCCTCCACACACCTTTGCTACTTGAAATACCATTCCTTTTTCAGGGTCCAGCTCAGGTATTTCTTCCCTGAAGCCTACATTAAAGAACTCTATCTCACTCCAAACTCTCATCCCCCTTCCCTTGAGTCTCTCCTGAGCACTGAATATATTCTAGCTTAGATTTAAGTTATTTTTTGGATGATTTTTTTGACTTTCTTTACATATGCAACATTCAGTGCAGTATCTAGTATAAGCTTAACACTTAACAACCACTTGTTGACTCACTGTGAGCTGATAGACTTGCTTTACTCTGATATGAAATGATAAATTCCCAACAGATCCATATCCTATATGTTAAACCTAGGAGTTAACAAATATTGGTTGAAATGAAAACTGGTGAAATTAAAAACAAACTGTATGTTTTTATGTGATTGCAAATAATTAGTTATATGGAAACAGTTGGATAAATTTAGCTTATTAGACATAGAATCATCAATTTTTAAAGCTGGAAGGGACCTTGGAGACCATGTGGATTTAGTAATTGATAAGTTGCAGTCTGGACAACACAAGCATGGAAGGGGTATTCACATAATCAGATAAATAAATGAAAACATTAAGTGAATACCTTTGTATGGTGTTTATGTAGAAAGAAAAGAATACTTTTCCGTATAGTAAATGTAGATTGAGTCTGGAGAGATTCATGCTTACTTCAGGTGGGTCTTGGGAAAATTGATCTCTCTCTTTTTTAATGAGTTAAATCAACTGTCCTCAAATTTTTTGGTCTTATGACTTCTTTACAATCTTAAAAATTATTGACTACCCTCCCGGTGATTATGTGGTTATATCTACTGATGTTTGCCATATTAGGAATGGTAATTTCTTTTTTTTTTTTTTTTACATTTTGCTAGGCAATGGGATTAAGTGGCTTGCCCAAGGCCACACAGCTAGGTAATTATTAAGTGTCTGGATTTGAATTCAGGTCCTCCTAACTCCAGGGCTGGTGCTCTATCCACTGCACCACCTAGCCACTCCTGGGAATGGTAATTTCTAATTAAATACATTAGTATTATTAGGAAAATAGTTTTTACCCTAGGGACCTCATAAAAAGGTCTTTGGGACTCCTCTCACAATCTGAGCACCAGTGAATTAGGGGAAACGGCCTTAATATTTCAAGCATTTATAATAGGAGTACTGGGAGAGAACTGGGCAAGTTGGGTAGGAGGAGGGGAAGAGGTTAGTATTCCAAATATAGGAGAAACCTTGGCAGTGAAAATGAGACAATCAGATGAACTTTGAGCCTGCATAGAGAATGGGTGAAGACAGGGACAATGAGATGGTCCAGTTAGGATTAGTGATAACCTTTGAAACAGGGATGGAGGATCTCATTCCCAATTTGTAGAGCAGTGGAAAGTTCCCACATAACCCCGATGATGAGGGTTGATCAAGCTACAGTGGCAGGCAGAGAAAACAACTTCAGCCTGATGCCATGTAGCTCCTACAGGGGAAGTAGTTCTGTAGATGAAGTCACTGAAAAAATAGTATAAAATGAAGGCAAACACCATCTTTTCTTATGTGCAGTAACAGGAAATAAACATTTCATTCCCAGAACAACAGTTTTAGTTTTGGAATTTAATAGGAAATTTATATTTTGTTGAAAATTATTATGAACCTTGCTCTGAAAATGTTTAATGATTGAAGAGTTAAACAACAATGGTTTATACTGGCATTTGGGTATTCTACAGAATATACTCTTTAATGGCAAACAGGGGTTTTACCCAGTTATCTGTTTAAACATGACAACAGACTGAGATGTGGAGACCTTTGTATTATAAAACACAATGAAGCATAAAGGTAAACCCTGAATGGAAGGAGGCAAGGATGTCTGAGAAGAATCCTAAAATATTCCAGTTAAAATTTTTTTTTTAAAAGGACCTGGATATTTTCTAGTGGGCAGTAAGTAGTCTGATGCTTGTTTCTGACTGCTTACTCCTATGGCTGCTGGGGTGGAGGGGCTCAGCCAGGAACTCAGAGAAACAGATTTGCAGCAAAGCTAATTCCAGAGATAAGCAGAGCTGGGTAGGATGTCCAAAGGCGTACTCTGGGGAGGGTGGGGGACTGGCAAAAGGGAAGGGGGAGATTCATCTCAGCCTCCAAGTTCAATCTGGAGACAAAGCTACTGTTAAGAAACCAAGGGAAATCTGGAAATCAGGCAATTGGGGTTGAGTTTCATTTTGAGTTTCCGGATTCATTTAAACCAAAAAAACCCCCAAAGCAAAAGCCCAGTCAGGTCAATGCACGGGAAATGAAAGACGCTGCAGCAAGAACTACTGAGAATGGAAACGTCTACCTTTGACATCGCTCCAGTCTTCAGACAATACCCTCAGCTTGGTGTTCCTCTTGCCTACACGACTCAAATGCTCTAATTACCTCGTAGAGTGTAAAGAAACCTTGGAGCCCCTTGCCTGTGGGACAGTTCTTTTGCTTATTGGACATAGGAATGTGTGTGCTTTGCTTTTAAATTTCTTTCTTTTCTTTCCCCCCCCTGGGCTTGGGACTGAGTTGCTATCTCTGTTAAGAGGTTATATTCATTTATCTTCTTCCACTTAGACCTCCTTAACATACCCTTGCTTTCAAAAGGCAAGATGAACAAACTGGTTCAGGTTATCCACCCGCCCAGGAAGCCTTTCTAAGCTCTCTCTCTCTCCCTCTGTTCCTGCTCTCATTCTTTCTTTTTTCTAATTCTCATCCTCTCTCTCTTTCTCCTATTTTCATTGTCCTTCTCTGTTTTCCAATCAAATGCTAACTCTCCCTCTCTCATTCTCTGATAGTCCATCATTTACTCTCTCAAGTTCTCTCTTTTTCCTTCTTAGTCTCTTCCTGTCTCTTTGTCTTCTCTCTCTCTCTCTCTCTCTCTCTCTCTCTCTCTCTCTCTCTCTGTCACTCTGTCTCTCTCACACATACACACACACACACACACACACACACACACCCCACTCATACACCATGGATCACAGTAACCTCTAACGTCATGACTGGATCAAAAACAGAAGTGATTAAACATATTTTATCATTGTATGGACAGCCTAACTGGAAGCCAGAAGTACTGGAACTGTCAGGAGTCAGCTCTCCTAAGGACTTTTCTTTTTCAGTTTCATATGGTAAATTCAATAGCCCTGACTGAGATCAGAAGAGGAAAACTTCCGATAAGCATCCAACTCTGAAAGGAGGACTGAAATTGAATCTGTGTTCTGAAACCATCCCCAATCTGTTGATCACTGGTTTCAATATGCTACATAACCTAAACCAAGATAGAATAGTTATTTCATAGAAAATATATACTTTGTTCATCAATGGAAAATTCAAGTGTAGGACCTTGGGTCAAAAATAGGCAAGTAATATGACTCGGTCTTATGATGTGCCAAGCCTCAAACCTCCAATAATGCAAACTCTCAGCAGATCTGAGGAAAATGAAGGCCAGTTGCACCAATGACCACCATAAATATGCCCTGTCCAGCCTCTTCAAATGTGTGAATGCTAATTCTGTTGGAGCAGAGCAAGAAACTTTCTACTGAAATTAGTCTACCTTTGCTGTCCCTAAAATAGAAACAAGATGAGTAAAGATGTCTGGTGAAGGACAGTTGATTTCTGAGATGAGGAAGTCAATGGAGTTTAACTGAAAGTCAGCAGTGAGCACTCACATCTGCTATTAAAGCAGGCCTTTTTGAATCACCCCAGAGATTTATTACCTATGCAGTTTTTGGTAAGTCACTTAATTTTCTTGACCCTTGGTTTTCTCATTAGTAAATGAGGGAGTTTAGACTACTTGGCTTCTGAGGTTTATTCCAGGTCTTTATCTCTGACCTCAGTGGTCCTAAGAAAAATGAAATGACAAAGATATTTTCAAGAGTGGACATGGGTTGTCCTATAATATGTGGTCATACAACCAAATGAAGTCAAAAAACATTTATTAAGTTTCTGCTATATGCCAAAGTCCATAATCTAGGCACATCAAAGTTAACTGCACTTTTAAAAACATCCTAAACTAGTCTAGACCATGATGGGTGAAAGGGGATACAAAAAATGTATCAGTGTAAGCAACTTTGCCTAGGTGCAATGAAAAGCATACTGGATGAAGGATGAGGAAGCCTAGGTTCACATCACAAGTCAGATAGATATTAACTTTGTTGTCTAATTTTTATAGACCTCTATTTCTTCATCTGTAAAAAAGGGCTACTAATAAAATCTACTTCATAGGATTCTTAGGATTATTAACTGAAATGTTCCTAAACTGTTTTCTAAACTTTGAAGTATTATATCAATGTCAAGTGCCCTGGTGACAACAACAATGGTGATGATGGAGAGAAGGTTTACCCAAGGGAAACAATTATAAAACAGGAAAAGATGCTATCTAGCAATCTAAGGCTAAATTGCACATAGAGAGATCAATATCAAGACTTCTTATCAGTGTCCTTCTTTCCTGAATATTTAGCAGAAGTGTTCCAGTTCTGCTTCTTGAATATGATTTAAGATTGTCAAGGGATTTTTTTTTAGGTTTTTGCAAAGCAATGTGGTTAAGTGGCTTGCCCAAGGCCACACAGCTAGGTAATTATTAAGTGTCTGAGGTCAGATTTGAACTCAGGTACTCCTGACTTGACCCACTGCGCCACCTAACCACCCCAGTCAAGGGATTTTAAGAACAAAATCACACTTTAAAGAATTATCCATAAACAGGCCCTACTTGGGTGTCCTTTTTTCATTAGCCAGAGTTTGACAGATGTCAAAAGAAACAGCAGAAAATAATTGATGAGGATTACCTTTTCATAGCTAAAAGGACTGGGTTATATACACACCTGTATATACACCCATATATACATACTATATATATTTATAGAAACAACTAAGTGGCATAGTGGAGAGAGTGCTAAGCCTAGAGTTGGGGAGACTCATTTCCCAAGTTTAAATCTGATCTCAGACCCTGGGCAAGTCTTGTAACTCTGTTGGCTTTAGTTTTCTCATCTGTAAAATGAACTAGAGAAGGAAATGGCAAACCACTCCAGTATCTTTGCCAAGAAAACTCCAAATGGGGTCACAAAGAATCCGACAGGTCTTAAAAAACACCCAAGCAACATCATCTATACACATATACATGTGTATATGTATATTTGTATAAGCATATATATGTATGGATATATCAACATATGTATGGATATGTGTGTAAATATTTGCATATATATATGTCTGGGTCTCAGTTTTCTCGTGGATAAAATGAGAGTTTAAAGGAAATAGCCTTAAATACGGAATTTCTTATTTCTTTATCCCAATAAAAACATAAATGAAGTTAAATAATAACAACCACCAAAAAACCCAAACTCCTGACAAAATGTCAGTTTCTGAGTATAAAATTCTTTATATAGGATCACATATTTGGAGATAGAAGGGACCTCAAAGGCCATCAAGAAATATCCTTTATCTCATTGGTACTCGCGAACTCCTGTATGTTATGTATTATTGTCTCCTTTTCACACATGAGAAAATTGAGACTTAGAGATTAAATGACTCAATTAAAGCTCTGAAGCTGGAAGATGCATTAGAAATTATTTATCCCAATTCCATAATCTTCCAGATGAAGAAAGTGTGATACAGAGAACATAAGTGATTTGCTAAGGTCACTCAGCTAGCAAATACCCAGATCTTTTGGCTCTAGTATGATTTTCTTCTTTACCCCTTTGCATCTCTGCTCAAGAATAATTTCTCTTCTCATTAAAAGCTCTGGCAGTGACTGGGCAGAGGTAGGGGGAAAAAACCTTCAAATCTACTCATCTAGTTGATAAAAAAAGAATGTTTGGTCAGGGGAGAGAGGCTGAAAAGATAGTTAAGAAAGGTTCCAAGGTTGGTGAGAGATTTCAATTACCTGTATTCCTGTGTCTCCTTCCTACACATAACTTCCACAAATCACAGAATGGAAGAGAGGATTTTGATGCCAACCTCAAAAATCTAATTATGTTCAACCCCCTCATTTTACAGGAGAGGAAACAGAAGTGATTGAGAAGAGACTGTATAGGATAACCCCTACTTCTCCCAGGAGCTGACTTATAGAACTTACTCGTGATTCATAGACCTATTGAAGTTAGAATGATCTTGGAGGCTATTCATCACATAGCAAACTAAATTCAAGAATCACATTACCATATTCAGGGGCTAGACTTTATTCTGAAATTGCCCTAGAACAAGGTCTTATTCCATGACTAACACCACCATCCCCCTGTTTTTTTATGGGGCCAATATGCACCTGCCTCTTGCACCATAACTGGGAGTTTCCCAAGGTGCCCTACCTATAACCAGGTATTAAATGTGAGGAGAATCAAGCTACATTTTGGCTAGAAAAGCAGTCTTGGAAGGAGTGTATTGGAGCAAATTACATTTAGGATCACTACTATCAGAGGGGAAAGACACTATGTAAAGCTGTTATAAGGGATATTGCACAGCCCATTGGAATTTGGTGAACTGTATCTTTTCCTGCCAACATCAGTGCTGCATGTGCACCAAGGGTATGATATCAGAGGCACTAAGGAAATGATGGCTCAGGGAAAGTTTTGAGGGTTGTTAAAAAAAGAAAACATTTTTTATGAATTTTAATGTTATTTCAATATAGTCATAATAGAATGTGTCACTTCCCAGAGCTTGCCTGGGAAGACTCTTTTTTTTTAAATGAGAGAGAGAGAGAGAGAGAGAGAGAGAGAGAGAGAGAGAGAGAGAACTAGAGAGAGACAGACAGAGAGATAGAGAGACAGACAGACAGAGACAGAAAGAGACAGAAACAGAGACAGAGAGAGAGAGAGAGAGAGAGAGAGAGAGAGAGAGAGAGAGAGTGTGAGAGTGAGAGCACGAGCACTGAACAAAGTTTTACCAGATCCTGAGGTCGAGCTTTAATTAGATTCCTGATTATATTCTATGACTATTTGTGTAACTGTTCAATTAGTAGTTTAATAGCACAGACAGAGATCTTAATGAGCTATTAGCATTGTGATGCCTCTAGATTGCTTTTTTTGTTATTGTTATTATTATGCTTTCATACAGGTCTTGCCCTTGGTGGAGCTCAATTATAGAGTTCTCCCTTTAGATAAGATGAAATGGAAGACAGGATTCCTGTATTTTCCTCAGGGATGAATATTCTCTTTGGTTGGTTAGTTTTTGTAGCTTTGAAGCTGGAAGAGACCTCAGAGGTTATCAAATCAAATTCTCTCATTTTACAGATAAGAAAACTGAGTCTGAGAAAAATTAACTGATTTGCTTATTGTCATACTGCTGGCATTTGAAACCAGATTCAGACATTAAACCTGGGTTGTTCTACCACCTTGTTTCTTTGGTGAGCTATAATACTGATTGCTATATGTCAGGATAAGTAACCAATTTTCTATTCAGCAAATATGATTTTAGAGAATCATAGAATCTTAGAGCAAAGAGAAACCTTAGAATTCAAATAGACTAACCCCAGATTTCTCATTTTCCAAAGGAGGGAACTGAAGTCCAGGAAAATTCAACGCTTTGTCCTAGGTCTCACAGTAGAGTTGGGCTAGAACCCATGTCTACTTACTTCCGGGTAATAAAATGATGAAAGATTTTAAAATTTCAAAACTGATGGATTTGATTGAACAGATACAGTTTTTTTCAATAGAGACAAACATAAGAACAGAGTTGAGCAATTAACTGGGTAATTCAGCTTCTATGATCAGACAGTTTAGTTTGTTCAGGTTCCCCAAATCAACTTTTTCCTTAGAAGGTATAGCTTGGAAGACATTAATTGGATGGCTTTTTGTTTCAGTTCTTTGGTTCCCTTTGTCTACTGAGGATGAATATACTTACATTCCATTTCTAGGCAGAGAAGAAGTATGGTTAAGTTATGCCCTGCTTTATAAGTAAGCTTGTTATATGAAGATCCAGATTTATGGAAATGATAAATGAGGAGGGATGAAGGGAATGTTTTCTTTATTAAGAAATTTCTTAAAGAGGGTAGAAAAGGAAGGAGGGACAGTTAGAAATTGGAACTCAGAACTATTTTAAAAAATGTTTGAAACTTTTAATGTGTAATTGGGAAAAATAAAATATTATTTAAAAAATAAAAAGTTAAAAGAACTTGATGCTTTACAAAAAGGCTTAACCAGAATGTTCATTTAAGTCAAACAACCATGTTATTTTTTTATTTTCTTTGGAGAAGGGGAGAGGACAAGAAGGGGAAAGTGTTGTGCTATGTGTTAATATCTTTGAGATGATTAAAAAGGAAGAGAAAATTAATGTTTGAACTAGTGAAAGTGACTGCTGGGACAAAACAATTATTCTATTATAAATTAATAATACAATTCACTTATGATGTGTTATTGAGTACGTGAAGAATAGTTTGCACTCAAATGTTCTTTGCAGAACCCATTTATTGCCAAAGATAAATTTAAGGGTAGTGTCACATTTTGAAAAATGTTATTTTATTGGCTGTAATTTTTCACCGTACCTGTGGGAACTTGGTGACAGCCCAACACTGCAATTGTCCTTCATGTTGATATCCCTTTTTTTAGCTGAACTGTCCAGGGAATAGACTAAATGTGATTTATTTGTCCCTGGACCAGTAAAAGGTTCTGGGCAGGTGAAAATGGATGATCAGTTGGTTGAAGAGAAATGGGAAATGAGTCCAGCAAGCTGACTTATTCAATGGAAACAAATAAGCAACTGGGAACCTTTTATCCATCTATGTTCCAAGTGCCTGGGACTCTGGATACATGCATGCATATCTTTATAAGGAACAGCAGAACCACCATCAATTTAGACCTGGCTTTGTCTGGTTTTCTTTGTGAAACTGATATGCAGAACTGTAGCAGCAGGAAGGAAGGAGTTGTTACTAACTTCCTTCCAAATTCAAGGACTTCCATATAACTTTCTTTCTGAAGGAACTAAGAAACTTAGAAATAAAAGAGAATGATTCAAAATTTAGAAAATGGATGATAAGAATCAGAAATCAACCCTCCTAAATCCCAGTATTTTGAGTGGTTTTTTCATGACAGAGGCATATGGTAGGACACAAATTATGATCCCACTGAATTCCAACATATCTTTAAAGCCCAACTCAAATGCTACTGCTCCATGATGCTTTCTTTAATCTCCTCCATTAATAATCATCTGTTCTCCTTAGGATCCCACACTATTCTTTGCACTTCTTAAATGTACTGATCACACAAACTTAGTTTTATAATTATTTCTGTTTCTATCTATCCCTCTTCTACAGTTTTTTTTACAAGACAACAAGAACTATCTCTCTTCCAATGACTTTACATTTCCCTAGCATATAGCATAGGACTCTTCACATAACAAGTGCTTAATAAATGTATATTAAAACAACTTTCCTGGGAGTAGGGAAAATGAATATCTTTGACTGTAGCCAGTAACTAACTAACTAGTTGAGTGACTCTGGGCAAGTCATACCCTTGGGGGCTCTTTGGGCATGAAGTATTCTATTCAAAAAATGAGGGGCCTGAGACAGTCTTCTATAGTCACTTGTAGCTTGAAAAGTCTATTATTCAATGATCTTTTCACTCTGAAATGTAGAAACACATAACAACTGGACTTTTAAAATATTAAATGGTACAAAGAAATAAAAATTACTTATGAAAATAAAGTCATGGGCTAGAAGTCAATTTGTAATGCAAGATATACTATAGACAAAGGTTTGCAATGAAAATGATTATATATAGTCTCATCCAAAGAGTACAGCAGGGCCACTCTATTTTTATTTGTCTAATGTTAAAGGTCCAACCTGGCATTGCTAATGGTCTATACATGATCTCTGTGCCATTTAGAATTTATTAGATAGGGAGCTCAACACTCTATTCTGGTCTTGATTTTTTCCCCTTTTATCTTCTACATGCCAAAGTGCCTCCAACATTTAAAATCAAGGTAAGGTTCTGTATTTTATGGGAAACGTTACCTGACCATCACAGTTTCAGACATCCCTAGCCACCCCCACCCTGCCCAGCAACCTACCCATTTCCACTCCAATAAACACCTTTAGCATTTACTGTCTTCCTATTTCTTTGGTCTTGAAGCATATAACTTAGGAGTGTGGAGGGTATTTTTAAAAATTTTTCCCTAGGAGAATCTGTCACTATGTAGTATCTGTTTTTTTTTAAATATCCTAATCTGAGCATAGGAAGTTGACAGAAAGTTACTTGAGGCAGGGACAAAATATTGCATTCCTTTTTTTCTCCTCTCCAGTATAAGGTAGATGTGTTGGACAGAGTGTGTTTTGGATTCAAGAAACATAGGCTTGAATCATGTCTCTGACATTTCCTTACTGAGTCACCACTGTCAATCTACTTCATGATAGATTTAGGGTTATATTTATTTGTTTGTAAAACAGGGATAATTTTAAGAACTTCAATACCTATATATAGGGCTGTAGTGAGAATTAATGAGAGAACATGTATAAAGTATATTGCAAATCTTAAAGAATTATGTAAAGATCAGTTATTATTGTAGGTAAACAACTATGTTTTGATCTGCTTTTGATGGATTAAATCAAAAACTTCAGAAAATTCTAACAAAAAGATGGTACTTTTAATGAGCTATTCTTGCCTTTCATCTGTGTATTTTACATAAAGTCTTGTAAATTGGATGCAAAATCATTTTTGAGAATAATATGCTGTCATGGATCACCAATAGTTATGGATAGCAATAGCAGTCTCCAGAAACTTCAGGGACCTTCTTGTTTTATAATGATAAGCTAATAACCACTTTTTGTGATTTGTTATGTTGGCTGGCAGTTTGATGAGAAGTATAAATAATCTGTTAGCTCTTCCCCATCCATTCCATACCATATAGTTGACTCTCAGTCCCTTCCAACTTGGCATCTTTGAACCTAGGATTTCCCATCCTTACACACTGTCCCCATTTATGGTGACCTCTTCATTCCTCATTTTGGAAACCTTAGTCTCCTTTAAAGAGCAAAGAGCAGCATAGGTGTACCACCTACATGAAGCATCTTCTCATCTTTCCACCCACTAGTGTTTTCAATCCTTTGAAATTTCTTGCATTCCTTTGAATTCAATTTATTTGTGCCTCCCCTTCATTGTTTTGGAATTTGTGTTAGTGGTCCAGTGCAAAGAGTACAGGCCCTAGCGTCAGAGGGGCCAGGGTTCAGATCCTGCCTCACTGCTTATATGACCTCAAGCAAATTAAACCTTCTCTCTCTGAACCTCAGGTTTCTCATCTGTAAAGTGAGTGTCAGATTAGATCTCTTCTGAGATCCTTTCTAGTCGTAGAGTTTTCTTTCTCCTGCTCCCCCCAAATAGAAAATAAGCTCTTTGAACACATGAACTATTGTATTCTTGGTTTTATATTGTTATTGGTTATTGAATTAATTTAGAGCTTAACAGGATAGCAGAGTTCATTCAGTCCAAGATTCTTATTTTATTGATTAGAAAACTAAACCTCAAAGAGGAGAAATGAATTGATCAAAACCATTAGTTAGTGGCAGAATTCAATTTGGAAGAGGCAGAATCAGATCCAGGCATCCTGATTTCTATTCTTCTCTCTCTCTGTCTGTCTCTGTCTCTGTCTCTCTGTCTGTCTGTGTCTGTCTGTCTGTCTGTCTGTCTCTCTCTGTCTGTCTGTCTGTGTCTGTCTGTCTGTCTGTCTGTCTCTCTCTCTCTCTCTCTCTCTCTCTCTCTCTCTCAACTAGGAATTTCTCCCCCTCAGTCACCACCAACCTTCACCAAAATGAGAAGAAAAATTACCTTTAAAAATGTAATCATGTTCTTCTGGGCAAATAGCATACTCCAAATGTGCAAACAGCACACTCCAAACAAGGGTGCCATCCAGAGAACACAATAAGCCTGTAGAATTGTTTCGTTATGATGTTGTCAGCTTCCCACTAAATTACTCCCATTATACTTTCTAATTATGTTAGAGTATTTTGATGGGGTGTCCTTCAGCAAATGTACCACATCTACAAACAGGGACATAACTGCTTACCATATTTTTTTCTGTAATGACCATCAAATTACATTTTCCCTTAGCAACCATTTTTGTGTTGATCTTTGTCTCCAGAGTTGTCAAGCACCTGAATGGGGCCAAATTAATAGGTGGGCAAATTTCCAGAGCTATAGAGGCTTACTTCCATCATTTTTGAAAGAGATTTTGCTCTTCCATGAAAAAATCCTGGCTAGTGGCTCTATTGCTGAAAATGTTGAGGTTACCACAAATAATCCACAAAATTCAATTTGATTCAGTTCAACAAACATTTATCAAGTGTTTTTGATGGGCAAGGGATTTTGATAGGCACCAGGGTTACAATATCATAACAAAAATACAACAACAACAACAACATAATTAAACCAGTCCCTATCCTCAAGGAGTTTATTCCACTAACAAAACCTATAATTTAACTTCATTCCCCTTCAAAAAATCTATCATATGTCCCTTGTTCCTCAGGGTCCAACAATATTATTTTTAAAAAACCTTTTCTAACAGATGTTCTGGGATCATACAGAAATAAGTTGGGTGATGTTCTTATTACCAGCAGCAAAGATCCTTCCCTTCTAGAGTTGTTTGTTTGCTCTATTAAATTCTGAGCATGTCTTACCACAACCTTGATACAGAACAATTTCAGGTTTAACTTTCTATCAAGCCAACCAGCTGTGAGGAACAGAAATCCATAGTTCTTAGTTTCCCTTAAAATTCTGTGAAAAGAGAATGAGACAGTATGGGATGGTATGTTATAGTACAGTATATTATATGGTACACATTCTCAAACTTTTTGCTCTCAAGACTACCTTTACACTCAAAAAACTGAGGACACCCATCCCAAGAACTTCCTTAACTCTATTCATTGATATTTTACATTTTATAAAGGAAAATATCACAGCATTATTATGAAAATTGTTTTGACCTTGTGAGCCACCAAATAGATATTGGGGATCCCTTGGGTTTCTGGGAATCTCCTTTGAGAACTGCTAGTACAATGGAAAGAACTTCAAAACTGGAGTCATAGATACAAGGTTCAAATTCTAATTGCTTCTTGTAATACCTTGGGCAAAGAGGTTCACCCCTCTTGGTCTCATCTTAGTTTTCTCATATGTGAAATGAGTGGGTTGGAGGATTTTTTAAAAAAAGTTATTCCAAGCTCATTTAATTTCTAATTGATGCTCCTCTGATCATGAGTAAAAGCCACAGTTAGAAGTCCTTTGCTACTACTGAGGACAGAGACCCTGACAGGATCCTCTATGAAAATGGTGCCCTCAGAAGTGAGAGCCCACTGGAATAGGGGAAGGACTAGGGTGGTTTAGACTGTATGCTCATGGTCAAATAAATTTGAAGAGTTTGCTCAGGTGCTGTTGGGTAGGAGATGCTAGACCAAGAGGCTCAAAGTCTGAAAAAAATTTTTTTAAATGAAACAATAACCTACCTGGGAACAAAAGTGTTTGTAGACTGAGCAATGAAAGGCTACATAAATGGATTTTGGTGTGTACCTTGTTAATGTTTTGTCTTCAGCTCATCTGAGCAATATGTTTTAAATATACGATCCTCCATTAAACCACAGCTCCACCAAAGCAAGCAATAGTTGTGATTCCCTTCACTATACCTAGTTTTGAGGAACAGATATCTGGATCTAGATGAAACCTTAACTGCTTGAGAACATTCTTGACTTCAGTAGACTATGGCCATATCAATGGCTAATCATTCATTAAGGAAATAACACCAGGACTATTTTTCAGGGCTCTCACTCTTTCCATCAAGTTATAGTCATGCAACCAAAGGGGTACAAAAGGAAAGGCTATAATTAATAATAATTACTATTATTATTTACAAATTCTAGGTGACCTTTTTGCTGAAACAGGGATGATTTCCTAATTTATTTTCTCCAAGTTTCAATGAAGTTATCTTACTTCACCCATAATATTCTCAGATGTAACTAATAGCAATCTGAGGGGCATCCATATAGCAGAAGGAGAGCATTAGGAAATGGGAAGTTTAGGGATCAGGAAGTCTAAGTTTTAGAGTCAGTGTGACATATAACAGAAAGACCACAGATTCTGAGTTCAAAAGGGTAGGACCTGCATTAAAATCTCAAGTTCTACTCTTTTAATGACAGTGTGATATTGGACAAATATTTAAACTTCTCTATACCTCATTTTCCTTGATAAATAGCATGCTAGATGTTCTCCATGATCCCTTTTAGCTTCCTCTAAAAGATTCAAATCCCAGTTCTGTTACTATAATGATATTACTGCATTGGTATATATTGGAAGGTATCTTAGGGTCAATCTTGTACCATATACTTATTTTAGCAATCATGAAACAAAAGTTTAGAAACTTAATTGAAATTTAAAGGACTTGCTCATGGTCACAAACTAGTAAGTAACAAAAATGGAATTTCAATTTGTCTTCCTAGCTCCAGTTCCAATATGCTATTCATTAGATCACAATGGCTGTATCCATGATAGCTTACTATAATATCAGTTGACTATGAGACAGTGAACAAGTCATCTAAGGTCTAGAAAGCTCAGTTTTCTTATCTCTTAGATGCATACTTGTCCTATCTATGCCATAAGGAATGAAATAATAACATATGACTAATGAAATAAAGGTGAAATTACAAAATCACACAGATAGTCACAGTAACCATATTATCTTTTTTTGAAAGTCTAATCTTAGCTAACCCTATGGTCCAAAATATAATATTACATATCCTATTAAGGGATGATAGATAGAGTACCTGGCCTAGAGTCAGTAAGATTCATCTTCATGACTTCACATCTAGCCTCAACACACTAACTATGGGACCTGAGCAAATCATTTAACCCAGCTTGCTTCAGTTTCTTCATCTGTAAAATGAGCTAGAGAGGAAATGGCAAACTATTTTAGCTTCTTTGCCAAGAAAATTACAAATGGAATCACAAGGAGTCAGATGTGACTAAAGATGACTGAACAACAAACAAGGGACAAAGATTCTATGTAAGCCCATTAAACAACATGAATGATCTGTTTTCTATCATAGCAGTTCAGAGCAAAGAAATCATTCCCCATGGTACATGAAAGATCATAGTGAAGTTTGGCTATATAAAAAGGCAATCTATGAAAAGAGTCAATGACCAAAGGGGGCTATGGCAAGAAATTATTTCAATAGCCTAAGTTGCTGGTACACTGGAAAAAATTCTAATCTGGCCCCTAGAAGACTCATCTTAATAACTGTGTTTCTGTTTGTCTGTTTGGGGGTAATGGAATAAGAACACCACTGTTGGAAGTCAAAATACTGAGTTTGAGTTCTGAAGTTGATATTTAATAGCTGTGTGAGCCTGAAAAAGTCATTTAGATCCTCCCAGATTTTTTTCTCATCTGTAAAATGGGATAGTGTTCTATCTCATATAATTATTATAAGGAAAACATTTTGAAAATCTTTAACACTATATAAATAGGAATTGGTATTCCTATTCATCTTTGCTTTGATATCAAACCTTCATTTGATCTTTGATGGATCACTTTAGCCTCCTTTCATCTCCCACTTCCTTTGGGCTCTGTTTGCCTACCTAATAAAATGAGGAGTTTTCACTAGAAAACATCTGAGGTATCTCTCAGTTCTAGAATTCTATCAACACTTTAATCTATAGATAGCTACATGTCTGCAGAGCTGCATTTAATGATAGAATCTGTGTGGGAACCTTTTCCATAAAGGCAGGACACATAAGCTACAGACTGAGGCCTTTAGTATTAGAGTGGCTCTCTAATACTAAAGGCCTCAGACTGTAGCTGCCAAGAGATTAAGTAACTAGTTCATGTTCACTCAGCTAATAAATATTAGAGGCAGGATATGAACTCAAGTCTGAGTCTAAATTCAGCACTCTATCTATCATGCCAGAGAGCCTCTCTTGTGGGCTTTGAGTTGTTGCAGAGCAAAAGAGCTATCAACAGAATTTTTTTATTAATGTTTCTATATCCATCCATCCATCCATCCATCCATCATCCATCTATCATCTATATCTATCTATCTATCTATCTATCTATCTATCTATCTATCTATCTCTATCTATCTATCTATCTATCTATCTATCTATCTATTATCTATCTATCCATCTATCAATCTGAATAAATTCAGTGTGTATATCTATATCTATCTCTACCTCTATCTCTATCTCTCTATCTCTATCTATCTATCTATCTATCTATCTATCTATCTATCTATCTATCATCTGTCTATCTATCTCAATAGCAAAACATAGCAGCTAGAGGTGACTTCAAGTTCAGGATGACCTTGGTTCAATCCTACTTCTGATAGCCATAGATCATGAGTTCCAAGACAAGTCACTTAACCTCTTGGCATCTAGGTAACTCTTTAAGACAATATATTGCAACTGTTCATTAGTAGAGGAATTACTTAGTCAAATAAAATTGCAGGTTTTTTCTGCAATTCACCTGCCCACAATACTACTGAGGCAGTATTGCATAGTGGATAGTGGACTGGATTGGGAGTTAGAAAGATCTAAGTTCAAATCTAGCCTCTGACACATTGGTCATCACTTATCTTCTCGGTATTTTTTGTCATTTATCTCTTAGACTAAGTTAAAGGTGTTTGAAGACCTTCAACCATAGTTTTCTATACAATGAAATTTCAGGTCTAGAAACACAAAAGTGTATACTTGTGCATATCTGAGTATACATACATATATACATGTGCATATATATATATACATATGCATATTGGGGTGGGGAGAGGGAGCAAATATAGAAAGCTAATCTAGAGGTCAGGAAGACTTGGGTTCAAGTCCATTCTCTAACTGGGAAAGTCATTAACCTTTCAGTAACCCCAGCAAAGCTTTAAAACTTTAAGTCTAGTTTCTATTGGTATAGAGGATCTTGTAAATACAAAAATCACAGATCAGGGTCAAATCTATGCACACACACACACACACATACACACACACACACACACACACACCCATGCATATATACAAAGATTAATGAACTCAAACACTCAAACAGAAGTCTCGCTTCTTACTCATGCCCCCCCCCAAATACTTCTGAAATTCTGGTTGGATTCCTTGCTATACTAGTACATCTTGTAATATCACTTGGCAATATTCCAGGAGGAAGCATCAACTTCTCTAAAGAGGCCATGGGAACTTGGTGTTACAGATAAAACTTTATGGTCTGACATAAAATGAACAGATTATTTCCACTTGGATGATCCATAAAGCACAGCCATACTGCCCTGGTGTGTTAATACAGCATGGTGGCTTTAATAGCATCCACAGAGTATCTTAGAGGAAGGACATAACTGCAATGGCAACCTTTTATGACTAACTACAGTATAATGAAAGAAAATTAATTAATTCAACACTATAATAATTGTAAAGGTTTTTTAAAAAAACACCTCATCATAGAATCTATTGTAAGTCTAAACTACTCTAGAATATAAAGTACCTTCCACTGAAAAACTCACACCTCCAATTAGCAGTGTTAGCTCCATTAAATTGGGATACAACTACAGAGACTTATGTGCTGCTTTTAAACCTCCCCCACACTGTGCATTCGGAGGTCAACTGGCAAGTTCTTGGCCTGTTACCGACAGGTGCAAAATACAGAGAATTTGTTCTTGCATAATAATAATAGACAAAAATCAGGCTGAAAACAAATTTATATGTTTATTCCTTGCAATATTAAGAGGACTCACTCTTTGAGTATTTGCAGATTAATTTTACGTGGCCACCCCCAGTACAAATAAATGAGTATTCAACTTGAACATTACTTTTACTTAGTCTTGAAGGAAAAAAAAATACTCCTACATTTCTATTATTTTCTTTTTCTATCTATCTATCTATCTATCTATCTATCTATCTATCTATCTATCCATCCATCCATCTATCTGTTTATTGAAACTGAAACTGTTTATCTTACACCTAGTATTATCATTGGGATGGCAGGGAGCCACAGTGGACAAAGAATCAGGTTTAAAGACAGGAAGACTCATCTTCCTGAGTTCAAATTTGGCTTCAGACACTATCTATGTGACCTGGGTAAGTCATATAACCCTGTTTGCTTCCCTTTTCTCATATGCAAAATGAGCTGAAGGAAATGGCAAACCATTCCAATATTTTTGCCAAGAACACCCCAAAAGGGGTCATAAAGGCTTGGATATGACTGAAAAAATAACAACAGCAGCATTGTTAGTACTTGGCAAACAACTGATAATATTTGTAAAAATATCAATTCTATGGCTTATGCTAATGAAATATGACTTAAGGAAGAGATCAGAGATTTAGTGTTGGAAAGGAATCTCAGAAGTTCAACCCCTTTATTTTAAAATAAGAAAACTGAAGCTCAGAAATGTAAATGATGAGTTCAAGGTCACCATGGTAGTAAGCAATAAAGTTAAGTATTGAATTTAGGTACTGTTACTCTAAATCTGGCAAGTTTCCAAATCTCTAAATTATATAACACATACACCTGAACTATTCAATGTTATGAGTCTATGTATGGTCAGATAAGTCTTTTTTTGTAAACGACATTATAAATAAATGAGAAATTGTATTTTTATGATATTTGGGAACTAGGTAAAGCACTTCATTATTATTTCTATCTCATAAAGAGCTATTTCAGTGATTCACAATGACTCATGGTCTAAGGATGATAGCAAATAAAGTGGTGGTAGAATCAGATGTGAGAGAAGGGTTCAGTGAATTCACTTTCTTTGTGGGTTATTGAGTTGTCCCATAAGTAGTATGCTTTGTGGACCCTGATGCTCAAGAGAACTGTACAGAATGGCTGCTATAAATTGGAGCCAATCTTCTTGATACAATTTCATTTTGCTGTACTCATAGATACAGTAGTAAATACTTTCTTCAAGGCTCAACTCACCAATTGGAAGTCCTTCCTGATTCTCTTGATGGTTTGTGCTTTCTCTCTCATATTTTTGTATTTATTTTAACTGTTTAAATGTTAAAAAGGAGTGCAATAGCAGAAAGAGTACTTGATGTCGAATCAGAAGAAGCTGTTGTTAGGGTTGTTCCATCATTTTCAGTCATGTCAGACTCTATATGAGCCCATTTGGGATTTTGCTGGCAGAGATAGTAGGGTGATTTGTAATTTCCTTCTCCAGCTCATTTTATGAATGAGGAAACTGAGGCAAAGTTAAGTGACTTGTCCAAGTTCACATAGTTATTATGTGACTCAGGCCAGATCTGAACCCAATAAAATGAGTTTGAGTCTTCCTGACTTCAGGCCTGCATCCACTGTATCCACTGTGTCACCCAGCTGCCACTAATCAGAAAACCTGAGTTAAAATCTTATTTTTGACATTTACCTGTGCCACCCTGGCTGACCTTAACCCCTTTGGACTTCAGTTTCAGGTTGGTCCATGTGGTCCCTGAGAGTCCTTCTAAGTTTAGTTTTGTGAGCCTAGGGAGAGATGTATTTAGTACTTTGAAGCTTGAACAATTCTTTATTCTTCATTATTTATTAATCTCATTTGAGCTTGACCATAACATGGCAAGACTGCAGTTATTATCTCCATTTGTAGATGGAGAAACTGAAGCTAGGTGACCCAGTGATAGCAAGTGCTGGAAATGCGATTTGAATTCAGGTCCTCCTGATTCTAAAATCAATACTCTCCCTCATTATCTCCCTAGTAGAACATAATCTTGTCTTTGTATTTCCAGTATTTCTAGCACATTTTCTTGTGCCTAGAAGGGTCTTAATAAATGGTTGCTGAATAAGGAAATGAATGACAGATGGAACCCCAAAAAAGAATACACCCTGAAACAATGGGCCAAGGTGGATAGGGAAACCTAACTTTCCATTCCACTTATGAAACAAAGTTGTTAATAGATTCAGTGTGGATCAGAAGCATTTAGTAACGGTAAATGCTTTGGCCTCTTCCTTGTAAAAGTACACTACAATAGACCACCCAACAATTCCTCTGAAATATTATTCTTCGTGGTTACTGCTTTCAACCTCCTGCCTGATTCATTTTAGAAGCAAGTTCTATTAAAAAAAACCCAACAAAAATTAAAAACCCTTCCTCTGAAGATCTCAGCTTTCCATCATTCTCATTGTCTGCACCCCATGGAGGAAGTTGGGCTGCAAGAGCCCCAAATTTTAAGCTTATGCTGTCACACCCTTTGGAAAACCCACATTTTCCTCCTATTTAAAGAAAATCAAGTAACAACAGACTAACATCTTTTGCAAAAATCCAACAGCCCTAAAGAACTTGGAACTAATTAATTGTGAATGCATCCAGTGGTGTGCTGGGAATTCATTTTCATAGCCTTCAGGAGGGTCCAATAAAGACACCCTTTCTGAATGTTACCCTGCTGGATTCTCTTTGCAGATTTTGTCCAACAAGGAGAGTTCCATGACAACAGGACAGCATCATGCTTCCTGGATCTTACAGAATTATGCTTTTGACAAACGGCTTTCCATGCTTGAGACATCTGTGTCGCAGAGGGCTTTAATTTACTTTTAACGCCCCTGGCCAAAGAAAATGTTCTTTTTGGAAGTCTTGGGCATTGTTGCATTGGGGCCCATAGTCACATTCCCTTCCTGTAAAACCATGTCATCAAATTTGCCTCCACTGCCACTGAAAACAGGAAACATCCAAATGCTCCCCCCCCCCCAATAATGATTGAAAAACGGATTGCACTCTTCAAAGCTATTCTGATATCATTTTCTAATACCACTTAGGACTCCCCCTGGTTGAATGCAAGTTTCTTGAGGGAAAGAACTGTCTCATTTCAAAATTAGCATTTTTCAGTGCTCCCAGCACAAAACAGATAAGCTTGTGGATTAAGTATTCTTTTCCCTGAAGCATTTCCTAAATCCTAATTCTAATTTACATTCATATAGTACCTCACAGTTTAAAAATAAGGTGCTTTCCTTATAACCAGTCTTTGACATTACAATTAGAAGTATTATCTCCTCTTTACAGATGAAGTTATGGAAATGTAGATAAAGTTTGCAGACAACTGCATGGCCAATGAATGTCAGAGCCTGGACCCAACTCTAGATATTTTTTTAATTCCAACTGTAATGGTCTTCCAGTCATTGCCTCCCATTATTTCTTATGACCCTACTTGACTCCCAGATCCATTTCTTCTCCTTCGTGTAAGTAAGTATTGCTTTGAGAGGTCTAGTGGTATGCATTGTTTGACATCATCCCAGCTATATATAACTTTCTGTGATACCTACAACAGGTCTCTGCACACAATGAATATTTTTAATAGGCACAGTAAGGCACAGTGGATAGAGGTTCATTCCTGAAGTCAGGAAGATCTGTATTCAAAGTCCACCTCTGGCACTAGCATTGTGTGGTTCTGGGTAGGTCACTTTAATACTCTAATTTTTCTCAACTGTAAAATGTGGTTAATGCCAGCTTAAATCACATGAGCATAATGAGATAATTGATGCAAAGGCCTTTGCAAAACTTAAATTTTACAGAAACATAAGTTATTATTATTATTGCTAGTTATTAGTTGACTTTTATTAAAAAGCTTAAATTCCATTCCAATTCAGAAAACGTACAAAAAAAAATCAGGTTATCTGAAAACATCTTGCAAGTATCTTAATGAATGGACCAAAAAACACATTCCCAAGATCTAAACCAATGCAGCATCTCAAAATTCATTAACAATTTAAGTTCTTATTCACTTTGCTTCCTCACACTTACTGCCTTCAGACATTCAAGCTCTTCCCCCCCCTTAGTTAGCAAAATAAATATATCAGATGTAGCAGTAGAAGCAATAATAGCAAGACTTCACTTTTATACTTCTGAATTATGTCTGAATATGACCATGATTTCTTCTCTTTTAAGATAATGGTAAAATTGC
Organism: Macrotis lagotis; assembly: GCF_037893015.1. NCBI lineage: Eukaryota > Metazoa > Chordata > Mammalia > Peramelemorphia > Peramelidae > Macrotis > Macrotis lagotis. Next base: position 147,948,157 of record NC_133661.1, read on the forward strand.
CTAAATCATATTCAAGTGGCACTCCAATAAGACCTGATTTGGTTTCATTTCTATTCATGACGAAATAAATGCGGAAAATGTCCTACTTGTCACAGGCTAACTATGGTAAGGGAACTTGAAAAACTATTCCACTGAAGTGAGTTTGTGCTTCTAAAGAAGCAAGTGTCGAGATCAAATTAAATTAATAGAATTTTCCAATGTTAAGGAGGACAGAGTGACTTTCTCTTTGGCAGCAATCAATCTCTTGGGAAGCTGCAAGAGCTAATGATTTGGTAATACCTTTTTGGATCCTTGGCCTAACCCTGTAAGAAGGAAAAACCTAGAATTAGAAACTGAAATGTATGACATTTCCTTATTCTAGGTTTTCTCATTTCCCTGTCTAAGACAGCTGTGCCCGTTTACCTCCAACTGCAGGCTCAGGTCCTTCCAAACTCTAAGGTCATAATGGGACCTTGAGGTGGGGACTCCCTTTGGTACTGCAAGTTTATTGTGACTGTTTGAAGACTCTTTTCTTATATTCTACCCTTTAAACACCCAGATTCTTTGGCTTGGGCTCCTGGGCTTATGCTACCCACACTATGGGCTAAGGTCCCTGATTTTTTATTTTTGTTTCTTTCTCAAAATCCTAGAGTGAGGCAGTCATGACTGCTATTCTCCCTTCCTAGACTCAGGATCTCTTGTCCACTGAGACCCATGGCCATTTGTTTGCCTACTATTTCCTGTCCTTTTTGGATTTGACCTGTGTGATCTGCTTAACCTGACACCTCCCCTTGTGCTTCCTAATTGCATTTCCAGGCTGAGACTACTATCTATACTGCTTTTCTCACTCAAGGATTTGAGCTGGGGAGGCTGAGAATTCATCTAGACCACAGGAAGAGAGCCCATAGACGTTGCTTGGAAGGCAGTCTTTTGGAAAACAAAAGGTGAATAAATATTAAATGTTACAAAATAATAAAGGGGCCAGAAGAGAAGAGGAAAAAAGCATATTATGTGACTGAACTGTAGTAAATGTATTATAGAAATTGTTTCATTTGACCCTCATAACCCTACATGGTAAGTGCTAGTTTTATTTCTATTTTACAATTGAGAAAATCTCCACAACAGATATCAAATGACTTGCCCAGGGTCACACAGCTGCTAAGACTACTTACTAGTCTTATTCTTATTCTTATTATTAGCTATTTGAAGCTGTATTCTTCCTGATTCTCGTCCCAGCACTCTATCTACTATATCATCTAGCTAATGAGAGGCAGTTTGACATGGGAGCCAATTATAATACTGGTCTTTGAGTCAGGCTCCTGTCATAAGTTGATTGTGTTGCTCTTTCTAAATCATTTAACTTCTCAAAGGGTTTCAGACAATTAAGACTTTTGTTTTGGAGGCAATCAAGGTTGAGTGACAACTTGCTCAGGATCACACAGCTAATATGTGTCTGAGGCTGGATTTGAATTCAGATCTTCTTGACTGCAAAGTTCATTGCTCTATTTACCATGCCATCTAGCTCCCTTATTTTGCTTTGGAGGCAGAAGAAATTAAAACTCTAAAATATACTGGAAGCTCCTAATCACTGATGAGATCACAGATCTAATAGCAACAACAACAAAAAATGAGGTTCCCCAAAATCCCATTAACTACAGAAGGGTAGAGACTGGGCCTGTGATTTCAAATGACACTGGGAACTCCTGTATTATCAGTTTGGGAGTATACTTTTCCAAGACAAGTTGGCGTTTTCACTTAGTGTTTCAGTTGCCCAGAGAAGTAAAAAGTGACTTATTCAGGGTGACCCAGTTATTATGTATCTTGGGCTCAGGTCTTCCAGGCTCCAAGGACAGCTTTCTTTCCAAGGCTGCCTCTAAAGTAGAATCTGAGAGATAAATGAGAAAACCTCCTAATGAAGTTAAATATGAAAGCAGATAAGGGAACTTTTAAAAAATAAATTACATGGCCATATTTTCATCAATAAAATGGTTAATTAAATCTGGGATATACTATGGAATGTAGGCTAAGGAAGAAGGATTAGAAATAAGAAAATAGGGGCTGCTAGGTGGTACAGTGGATAAAGCACTGGCCCTGGAGTCAGGAGTACCTGGGTTCAAATCCAGTCTCAGACACTTAATAATTACCTAGCTGTGTGGCCTTGGGCAAGCCACTTAACCTCATTTGCCTTGAAAAATCCTAAAAAAAAAAGAAATAAGAAAATTAGAAATAAGAAATTAGAAATTAGAAAAAATAAAAAAAAGAGAAAAAAAAGAAAATAAATAAGACACTCTAGAACCCTTCCCTCAATATCCCAGTCTTTAGGTAGCATGTAGACTGCTCAAATGATGACCTCGTGCTGATTTGATTGCATTACTGTAAGTAAGTGCTCAGAGACAAGGGACCACTTTGTGCTTTGTTTTAACAGCTCCGGAGGTCATTGCTATGATTTGCTCATCATCATCATCATCATCATCATCATCATCATCAACATAATGATAAATTTTGTTTGTCTTTTATTCTCAAAGAAGACCACAACATCAGGGAGGTGATGCCATAAGAAGTACATGAATTGGGCTTAAATGGTGGTGGTGGTGGTGGTGGGGGAACTGTGCTAAGGTACCAGTCTCACTTTCTCTTCCAGAACCAACTGAATTTAGTGGCCAAATATGAATCAGGACAACTGGAGATGACCTTGGAAGAGAGGCAAGCTAGGTTAAGTGACATGCCCAAAGTCATACAGCTAGGAAATGTCTGAGGCTGGATTCGAACTCTTATCCTCCTGATTCCAAGGCTAATGCTCTATCCACAAAGATATCTAGCAGCCCTTATGTACATGATAGGAAGTTAAGGAATCATTGTTTAATGGTATATGATAACTGATGATAACTGAATAAATAATTTTTACTTTCACTAGTTGTCAGATTTAGGGCACAGTGATAAACCTTTCATCTTTTCTTGCAGCTTCTCAATATTCGTTTAAAAACAGCTCTATAAAGCCAACCATGGATGCCATAATTGTCTTAATTTTAAATTAAATTAAATTAAATTAAAATTAAGGCAGATATGGGTTAAAGTTATAGGTGTGCCTCTCTTCATGACAACTTGACATGTGAAAATCCAGAAACACCAAAAACAAAACAAAACAAAATGAGAGAATGATTATTCACGGTTAAAAATGATTCTTTGCTTCATCAGAGGGGTTTTTTTTTTTGCCTTTTTTTTAACCATAGATTTATATTATACAGGGTTACTCCTTAGTGCATTTAAAATGTGATTCAATTTACACAAATTCAATTTATATGCAACCTTTCAGCAATACAGCTAAAGTCAGACACACAGCTGGGCTCGAAACAATAAAAGGAACTGACATTAAACATCAGAAATCCACGCTTCCTGCACATTTTCTGACATAATTCATTTAATTGGGTGAAACAGTCTCATGTGATCCAGTACCGTTCTATGCCATTATTTAGAAAATAAGGATACGGTTAAGTTATCAGCTTAGAGATTATAGCTAAGGCTCAAAGGCCTTTTCAGAACACAAAATGGCCACCATGCCACCCTTATCCCATTTTTAATAATTCTCCCAGTCTCCTTTCACCATGAAAAGAGGAAAGTATTAGAAAACAGAGTGACGGTTTTTTGGGAACAATAAGCTGCATTAAAAATTGTACGCCAGACAGAAAGGGCACCTTTGAAATGGAAAAACACCTCAAACAAGTGGGGCCATTTACCAAAACAGAGGTAACATTTCTATCCATTTAGAAAGTGTTTTCTGGTATCTGCCTACCGCCACTCACCACAGAGATAATAAAAAGAAAAGATGATAAATCTGTTTATGAAAAAAAATTCTGTTCAATAATTCATTACCCTCTTGGATCACAAAATACAATTCAATGAAATAAATAAATAAAATTTTGCTTTTGCTGCCCAACTTATCATGTACAGAAAGCCTCAAGACTTAAATCTTGTCTCTTGGCCCAAAATATTGCCCCCTGGTGCACATGTATCAGAGCTGTTTAGAGTCTCATTACAGTCAATACATAGGTGATATACTGGTCTCCTTCAGCTCTCTACTTTCCTAACTGCATTTAGCATCAATCATTAATAAGTATATCTTTATCTCTGTTATCTAATTTAAATCATCTTAGGAGGTACACATCACTTTACTTTTCACAAATTACATTTCAGTTAGAAGTCATAGTTGTTGAAAATAATTATTTTTGGTTTTTTTTCCCCAGATTTGACTATAAGGTCACAAAATATTGTTTCATCTACATGGGCCTCAGTTTATCTATCTTTGAAATGAGAGTATTGGATTAAATGACCTAGAGTTTCTTCCAGTTTTAAATCTAAGATCCTTTTTAATAAAGGATCATAGATTTGGAACTGGAAGGCACCTCAGAGGTAATCAATATAACTTCATTTACCAGAGCAGCAAACTGAGGCCCCAAAGACACCAAAGTGACTTACTCAAGATAGTAGTCAGTAGAGAGAACCAGGTCCTCTGACTCCAATTATAGATCCCTTTTCACTAAATTCCAATATTAGATCTAGAAACAACCTTAGTATAACACAGAGTAGAGACTAACAAAGATAAGGATTCTGAAGCCTAGAAAGAGTGTGAGCTGTATATAGACTACTCAACTAGTGAGGATGAGCTAGGACAAGCTCCCAGTTCTCCCCAGTCTAAGAAAATAATCTTTAAAATTTAATGACTTTGATGTATGTTGAGGAGGAATATGAGCTTATATTATAAACATAGCTACTGGAAACTCAATTTATGAAATAACTTGTGAGTAAAATGCTCATTCTGTACTGCACCAGTGAATCAAAAATATAAATTTATTACATATTGGAAATAACAGAATTCTCTTTAATCTTTATAATGTTTTGTGTTGTGTTTTTTTTTTTTGCAGTGCTTTAAAATAAAGTTTACTTTTCCAACAATTTTACTTTATGTGAGTTTTTTCTTCTTACTGGTTAAAAAAACCCCAAAACCCCCACACAAAAAAAGATAAAAAACAGTGCTTGCCACAAATAAGCAGGCTCAGGTGGTCAAACATTGGCAGAGGCCCCAAAGATCAGAGGCGTTGTGGTAGATGAGGAGGAGGGTGCCTTTTTCAGTTGGATACAAGTCTGTGGCTTACAAATGGAACAAAAGAGCTATACTGGGGTGCTCAAAATAGAATGGAAAAAAATATATCCAAAAGTGAGAGAGAAAAATTGACAGAGAGGACATGAGAAGCTTGCTTGGGAAGCAATCTAAAGAGACCAAAGTTAGTCCAAACCTCCCAAACCTGATTCTTGCACCCTCTGTATGGCAATTAATGCTTTGAAAATTTCATTCGTCTCCTCTCCTCCCTTCTCCTTCTCTCTTTGTCACTTTGAGAAACCAAGCTTTCAAATATCTATTTCCTAAATAGATGTCTGTCAGTCAAATAGGAAACAAAGAGGAATGCATGTAGTTTATTCTGTGTGCTTCACAGAATTCATCATATTGCCATCTGCCTAGAACTTAAATTCACAGGGATTTGCCAGAGGTTCAAATGAGTTAAAGGGTGTGTGGCAGTCACACAGAAATGTTGGAGGAAGGATCTGAACCAAGGTATTTTGGACTATTCTTACACTATCCAGGATGTTATGCTGCACCTCAGGATATAGTGTTAAAAACAGAGACTTGTCATAGGAAGGTAGAAGCATGGCAAGTGGCAAGGTTGTATTGAGATCAGGTGGAGGTGATGATCACCTTTAAAGTCTGTCTTCAGGAAAATGAGAATGGTTTCTTGCAAAAGACTTTCTATATTATATTACACTGATATGACAAGGAAAGAGCAGATTTGGAGTCTGAAGACTTTATTTTCAGTTCCTGTTCTACCACTTCATATATTAGAATAACAGATTTTTTTGCATATAAAATTGGAAATAATAATAGTAGCTGACATTCCACATTTTATTTATACTACCAATTGTACAGGGTTATCCTGAGCTAAGATAAATCTTAAAGCACAAGATAGATGTCAGTTATTACTATTATTCTTTTGCATCTCTTTATGGAAATTTACACTTGAGGATAAAACTTTTCACCCTATAATCAGAGACTTAAAATGCAAATATCTCCAGAGGACTAAAAGGTAAATGTAGTAGGTACTATGAGAGATTGCTTCTAGTCTGCTCTCTAGGGATCTGAAAATTCTCTTAAATGAAAGGGAGTTGGAAAGAGGAAAAAGTTCTACTTTTTGGAACTTGGGGCAAGCATCACAAAAGGTGAATAGCATGAATACTGTTAAACTGACCCCATGACACAAAGAAGTAGCTTGGCTTGGAGAAGCATTCACCTAGGTAAGGAAGCCAGCCTCCACCTGGTAGTTTCCTGTTTCAACTAATTACTGTTGCTAATGAGGTGCTAAGCACAGTAGTTTTTAGGCTGTTGGAATATAAATGCTGTCAGTGCCCTCTAAATTTGATGCCCTAGGGCACAGCCCAGGTCCTCCTGACCTAGTTATGGCTTTGTTAAAGGACACAACCTTCCTTTTTTTGTTAATAACAACTTTCTTTTCTATTAAAAATTGACACTTTTTTTTTTAATTTTGGAAGGAAGGATGAAAAAGGAGAATGGGAAGGAGTCATGAGGCCCTGTGAGTTGTTAGGCAAGGGAGATGAGAAAGAGAAATTAGAAATTAGCAAATGATCTAATGAGAGAAAGTATGGTGTTGGTTAAGATGGAAATAAGGTGGAATCCATTTGTTGGGGTTAGTTCACTGAATTCTTTAATTAATCTCCCTGCCCCTAAGGCCTCTGAAGGCTTAGGCAGCACCTGGGACTTGAAGGCTATTTCCTGTCTCATCACTACCCACAGACAAGTGAGAGAACATTTCAAATCAAGAGCCAAATTCCAAGCCTGGGTGGTTCTTGAGGAACCTTTCCTTACACTTGCTTACTTACAAACTCCTCTTAAAGAATATTACTGCCAAAGGCTTCCCAGTTGGAAACACCAAGCTAGGCTCATCCTGCATGAGAAATCGTTCACCCCATTAACTCAGGTGCTATTTATGACTTTGATCTTCATTGGAAGTGGGCATGCATGTCAGCAAAAAAAAGCAACTTTTTCACATATACAATTAGGATGATGAAAGGAAAAATGACTTGTAAAGCAAAGCTTTTGTAGCTACTAAAATTACCATGTCCTCATCCCACTTGCATAGGGAACATATTTTATAGCTAAGACTCACTTTGAGACAACCAGGTCTATTTCTAAAATAGTTTGGCATACCTGCTAAGTGTTTGTGGCATAGACTTGGAAGGCAATGGAGAGCTTATTAAAACCCTTACCATTTCCCAAGACAGATCACCATACTCATTGCTCTGCCACCACACTCCGACATACAATCTGCTTAAAAGCAGGATTTGTGTCCAGGTCTTTTGCCCTTTTGGACATTGAGATAGCCTTCTTCCCTATTTCTTATTGCTGTTGAAAGTAATCTGTGCTTGGTTGGGCTGTCACAAAAGAGAACTAAGGCAGGCTAGAAGAAAGCTATCAGTAAGATGCTGTTCTTTGCAGAGGCTCACAGAAAGCTGGAATTAGAAGAAAGACTTGAAATGCCTTTCTGACTTCTGTGATCTTCTGACAGAGATGTAAAGCATCTCAGATTTGAAACCCCTAATGGCCTGAAGGAATTTGTCCAGTTGTGAAGACCACCTCTTATTCTTCTTCTCACAGTCATGTTGTCTTAAGTACATATGCCTGTTATGGGATAAGAAAGGGCAATGCAAGAGTTTTTGTGCTTTCTTTTTTTTTATCAAGGTCTCATATCAGCAAAGGTTATTATTAGGGTTTAATGGAGGAAAGTTCTGTAATTCAAGGAAAAGAAGAACCAGGAAGAAAGAGAATGTAAGAATGAAGCAGATGGAAACTAAGGAAAGTGGAAGAAAAGAAGAATAGGAAAGAAAATACATTTCTGGTGCCTAAATAATGGTCAACATTAGAGAACTCTACTTCTTTCTTACCTCCACATTTATTTATGTGGGTGCTTAAGGGCCAGGGCAGGGTGGAACAGGAGAGGGAGATGGAAAAATTGTCCTTTTCTGGGTTGTGAGGTGGCATGGAGATGAAAGGTTATTTCCCCATACTGCCAATGCAGGCTACCCCAGTATTCCAGAGTAAACACTTTACAGTGGATTCGCTACCAAACTGGGAGGGGAATTTGCTAAAGGATGTGGCACTTTGTCAAGTTTCTGGTATTCTCTCTCTCTCTCTCTCTCTCTCTCTCTCTCTCTCTCTCTCTCTCTCTCTCTCTCTCTCTCTCTCTCTCTCTCTCTCTCTGACTTTGTCTTTCTCTCTGTCTCTCTTGTGACAGCATCTTTCTCTTTCTTTTTCTGTCTCTCCCTCTTTCTTTCTTCCCCTCTCTCATTCCTCCATCCCTCTTCTCTCTTCTCTGTGTTTTCCTCTGTCTTTATATTCATGTTTCTCTACCTCTCCAGTCCCCTTTCTCTCCTCTCCTCTCTTCTTTTTTATTTCTATCTCTCTGTTTCTGTCTTTCTCTCTCTTTCCTCCCTCTTTCCTTCCTTTATTTCTAGGCTTGCTCCTAAATTACCATCGTCAGAACATAATCTTTGAGGTACAGTAAGGATTATACAATTGTAAACAATCTGTTCCTTAGAATTGCAGATCTCTAACTTCCATGTTTTTTTCTAGGTCTTTTGATTCTGCATCTTAGCATAGTGAAAAGACTGTGAATGAGAGGAAGAAAAAGAAATGTGAAGGGATAATGGGGGAAAGGAATGGAGAGGGTGGTAGAAATCAATAAATAAGCAATTATTTCCATGTGCTCTCCTGTGATAGGGATTGAGGATGTAAAAATAAGGATGAACACTCCTGCCCTCAAAGACTTAAAATCTTTAAGGGGAAACATGTATTCATGTAAGTAAAAACCTATTCCCTGAAATCTTGTGGGAGCACAACCTTACATGGGATACTCTATGACTCAGACTTTTCATCCCAACCATCTTCTTGACATATGCCTACCTTTACTGTCCTCCATCTCTTATTTTACATCTTCTAGGAACCATAATCAACCATACTAGCTCATCCTCCCTATACTTTCCTTGTGCAAAATGCTATTTCCTGACTCCCTTCCCCTATTTGTATAATCTCTCCTTTGCCTGCAGTTAGGATAGAAAATTCTTGAGAGCAAGGACTGTTTTATTTTCCTACATGTATTTTGTATTTTTGGCATGTTGCATTTGTATTTTCTGGGCACTCAGCATAGTGCTTGGCACTAACATATGCTTAATGTAAACTTTTTCATTTATTTATAAGTACTAATTATTAGTAATATTTGTCATAAACATTTATTGTATTATTTAATTTTTTACAGAATGTATATTCTGTAATATTTCTGTAATATTTAATTACAGAACATACCCAAAGAGAAATTTATGGATGGGACAGACATCAACAGTTGTAGGAAGCAGGGCAATCAAGAAAGATATCAGAGAGGAAATAGTATCTGAGATAAGTTTTGAAGGGAACTAGGGGTTCTTAGAGTATAGTGCCTTCAACAGAGACAACAAAAGTAAGTCAAAAGCTTGCCACTGTTATCTAAACTCTATCACAAATGGGCATGTATCATTGAATATGGTGTGATGGATTATGAATTTCCTTCCCTTTCTCAGTCTGGCACTTTTGACTTTCCCAAAGATTCCCTGTGTTTAAGATTCTATTATTTTTCTCCTTGGTTAATTTCATCAGAAAAGAGGAAAGATGAAACTAGGATATGAACTTGGAATTTTCTGAGTCTGAGGTAGTGACAGTAGACTGTCCTGAATTTACCCCAAGCAGGGATGAGACATGAATCCAAATCACCAGTTAGATTTCCATAGTACCTCCTCCTAGGTAAGACACACTGTAAACACAGGGGATTATCTCTGTCACACTGTTAAATATCATAAAGTCTATATAAATAAATATTAACTTATGTCATTCAAATTTTAATGATTTGATGCATCAGGAGAAAGAGGGAAGATGCTTTTCCAATACAGCAGTCTTCAAAGGGTGTCGTGTAGGAAGCAGAATTGTAACTGGATCCTTGAATGATAGGCAAGCTTGAAAGAAACAAACATTGGCTGAAATATTTGGCTCTTGATATTAAAAAAAAGTTGTAGACATAGCCTTTATTTCTATTAGCAAGTGGTAAAGTATCATATTAGAAAGTTAAAGTGCAGCTTGTCAGTGACAATCACTATATCAGGCACTTTTATTTTATTGTGTATGTTTTGTTTAGTAGGTCAATAACAGAAGTGGGGGTTGTGTATTGGGAACTGCTTGATGTATTCAAATAAAATATATTAAAAATTGCAAGATGTTTACAGTAGGAAAATTGATCCATGGAAAAATAATTCCTACTTTTTCTGATCAATATTTATAAATTTTCAGAATTACATTTTCTCTAACTTATCTGACATTTCAACATTCCTTCAATTTTCAGCTTCTTTTTACTCTTTGGGCTTATACTGGGACCTAATATGAATAGAATGAGAAATTCTCAGAAAGAGTTTTTAGGATATTTCCTACCATTCAGTAGCAGTTTGTAGTAAGATGTATAAGCCTATTTGATAAGAATCTGTCCCAGTTTTCCACACCTCTCAAACTCTTGTCTCTCATTTGCAAAGCAGTCCTTCCAAGAGGGTAGAAGGGAAGGGCAGATAGAGCTTCATTGTGACAGTCTGAAAACCTCTACCTTCAGGGTAGTTTTTTAAAATGCTGATGACTTTGTTGAATTTCAGAATAACCACACAAATGATCAGCTATGATGGGATGTATCTCTATGGAGTTCCCATTATTAAATATTACAAAAATTTCCTTATACAACAATATACTTGAACATTCCCAGAAAACTCTGTGTCTATAAAATAAGAATGGATCACTGCAGGATCCGAAGTTCAACAGAAGAGCATCAGTTAAATTCTGACAATATCCTAGTCCAATTAAACTCTAGATTGATAAGTCCACAAATACTTAGTATTTTGACTTATTTCTGATTGAAACTGAGAAGTCAGGTCATCTGAAAACTCTGACCTATAACAGAGCTCCAGTTCTCGTTTCTAGGAGAAAGGAGAGTTCTTAATTTTGTAGATTATTCAAAGTGTTGATTCATATCAGCATCTACTAACCCAACAGACTGTATTAAAAGAAAAGTTCATTTTCCAGTTTGAGCTGGTCCTTCCATGAAGACATACCCTTGGTTTTATTTTACTCACTGATTTTTATCAATCAGCACATATTACTGAATATTTCCCTATTCAGGCATCATTGCTACACTGACCTTATATAGGATGCTAAAAATATAAAATATACAATATTGTTGGTCAAGTGTTGTTATTATTGAGTTGTTTCAGTCATGCCCAACTCTTTGTGACCTCACTTGTGTTTTCTTGGCAAAGATACTGGAGTAGTTTGGCATTTCCTTCTTCAACTCATTTTACAGATAATAAAACTGAGGTAAAGAGTGTTAAGTGACTTGCCTGGTTGTGGGGGCGGGGTGTAAAATAGCTAGTAACTGTCTGAGGTCAGATGTGAACTCAAAGTTTACTGACTCCAGGCCTGATGCTCTACCCACTGCATCACCTCATTGCCAATTGTGTCTAACATCAAAAAACATCTTCTATAACATAATTTGATTGAAGAGTTGTGGTATATCCAAGGAGATGTCAACAGCATTGCATCATATACAGAATCATACAAGTTAAGGGCTCTTAGAAATAATCTATTAGATTGCCTTCCTTTTTATAATTGAGGATACTAAAATATAATTTAGCTAGTTAGATGGCAGAACTAGGATTTGGATCATTGTGCCCTAATCTCCAACCCAGTGTGTTCTCTCAGCTATATCATAATACTATACCATACAGCTTTCAACTATACCCTTGCTTTTTTACTGTGATACCTCAACAAGGACCTTGGAAGAAATCCCATATTCCCAATAGTGATGAAACATGTGCTGACTGGTCCAGTCAGTTTCAAATGACTTTGAGTAGAGGTGTTATGGCTGTTATGCTATGTTATCTGAGAACCATCTTAGGTAAATTCACAGAAGCTTATCACTGTGGTGGCTGCAGAATGACAGACTTTTTGCTCAGAATTTAAGACTACTGATTGAGTCATCAAGGGGTTGTGATTCATGTCAGCAGAAGTTGTAGCCATACCCACCAAACCATAGATACCTTAATTATTGATGTCTTGGATAAAGGGATAATTGTAGAGAGTGGATAATTAGAGGACAGGACCATATGTGATGATGTGCTAATTGTACATTGAACATGTAAACATTAAATGAAAAAAAGCAATTAAGAAAGGGAGAGATCAATGTAGACTGCTTTTGTTAAAGAAGCTCCACAGAGAAAACATAGCAAAATTACAGATAACTGTTCCCGAATTCTTAGTTCTGTATTTCTTGCTATAGATTAATTCCTCCATTGGTTTTCCTTCATCCTCAATCTACACCAGTGAAGGAAGCACTTCTCAGTCTGTTCTCCCCTTAGGAAGTAAGGAACAATTCAAAATCAGACCTCTTAGAAAATTCTGCTTTCTGTAAGTAGGTTAGGAAGAAGGATTGAGTATACTAAGCAAATTCTCCAAATTCAGTTTTTTTCATCTGTACCTAGCATCATAAAGACAATGTCTACTCTAAGGTTCAATATTATTTATATCATATCATAAAATCTAACTTGAAATAGTTTGAAGAAAACTTTGCTTCATAGACCAATGTATCCATTCTGCATTGTCAAGAAATGAAAACTATGTAGTTCAATGGATTTTCCTTCTGAGTAGGGTTAGCTATACTGCCCAGGTTCCATAATTTCAAGTCAGGTGTCTGAGTTCCTCTGATTCCTCCAAAAATAATATAAAGAAAGAGCTCTTAGCCTAGGGATTAATTCAAGATGTTTGTCACTACCCATGTCATTTAAGTTCTTTGATCCTCAATTTCCTCATCTGCCAAATGGAAAGAAATGATACTTTTATTAGTTACTAAACAAGGCTATTCTAAGGCAAGTGCTAAGGTGAATTATTTTTCTTTTTTCTGATGGTTTGTTTGTTCTCTTCTGGAAGACCTTCATTTTCTTATGCTGCATTCAGGGGATACAAATCTTAAAAGAAATGAAAACAAAATGTTCCTCTTGATCCTAATTCTTCCACTAATTAGCTTTGTGCCTCTTGGCAAGTCATTATATCTCCCTAGGACTCAGTTTCCCATTTGTAAAATGAAGGGCATGGATCAGATAACTTCTGGTCCCTATATCTATAATCTCATGAACTCTACTCCCTTTCTTCTCCATCTTTGTCTCTCTCCTGCCCCTGGGGGCTATGCTTCAGGGTTCTGGGGAGGTGAAGTGATGGCATGTAGGTGCCCACTGGGAGGGAAGGTATTTTACTTTTAACCAGGCTAGCTGCAAATCTCACTCATCCATAGTGCCCCTCTTTGCTCTCCCCAGGTGCTGCCAGGAGAAGCAAACCAAAGGTGTTGCTGAGTGGTGGTGGTAGTATGTGTTCCTTTTTTGTTGAACTGGGTTGTTATGCAGAGAAATCTTAGCATTGCAGTAATCCTGGATTATAAATAATTTAGCATATTTCCCTATAAACTGCAGTCCAGAATCCTTGCAAATAAGAAAAGGATTAACTTTTTTAGAAGTACTTGCTCTTGAGACTTTAAGTTCGAGGCAGAACAATGCTTGCGGTGGTAATTCCATCTATTTTAAGACCACAAAACCACACCACGTTGAAACCAGAGCAGAAGATTTTAATGCAGTGCTCTCTCTGAAGTGCCCAACACTAGAACGAGAAAGCTTTCAAAGGGAATTAAGTAGACAGAGAAAGCTCCTCGTTCATGTCCAAATCATCAGGAGACGGCTGAATAGGATTCGCTGTTCTCAGTGGGAAGGACCCACACCGCGACTAATGTTCAAAAGAGGGGGAAAAATGTCTTAGGAAGATCAAGGACCCTGAATTCTGCTGTCAGAATTGCCTGTCTGCCCATTAGTACCTCAAAAGGACCCTCTTCCGAGTGAGTGCCAATGTGAATCTGCAAACGAGCCCATTTGCTCAGAACAGCCAGGACCCCATCCCAGGGGCACTGTCATTATGTAACATTTCCTCCATACACCTGATGTCAGTGCTGGGGCAGTGAATGGGGTTGTACTTTCAGGACTAGTGGGCAGAACTGGGGAGCCAGCAGTGAGGGAGGAAGTAGCAAGAGGTATCAAGGGTCAGAATTAAGCTGATGGTCAAGGATGGGCAGCTTAGGCTGAACCAAGGTGGACACAGGAAACAAGTTCAGAGGGAGCAGAGTGAGGTCATGGAGGGGTAAGGGATGGGAGAGATCGACTTAGTGGTCCAATAGGTAACAGAATCAGGGAGGGAGACAAAAGGTCTAGAACGGGGAGGTCGGCAAAAACAGGAAGAAAAGACAGAGTGGGGAGGAAGAGCCAGTACAGAAGCAGATGCACACACAGTGTCAGATCTGATAGCCAAGAATACAGAGAGAGAGAGAGAGAGAGGAGAGAGAGAGAGAGAGTGAGAGGAGAGTGAGAGGAGAGAGAGAGAGAGGAGAGAGAGGAGAGAGAGAAGAGAGAAGAAAGAGAGAGGAGAGAGAGAGAGAGGAGAGAGAGAGAAGAGAGAGAGGAGAGAGAGAGAGAAAGAGAGAGAGAGAGAAGAGAGAGAGAGAGGAAAGAGAGAGAAGAGAGAAGAGGGAGAGGGAGAGAGGGAGAGAGAGAGGGAGAGGGAGAGGGAGAGGGGAGAGGGAGAGAGGGAGAGAGGGAGAGGGGAGAGAGAGAGAGAGAGAGAGAGAGAGAGAGAGAGAGAGAGAGAGAGAGAGAGAGAGAGATTCAACTACAGTAGGTTGTATTTTCAATGGAAATCAGTCCTTAAAGGGAATGAGGATATTTAACTGAAAACAACTGGAGGAATGAGGTGTCCAAGGGTAGGAAACAAGTATAGTTAATTGCTGAAAATGGTTACCAATAGGCAAGGTCTGGGGTCTGATTTACAAAATTATCTCTTAATCATAATACATGCAGGTCCTTAGAAGGGAAAGGGGATATAAGTTTAGGGAAATAGAGGCCCAGGGTATGAGTTTTAGTATCTGGCCATGTTACATAGCAGGTCACAGAGAGAATTCCATTCAGAATCTCTTCCAGATGAATCCTCAAAACCAGGCTTACAGAAATGACCCCGGGGGTGGGGAGGCAACTGTGCATTCTCCTGGTGGCCAGTAGAAATGTTGACAATTTTTATATTTTAAGAAGTAAAGTAGAACCTGTGGGAGACTACTACCTCCTGGAAACTGCTAAATGTCTTAATATCATTTTCTATCCTAAATAGTAGAGGTAATGATTCCCTCCCTCAGCTCACAGAAGAGTAAAATCACAGATTTTTTAGTTTTTAGTTTCCTACACTTTTTAGTAGTCATCTTGCCTAACTCTCTTATATTACAGGAAAAGAGTGAGGCACAGAAAGATTTCGGTTAATGCTAGATCCTTGATGAGAACACAGGTTTTTCAAGTTTGAATTCATTCACTTTCTCTGTCCTGGATTTCCAAATATTAAAACATTTCAAAGGGGCTATTGAAGGGTTTTGGGGGTTTCAAATATCATTCACCTAATCTCTAGACTCTAGAGTTTATGTTGCCTTATCCCAATCTTCAACATCATGGGGGACAGAATGGATACTAAATCTGGAATTTCAGTTCTAGGTGACCTGCCATCAGTCATCAACAGCTGCCACTGTTGGTTGTCAAGGGCCTTTGTCATATCACAAAGGACATTGCTGAACTGACCTCTCCACATCAGAAATCCACAATTAAAATTGGTACTAATTGGCTTCTCTCAGTAAGGGTAGAAGGATATAGGAAATCTATAGGTTGGCAGAAGCAAGATAGCAAGGTACAGTGGGGAAATGAGATTTGGAATGAGAAGACTTAACTATAAATCCTATGCCTGACCCTTGGTAGCTCTGTGCCCTTGCATAAGTCATTCCTCTTCCATTTACTATTGGTTTGATTCCAAATCTCACATTCTATCCATTATGCCACCTAATAAGTCACAACTTCTCCTACTCAGTTTTCTCACATGTGAAATAAGAGGTTTGAATTAGATTATCTTTGAGATCCCATCTAGTTCTAAGTTTAGGCTCCTATATATCTCTCTCTCTTTACCTTGGAAGAATAATTCAGACTCCAAAGGATATTATTGAGAAAAAAATTTGTATAAATGTGTGTGTGTGTGTGTATACTGAAAATAGTTTCCTGTTACCTAATTTCACTGATGAAGGTATATTTGAATTGTTTCCAGTTTCATAAAAGGCCTACCTAGTATGCTGGTATGGTTACAACTTTCAGGGAAATTGTTCTCATTATATTTTTTCTATTAAGGCCAGAAAATTTCATTCCTCTCTTCTAGAGTGGTTTTAAAGGTGGAGATACATTCCTCCAACCTGGCATATGTCAATAAAGGATAAACAACTTCCAAACTAGGCATACCCTCTTTTAACTATGGGACCTGGGCACCCTTATCTAAGTTTGTTTCCTCATCTGTAAAGTGATAAGATTAGAGTAAATGATTTCTAAAGACTCCCCAAGTCTAAAATTCTGTGTTGCATATTTTTCTTCACACTACTTGTCTGTTCAGTCTTGTTTCCTGCATTAGAATGTAAGCCTCCTGAAGGCAGAGGTGGTTCTTGTTTTTGCATTTGTATCAAGTGCTTAGCACCTGGTAAGTACTTAAAAGATCATTCAGTCTTCTAACCTGTAGAACAGAGATCTAGGCTGATGTTAATTTTCCATTCTAAATGCTTTCACCAAGGTATCCTCTAGTTTCATGCCTTTGGCTAATATGTCCTAATTCAGAAATCTAACCAAGGATATATTTCTGACTAAAAACATAATGAGAAGTCCTACAACTATGTCTCCTGCTCTATAGTTCTCTAGAAATTGGCAAATCATACTCTTTGTCTCACCTATATTTTATTTTAGTATTGAAGTGTTCCTGCACAGGACAAAGCAAGATAGAGTAGGCTTAGGTCTAGGGCCCACTTACCTTAGACAAGAGAGGTTAAACTTTTTCATCCCACAACAAAAGAGGATAAGAGGAATTCCATAGAGTTCCCATGCTTTTAAGTATGGCAGCATAATGGGATAGGGACCCATGGAGGGAATAGGACCATAAAGGAAGATGAAAACTGACCTGGATATAATGAACATTAGTGACCCTGAGAAAAGGAAGAAAGACTGATCAGATGAATAGTATGGGGAAAAGTATGTAACAGTAAGGCTTGAATGGAACATAAGAAATCAATCAATCAATCTAACCCTATCATTTTACATATGAGGAAACTAAAGCTCAATTAAAGGTGCCCAAGGGAACATAGTTAACAGTCATGATTAGAATTCAGTCCTCTCAACCTCCAACCCAGGGTTCTTTTCTCTGGTTACTACCCTATTCAGATTCAAGAATGCAATGTTCATGCTGGATGAGAAACTTCTTGATTCCCTCCCACCTTCACTAGGCAGATATGAATATGGTACAGAAAAACATTGCATTAATCAGTTGCTAATCAATAGTGTTCTAAACACTGGAAATACAAAGAAAAAGGAAAGAAAGAAAGAGAAGAGAGAGAGAGAGAGAGAGAGAGAGAGAGAGAGAGAGAGAGAGAGAGAAAAGAAAGAAAGAAAGAAAGAAAGAAAGAAAGAAAGAAAGAAAGAAAGAAAGAAAGAAAGAAAGAAAGGAGGGAGGGGAGGGAAGAGAGGAAGGAAGGAAGGAAGGAAGGAAGGAAGGAAGGAAGGAAGGAAGGAAGGAAGGAAGGGAGGGAGGGAGGGAGGGAGGAAGGAAGGGAGGGAGGGAGGGAGGAAGGAAGGAAGGAAGGAAGGAAGGAAGGAAGGAAGGAAGGAAGGAAGAAAAAGAAAGGAAGAAAGAAAGGAAAGAAGGAAGGAAGGAAGGAAGAAAGAAAAGAAAAGAAAAGAAAAGAAAGAAAGAAAGAAAGAAAGAAAGAAAGAAAGAAAGAAAGAAAGAAAGAAAGAAAATACTGCTTGACATCACCATTGATGGCTTCCAAGTACTTGCATGAAACTTAAGACAAGGTATTGAGTCTCCAAAAGGCTTTTCCCCCATGAGGAATTCCACTGGTCCAAAAAGTCCTATTAGCTACTTTTCTTATATATGTATATTATTGATTCTCTTCTTTTTATATCAAGTGGATTTCCCTTTATATCTATCTTTTCATACTTTATTAGAATTACCCTTTATAACAAAAACATGAATTATAACAAAAACATTAAATAAAAATTAGGAGAGAAAAAATGAAATTTAGCAAAACTGATTAAGACAAATGATTTTCATTTAATCTTCCTTAATGATAGGGTTAATAGAGGGAACTGTTTCTTTTTTTTCTTGTTGATCTGCACTCTGCACCTCAGTTCCTTCATCTGTATTACAAGGATTAAACTTGATGAACTCAAAAGGCCCTTCCAGCTCTATGATTCAGTGATGTCAATTCAGTCTGTGTCTAGGAGTACATATTTGAATTGAAACAAGCAAAAGATTCTTTCTTCCTGAAAATTTTAGAAATAATAATTTCATTTCTTATGGGGTTATATTAATAAACCACAGTAAATCACATGACATAAAAATCATAGTAAATACTGGCTCCCTTTATATAACCACAGCAGGACTGGATGTGACTGTAACATTTGGTCAGTCAAACTCTCCAATTTTATAATGCTGCCTACTGTTTTGAGTATTTTGCCTATGTTTACAGATAATCTTAAATCTATACCTGCTGAATCTGTGTAAACTTGGGTAAGTCATTCTCTGAGTCTGAGTTCCAAATCAATAAAATGAGGTGGTTTGACTTGAGGACTTCAAAGGACCTTTATAACTCTAAATTTAAGATCTTAAGGAAAAGCAAGGCTTTATAAACATATTAATTAGGAGAAAATTCCCTCATTTTAAAAGTAGAGTCACAGTCATAGTCAAATAAAATATTAGCATTAGAAGAGATTGTAGAGACCATCCAGTCCTCACTGGCATCAGTTGATGCCGCGGACATCTACAGGGTATTCTCCTCTAGGATTTTTGAGAAAATGGTGGATAGTTAACTTTTTTAAGAATAGCTTCATCACAGTCCTGCCTGAAAACAGAGCTATGGGCTGGATGACTTTCTCTTGTCCTTTCTGTTCTCAGATTCCATTAAATTTGGAAGGTAATACAAAGAAGTAAAATTTAACCCATTGCTTTATTTGCACAAAGGGAACCAATAGAGCTGGAGCAGAGAATGGAAAAAAAGCAAAACTACCCTGATATTTTAATTCAATTTTCAAAACGGCCTCATGTTCTTTTTAACAGGGCCTTATGCTGTACAATCCTACCCTGGCAGTCGCCCCTCTAAAAGGATAACTCATATCAGAGCAAAGAGCAAATATTGTGAGGCTTAGAAAACCTGGGTCCATCACCAGGCTCATCCCCAAACAGGGGAAAATGTCTTTATGTTTAGAAAGTGCAGTGTAAATAGAAAGTAGGCTCAATTTCCACAAGCCCCAGTCAAAGAATCTGCTGAGAAGGCGCCATGACACACTAAATGAAATCCAGGTCCCTGATACCCTGAGGCAAGAAAGAGAGAACTGAAGATCCAGGAAAATCCAAATGTTCCTGAATTCCTCCAGTAAACAATTCTGATCCGATTCTCTTGCTATTTTCGAACCTACGTGAAGTTCATTAACCAACATACATTAAAAAGGTGCTGGAGGACAAACCAGTAATTGCTCTTTCATAGCAAACCAGAAGTTACTGAGAAAATCTTCTATAAAGGCTCTGTCAAAACAAGTCACTTAAGGATTAGTGGAAGCTAAATCCTCTGTCAGAGAGATTTTTCTCAACAGCAGTAAATGGGTTTTAGTATCTGAAAATCTTAGAAAATATACTTCTCCCTCTCTCAGAAGGGCTGTTTCAATAACTTGGCACCCTTTAAAAGCAGAATTTTCTTCTGCTGCTCATTTTAAAAAATAATATAAACTCTCTGCCATTCATAGTAAATTCAGTGACTGAAAAATCTTTAAAGGGACTCCCTCCCTTTACCAAAGTCTTTTGCTATGAATATATTTAAGTGAAGTTTTTCTATGAATATCAATAACTACATACAAAGATACCAATTTATATATATATACATATTATATATATATATATATATAAGTATATAGAATCTATTAACTAATAAAGGCTATTGAATGGAGAGGGAAAAAAAAGGAAACATCAATTTCTCTTTTTCTCCTCTTTCCTTAAAGCTTAACTATTCAATCTCTTCAGTCCATGTAGCTGAGTGATTTCCAAGCTTTCAATCAGTACTTTGGTGGAGGGCTTCTTAGAAGAGGAAAAAAAAAGCCCTCAAGAATCTGACACATTCCACACTCTCAAAATAATAGTCTCTCGGCTGCATATTTGGAATCCTGTCAATAATGGGCCATGAAGTTGGCATCCTTTGAGTCCTTTGGCTGTGACTTCCATTTTGATCTATTGTTTGAATTTACAACACTGAATTCATGTCTTGGTTTGTTTCTACACACTGAACTATTATTTGAAGAAAAGATCTGTTTCCTCCATAAGCACTGAGAGACAGTTCCATGTTTTCCTTCCAAAAGATGGGGCAGCCCAGATATAGTCACATCTGCCTACCAGGTGGTAACAATATGCTTTCTCTTTTCAAACATTTTAAAAAACTTATTTCAGTTTACAAAGCTACTGTAGCCTGGGCATTACTATTACCAAGCCAAAAGCAAGTTAACAAACGTAGGTCTTTTTAACTTGTTTTGGTTCCCTCTCTCTATTTTTTTTACTAGTAAATTTCCACTTACTCTATCAGACACTTTTCTTCCACATGCTAGTCTTAATTGTATCCATTGACACCAGATGTGTTACTTGTTCAATTCTATGCATAAGATGAATAATAAATTGTCTGTATGGTGGGATTTGTGGGTAGGAACAATGGTGCAATTCAGATATCCTTGTTCTGAAGCCTAAAATTCTAACATTAAGAAATTATTGCTCTGTATCAAGTCATTATGGCTCCCCAGATATTTTTTAAAAATAAGGTGACCTAAGTGAGACAAGGAATAAGCCATTCTTTATTATTAAGACCTTTTAGGGAATGAGTTTATCAGAGTGCTTCCCAACGGCATGCTTGGCTGAAGGGAAATGGAATATATTACATTTAAGTTCTGATAGGACTAACACAAGAGATAAAGGAACTATGAGATACTGCTTGTGATGAACAGACTAGAAGAGAACAACTGAAAGGTAGGCTCTGGGAAGATAATACAAAGGATGAATGTGCTGATCATTTGGTTAAAGGAAGGAAAGGAATATAGGCAGAAAGGTGCTGCTGAGTCAAATCGACAAGTATTTGCCAGCTGTTATGTTAAACCCTGGGGGATACAAAGAAAGGCAAAAATCAGTCCCTGTTCTCATGGACCTCATAGTCTAGTGGAGAAGACACACAAACAGCTGTGTACAAACAAGATAGACAGGATCATTTGGGGATAAGTTTAGAAGGAAGGCATTAAGATTAAGAAGGACTGAGAAAAGCTTCTTACAGAAGGTGGAATTTTAAAGGGAAACAGAAGGAAACCAGGGAAGCCAGGGGTAGAAGATGAAAAGGGAGAGAATTCCAGGCATGGGAAAGAGCCAGAGGAAAAAAAAAAAACCCAGAGTTGAAAGATGGAGTGCCTTGTGTAAAGAAGGAGGCCAGAATGACATAGAGAATCTTTGTCTACTTCACGATTTGTGAACTGGGCTCAGACCTGCCTTGTTGTTATTTTTCAGTACTTTCCAGTTCTCCATGACCCTATTTGGGATTTTCTTGGCAGAGATACTGGAATGGTTTACCTTTTCTTCTGTTCATTTTACAGATGAGGAACTGAGGCGAACAGGGTTAAGTGACTTGCCCAGGATAATACAGCTAGCAAATGACTAAGGCCAGATCCAAATTCATGAAATTGAGTCTTCGTGACTTCAGGTCTGGCAGTATATCCCCTGTGCTATCTAGTTGCTTCCAAATCCTGCTTTTTAAACACTTAGTAAATGTGTGATCAAAGTTAAGTCACTTCTCTGAGTCTCAGTTGATGGAGATAATGCTACTGCTATTACCTTTTTCACAATGTTGGAAGGAAAGGGCTTTGTAAATCTTAGAAGCCTACAGAAATGTGATATTTTTTTTGCATGTCATTATTGCCTAGAATCAATTCTTCCCAACTCTCTTATGTTTCATTTCTACTGGTAATTTTATGGTGTCATGATACTTATCATTTTATGTCCAAAATTATATTTCAAAAGATGTTTAAAGTGGTAAATAACAGATAATTATAGTAGACCACTGTCAAGTTGTGTCATAGTAAATATCAAGTTAAAACCATACCCAAAGGTTCTAGTGACAAAGTCATATCTGTGCTTCTGTGCATGGTGTCAAACTCACAGCCATCACTAGGGCAAGGTAACAGGTTTTGTTTCATGGTGCCACAGTAATGGGCACTAACAACACTTATAACCATTTAGTAGTACAGAATAGCAAAGATTAGGGCTTAGTTATCAAAATAATTAATTAAAAATAGGAAGTCACCAGTGGATGACTAATTAGAATGATCACTTTTCTTGCCCAGTGTCCCCTTCTCTAAAATCCCAGTACTAACTTCCTCCAACTGAGACTACCTTTTGAATTTGCCCCTGGTGCGACTATTGATCCTTTTCCTGGGTCCAAAAACTCCTACTTAAGACTCTGACCAAGATGGAGAGTCTAAAAAGTTTAAGTGACTTTGCTATTGCTTATTAAGAGGACCCCCCCCCAGACAATTGGACAGATTGAGATGATTAAATAAGCCCTTTAAATATTTTATGCACAAAGACATGATTTAAGACATTGCCAAGAACAGCACACTTTGGGAGAAGTGTGCAAAATTTAAGATGTGATATGTCAAGATTCCTACCCTTTTACTTCTAACCTAACCCCCCAAGTAAGAGGTTAGGATATTAGTGATGGAGATCAGATGTAGAGCCATGGAACAGGAAATGAAAGAATAACTTTTCACAGATTTTAGTGGAGATTGAAGGGAAATGAGAAATATTATCATGCCAGCTGAATACTGGTAGGTAACAGATGATTGCTGACACCTTCACCTCTCTACCCCCTTTTCCTCATCCCCCCTCCCACCCCCCCCAACTGAGGCGCTCTTGGAGAAGTTTCATTTTTTTCAAGATATCTGGATGAAGTCTGGCAGTAAGATCTTGGTCTTGGATGACTACTCCATCAGGTGGGCCATTTTATAAATATAATTTACACACATAATTATCATCTACTTTATGTTAGTATTACTTGGGAAAACTTTTCTATGAAAATCTAGTTAGCTCTCCACTTATCAAACTTGGGCTGAATGTAGAGCATATTACAACTAGATAAAGTGGATTTTCCAATATTGATATAACAAATTAATAATATCACTGTTAATAAGCATTTGTCAAATACCTATTTTATGTTGGGCATTGTAAAAAAAAACTTTATAAATATTATTTCATTTGATTTTTACAAAAACCCTGGAAGGTAGATGTGATTATTATCTCCATTTTAGAGTTGAACAAATGGAGACAAATAGAGGTTTAAAATGAACTGTCTGAGGGGGCGGAGCCAAGATGGCGACAAGAAGGGATGAGTCTTAGGCACTCTCTGATAAAACTCATAAGCTAAGGACTCTAACTAAATTTTCGAGAGACAGAACCCACAAAGGGACCCAGAAAGGCAGTTCTCCTACTCAAGGTAACCTGGAAAAGAGCAGAAAGGCTCTGCTCCTCGGGGTCGGAGGGGCAGCCAGCCGGAGGGGTGGCCCACCAGAGCGAAAGAACTTCAGCCTCCCGGAGGCAGCCCCAGGGCGCTGGGAGTCTCAGCTCACAGCGGGGGAGTCTCTTGAGCAGCACAAAGTGGAGGAACAGTGGGGGACAGCGGGGGACAGCGGGGGACAGCGGGGGACCTCTGCCAGAGGGAGCATGTTGAGCCCAGCCCTCAGGGCACACAGCCAGCTGCTTGGTCTTTCAGCAACCCAGACCAGGAAACAGAAGCAGGGGGAGCTGGTAAGCAGGAGCCTCCAGGGCATGAGCCCATTGAACCTAGGGAGGGGAGTGAAGAGAGACTGCAGAGCTCTGTCCTCTGCCTCTGGAACAGGACTCTGGGGCTCTGACCACATTCAGATTCTGATCGCAGTCTAGGCCCTCCCATAGAACATCAGGGCCTCCCCACCTCAGCCCCGTGGCAAAGGGGGGGGCGCTTATGGTCATTCACAGACCAGGAGGGAGGACAGAGCCTCACACACTGAGACCCTTGTGGGAGTGTCCCAAAACCAGGCCCAGACTGGGAAAATGAGCAAGCAGAGAAATAAGAGGAAGACTATTGAGAAAGATTTTGCAAATGAGCCCAAAAAGGATCAAAATACTCAGTCTGAAGATGAGGAAGCACAAGGTCCTGCATCTAAAGACTCCAAGAAAAACAGAAATTGGGCTCAGGCTATGACAGAGCTCAAAAAAGACTTTGAAAATCAAATGAGGGAGTTGGAAGAAAAACTGGGAAAAGAAAGGAGAGAGATGCAGGAAAAACATGAAAATGAAGTCAGCAGCTTAGACAAAGAAATCCAAAAAAATGCTGAAGAAAATAGCATGCTAAAAACCAGCTTAGGTCAAATGGATAAAACAGTTCAAAAAGTTATTGAGGAGAAGAATGCTTTAAAAAGCAAAATTGGCCAGATGGAAAAAGAGATAAGAAAACTCTCTGAGGAGAACAAAACCTTCAGACAAAGAATAGAATTCAGGGAGATTGATGAATTTACCAGAAATCAGGAATCAATACTTCAAAACCAAAAAAATGACAAAATAGAAGAAAATGTGAAATATCTCATTGAAAAAACAACTGATATGGAAAACAGACTTAGGAAAGATAATTTAAAAATTATTGGAATACCTGAAAGTCATGATCAGGAAAAGAGCCTTGACATCATTTTCAAAGAATTACTACAGGAAAATTGCCCTGATATTCTAGAAGCAGAGGGCAAAATAGAAATGGAGAGAATCCACTGATTCCCCCCCCCAACCCTGAGAAAGAGATCCCAAAAAACCAACCCCTAGGAATATTATAGCCAAATTCCAGAACTCCCAAGTCAAAGAGAAAATATTACAAGCAGCCAGAAGGACACAGTTCAAATATCGTGGAGCTGCAGTCAGGATCACACAGGACTTAGCAGCAACTACATTGGAAGTTCATAGGGCTTGGAATACAATATACCGGAAGGCAAAAGAGCTCAGAATACAGCCAAGAATGAACTACCCAGCAAGGCTGAATGTCCTCTTCCAGGGAAAAAGATGGACTTTCAATGAACCAGGGGAATTTCAAATGTTCCTTTTGGAATGGCCAGAGCTGCACAGAAGGTTTGATCTTCAGATACAGGACTCAGGTGAAGCATGGAGATTGGAGGAGGGGGGGAAATATGAGGGACTTAATGAGGATGAACTGCATGTATTCCGGTATAGAAAAATGACACTGATAATACTCATATGAACCTTCTCAGTTAATAGAGCAGGTAGAGGGAGCTTTTATAGTTGAAGCACAGGAGAAAGCTGAATTCGAAGATAAAATATGGTGTAAAAATGGAGTCAATAGAAAAAAAGGGAAATGGAATGGGAGAAAGAAAAAGGAGAGGGGGAATGGTCCACAATATTTCACATAAGATTTTTTTATTAAAATGAGCTATTGCAATGATATGGAAGGGGGGGAGGCAAGGGGGAATGAGGGAACCTTTGCTCTCATCAGAGGTGGCTAGGAGAGGAAACAGCAAATATACTCAATGGGGTATAGACATCTGGAGTAAGAAAGAGGGGGGAGCAGGGGGAAGGGGTGGGGATGTGAATAAAGGAGGAGAGGATGGACCATGGGGGGAGAGTGGTCAGATATAACACATTTTCTTTTTTACTTCTTGCAAGGGGCTGGGATTGGAAGGCCTGCCCAGGACCATAGGGCCAGGTGGATTCTGGGCCTAAGGGGTGGTATGGGGGCTCAGGGCTTCTTGGCCCCAAGACCAGGGATCTGTCTTCTGTGCCACTCAGCGACCCTACAGCAGAGTCAGAGTGAAAGGAGAGAGAAAATATAGTACATGGTAGTGGAGAAATAAGAAAGGAGGGAGTTGTGATCAGCAATGGCAAGGTTGGAAAAATATGGAAGTAACTTTTGTGATGTAAAGAATGCAATCCACCCATGACAGAGTTGTTGGTGTTGGAATAAAGACTGAAGCACATTTTTTGTTATTATTATTTGGAGGAGGGTGCAGGGCAAGTGGGGCTGGGTGGCCTGCCTGGGGCCACAAAGCAGGGTGATCTTTGGTGTCTGGGGCCGGATTTGGACCCAGGTGCTCCTGGCTCAAGGGCCAATACTCTGTCTGCCACCCAGCCACCCCTACTATTATTACTATTTTATTTTATTTTGCGTCTTTTTTTTCCTTCTTTTTGGATTTTGCAGGGCAGTGGTGATCGGGTGGTTTGCATGTCACATGGCTGGGTGATTGTTGGGTTTATGAGGCTGGATATGGGCTCGGGTGCTTGTGGCTCCAGGGCTGGTGCTTCATCCATTGCGCCACCTGGCCATACCTACAATTATTACTATTATTTTCTTTAATTTTAATTTTTTTCTCTCCCCTTTACTTTTTTCGCCCAAGCAAGTCTATCTGTATTCATGGGGGGAGGGGTATTTTGTTTACTTGTAAACAAGAATATTTTATTAATGTAAAAAAACATTTGTACAAAATGAGAATAAAAAATAAATTTAAAAGTGAAAAAAAAAATAAAATGAACTGTCCAAGGTCTCACCCTTTTTTTTTTTTTTAGTTTTTGCAAGGCAATGGGGTTAAGTGACTTGCCCAAGGCCACACAGCTAGGTAATTAAGTGTCTGAATTCGGATTTGAACTCAGGTACTCCTGACTCCAGGGCCGGTGCTCTATCCACTGAGCCACCTAGCTGCCCCCAAGGTCTCACCTTGAGAAACATCAACCAATGTGAATATTTGCAAATATAATATAAAGGAAAATTATGTATGCAACCATGAGTCTCTATTATGTATGTCTTTTAAAAATACTTAATGATTTTGTTATGGCACCCTCCCAGCACAGTATCAACTATGTTGTTTGTCTATATACCTTTCTGAACTTCCTACTGTTCTCCTTTGGTTTTAAAAAGAAACTTCCTTAACCCTTTTTCTCCTTTTTTTTTAGCATCCTGACTACTAACTCCCCAATATCCCCCTCAAATCAAAAGAAAAGCTTTCCTTTGAAACAAATAGACATAGTTAAATAAATAAAACACCATTTTTCTTTTTTAAAAATTTCAGGTACAGAAACTAAGATGAAATGATTAGAAATTGTCAAGGACTAATCATCTTAGGAAATGGGAGAATCCACTGAAGAATTGTGAATAAAATGAGATGGGAAGAAGGTAAGTGATCCAGACAGGGATTTTTCCACATATGTAAGATTCTGTAAACCCTATCAATCCTTCCTCAATTTAACGACATCTCCTAAGAATAAACTAATGTCAAGGAGACATGCCAATCCAACTCAATAAGCAATTATTATAATGAGATGATTTACAGAAATCATACCCTACCATTTCCCTGGGAGAAACTTCAGCAAAAAGACTATCAAGAAAAGCCACAAACTACTTTACAGAACACTTCCTACACTAAGCAAACAATTAAATAAAAACCAAATCAAATACAGCTTTATCAGGATGGGATTAGAGTAATCTCTGAATCAACAAAATCTGGGAACCTATGTACAGTATCTCCATTATACACATGTCAGACCACAAAATCAAACTCCTTTCTGAGCTGCTGTTAAAGATTCTCTAATAGAATTAATGCAGGATGTCAGGGGAAACAAAGAAAGATTTGAACACCAGCCCCAGTGCTTGTCTCTCTTAGTAGAATTACCATTCTATCAAATTTCTTGTAAAATTATTTTGAATCCTAGTTATTTTCCAGGATGTACAGGCTGGCTCTTTCCTATTAATCCCAAAGGAAAGCTCATCACCTATGCTGCCTTAAGCAGACCTAGGTTTAGTTTAAGCCCTCTTCATCCCCACAGGTACAATTTGATGCCTAGGAGAGTTTAACTTGGAGGGGGGATGACTAGGCCTTGAAATCTATGATTAAAAGGCTTTTCTTCTCATCCCTAAACAAAGTGTTTAAAAACTCAAAGTATTTTTAAAAGCTGTATTAAATGCTAATAGAAGTGGTGAATTTTCTCTTACAAATATAATACCATATATGTGTATATGTACATTTATATACAGTATATTTATATATTGCTTCCTCTTTGTCTGTCTATTTCTCTCTGTCTGTTGATTTATCTGTATTTCCCCAAACAGAAACACATTAGCAACTCAATGGGAGAATACAATAGCTACCTTGGCATTCTGCAATGTCTGAGTCTGTCACAAAAATCCTAAAATGGCATTTAGTTAGGTCATATGGATGTGCATGCAGATGTTTAAAAACTGCAGTTTCTTAATGATATAGTTCCCCCAATATATAACACTAATTTTGTTGATTAGCTGAGGTTTCCTCAATAATTCCAGCTGCATTTGATATTGTCATTCTCTCAAATTCTAAAATGTTAATTGTTTGTATCCCATGTATATGCAATATATGTAGCCATGTTTACATATACATACACATATAATAGCTATGTTGCTTCAAAATATGTGTATATCTATATCTTTATAATCTATCTATCTATCTATCTATCTATCTATCTATCTATCTATCTATACTCACATGTTCTTACATTTTTGTTTTACCAGGTGTTAGCCAGATTCTGAATTTCAAGAAACCAGACTTAGCCACACTCACCTTAAGCTACCCACAGAGTTTTACTGAATGGTATACAAACTGCTCCTACATGCTTACTAATAAAGAAAAGCTAAAAAGAGGCATGTTCATTCATCTCATTGCCACCCACAGGTTCCCATCCTTGGCTGGCCTGAGGAAATGAGGTTCAACACTAACAAGATAATGTTAGCTAACACAATCACTGAATGTCCCAGAGATCTTAGGAGTTATGTACTTTCATCCTGAAGTAGTCAGAAGGAGTAGGAGAGTTGTTGAGTAGGTTCAAGAAAGCTAAACACAGGTCAAAAACTTTGCAATATTGAATATCAGAACACACACACACACACACACACACACACACACACATACACACACACACACAGTGCTACAGTTCAAGTAGATGCCATTTTAGAGTTCTCGTGACAGCTTCAGTCACTGTTGGCTCCCAGAGGAGATTTTGTGTCATCTTACGGAGTTGTTTATATGATTCTGTGTTGGTTCCTTAAAGGTTAGTCAAACTCCATCTCAAATTCTTTTAGATCCAGGAGCTGCACGCATGTCTATTCCTCAGGCATTCTAGCTGTCACCGTCTGAATGTTCCCTAGCCTCCTCTGGGCTCTAACTGACCTGTATTAACCAGTGTCTATATTGTCACTATGACCAGATTATAAACTCTTAGAGAGGGACAATGACTTCCATTATAGATTTAAGAAAAAATAGATAAACTTTTGGTACCTAGTAGAGAATAAGGCATGTACTAGATATTAAAAAATATGAATCATTCATTCAAAAAGTATTCATTGAGTAGCCACTGTTCACACTGTTAGCTGCATATACTTTCTTTATTGGCTAACCCTGTTATATTTGGCTTTTAATGTGGGTTTTATGTAAGTGTGTTTCTATTTTAGGGTCATCAATTGAATTGTGAGCATAACCAAATCAAGATAATAATGGAGCAACTATTACTATTTGCATTTCTGGCTGTTTGCATTCCATATTTTAAAAGCTCTATTAGTATTGTTATATACTAGTCAAACAATTCCTGCAGCAAAGGCTCTTGGGACTCCAATGGATAAATGTTTAATTCACTGTTCTTTGAAATAAAAATTCATACACTAGTCAAAAAGTCACTAACGGCTACTTGATAAAGAATGAAAATCTTTGGTTTTGGGTTGGAATTTTTGTTTGTAAACATAGTGGAGATGGACCTTTATAGTTTTATGCAGAAGAGAGGAAGGGGGAAGGAGGACTTCTCCATATGTGCCTGAATGGAGTGCCTTGTTTGAATAAACTCACTAGTCTAGGCAACTCTTTGGAAGCTGTGCATTGGGCAAGATAAAGATACAGCTTGGTGTGTACTCCTGTCCTATTATTTTTTCTGAGTGGCTTTCTGAAAAACATCATCTAAATTATGAGTCAGCAGAAGAGTGGAGGAAAGATGTCAAAGATGAAAGTCAAGAAGCTTCCTTGCCTCCATTATTTTCTTGTGCCTTGCTGAATGGTGCTAAAGAAGGAAGACTGGATTGGGAGTCAAAAGACTTTAGCTGAAATCCCAGCTCTCCCACTTATTAGTGTAACCTTGGGCATATCACTATCTCTAGGTCTGTTTCCTCATGGGGGGTGGGACTAGATAGACTCTGAATTTTCATGGGGTCTTTTATAGAAAATAGACAACAGTGAATCTATACAAGAATTCATCGGTCTTACTAGATTTATGGCTTCTAGAATTTGCTTCTAAAATTCTCTGGGCTTCATACATTTTTGTGAATACTTGGGCCATCTTCCCCATCTCTACTATCTGGTTTTGCTGGCTTTTTCAATCAACAAACATTTATTAAGTGCCTTCTATATGCCAGGCCTGGGAATATAAAAATAGAGAAAAGGCAGTTCCTGCTCTCAAGGAGCTTCCAATCTAATAAGGGAGAAAAATTATAGGAGGAAGGCATAAGAATTAAGAGGCACTGGGAAAGGCTTTCTTTTAAAGGCAGGACTCAAAGGAATCCAGGGAGGTCAATAAGAAAAACTGGCATCAGCAACAATGCCTTCTTTCACTTAATTATTGAACACTGACTATAGAGCTGCCTTCTTTGGTTTTGATTGTTTGTTTTTGTTTTTGTTTTTGTTCCTAGGAGAGAGTTGAAAATCTTGTCAAATAACACAACCACACCAAGAATCCTTAGCCACATTTCCAGGCCACGTTCCTATCTCAGGTGTGGACTTGGAGAAGTTCACTAATGCTCAGTGTACTGTAGTGCTGATTTTTCTGTATTATAGTCTTGTTAATCATATGAAATCTGTTTTTCATTTGCATTTGGACTTTTACAGATTCCAATTGTTATCAGAGGACAAAGTATAATAATAAAACATGCAATTGTTACAACACGTCAAACACAGCTCATTAGATCCACTTGGATTTTTTTTTTAGCATTTTTTTTTTGGAGGGATCACTATGCTTCTTTTCAAGTGACAAGGAGTTGTGACAGCTGTTCTATAAGGTATTCAACGGTTAATTAAGACACCAGTGTCATTTCTAAGGTCTTTTGTGTTTCATAGAAAGCACTTGCTAAACAGGTGAAAGTCGGTCTGAGGCAAGGGGTAGCATAAGTATTATTTCAATTAATAAATCACTATAAAAAAATGAAGAGAGTGCTAACAGCCTCTTGAGCATCTACATCTGCCCTCGTTCTGTCAGTGAAATTAAGTACAACACTCAGGACTGTCACTGTCTTTGTTTAACAGACCTGGTCAGGCTGGGTCACCTGAGGAGTCGGCTCAGGTTGTTGATTGAATGTGTCAGAAATTATACCTCCTAGTGATCGGCACAATCCCTGAAGCACATGTAGACTACTTCTCTTTGCCACTGTAGACACAGAAAAGATTATGTCTATTATTTCTTATCTCTTCCTTGCTGTCTTCCCTATCTCCCATTCCCCCCCCCCATGAAAACAATCCTAAAATGTATTTTCAGACAAATATCAGGGAGGCATTTATAAATATTTCAGAAGCTTTTCATAAATAAATAAACAAATCTACAAAAAGACTCCTCTCTTTTAATGAGTTCTTGCCTGTGGTATATGTTCTTTTTTTACTTGAGCATCATTAAAACCAGTTGGAAAGGTTTTTATACTGGACTCTCATTTGGGGTGGGGGCGTGGTTCAGAATATATAGAAAAAGCTTGCTATGTTTCTCCACACTATTATGTGTTATCCTTGACAGATTAGGCAGTTCTAAAAGGAGGGAATGTCTTTTTTTTTTAAGTAAACACTGATCAATAGCAACTGCACTGTCTAAAATCTTGCTGTCTAATTGCACCATAGCTACTCATAGACCCCAAAAGAATTTTCCCCAGGATGTAATAAAATTAAGTACTAAGGGCTACACAAATGAGTTATGACCATGCTTTTATTCAAATGTAATTAACACTACCGCCCTCTTCCCTGCCCCCCCATGCCAAATGTGCCATTAAAGCACAATTTGTACATGCAATCTGTGTGTAGAGGGCTGAAGGTCATGCCCACATCAATCTTTTCAGCCATACTCATTCGAATAGGATGCAATATTGGCAGTAAGGTCATTTTAAACTATCAAGGCAATTATCCTTTTCCCTTTTTCATTTCCTTATCTCTTTCCCTTGTAGGATTGCTCTTGTTTTGCCCTCTTACAACTTTCTGTGGTCTTGACTGTCATAAGCAGACAGTGTCATCTTTATTGAGTAATTTCGAGTGGATACAGAGTTGTCCTCAAAGGTAGGAAGATCCACCTCTGACATACACTGGCTGAATGCTGTTCAATCATTCAGTCATGTGTGACTCTCATCCATGGGGTTTTCTTGGCAAAGATATTGTGATAATTTGCCATTTCCATCTCCAGTGTCCCATTTTATAGATAAAGAACTGAGACAAAAAGAGATTAAGAGACTTACCCAGGTTCACAACTAGTAAGTGTCTAAGATCTGTTTTGAACTCATATCTTCCTTATTCCAAACTAAGTACTCTGTCCACTGTACCATCTAGCTGCCTTGTCCTGACTGAGTGACCTCTTGGTACTCTAAGAAACTCTTTATGTATTACAGAGAAGGGGCTTATCTACACTGATAGAGGGAGATGCTTCACTAGGGCATTTCCTATAACCAACAAAGTCTTGGGGCCAGTCCCATCATAATGCTTAGCATATAGTAAATAAATATAGTAAATGTTTACTGAACTATTAAAAATCAGATAACCACATATGTGATGGATGAACAGGCGAATTTACTAAAGGTCAGGCACAGCTATGTTTCCTAGGGATGGCATAAGTAGTGATGGAAGAAAAGAAGCACAATCACAGCAGCCTGGTCAGAAGTGAGACAGACTCATGTGTTGCTGCCCTCTTTATTCCTACTCATTTTATAACAATAATAGCTAACATTTGATTACCATTTGCTATGTGCCACATATTTTTTAATTATTATCTCATTTGCTAATCACAACAATCCTGATAGTCAGGGGCTCTCAATATCCCCATTTTACAGAAAAGGAAAGGGAAATGATTTGCCCAGGATTGAATAAGTAATATAAGTGTGTAAGGCTAGATTTGACTACAGGTCTTCTTGACTTTAGACCAAGCACTCTATCCATTGAGCCACTTAGTATGTACCATTGAATTCTAGTGGTATAGAGAAAATAGGTCTGGGCAAGGAGTCAAGAGAATTGGATTCTAGTCCCAGTTCAATTCCTACTTTCTTCTTTTTTGTCTTCTACCTATAAAATGAAGAGGTTGAATTAGCTAGTTTTTCCAACTATAGCATATTACTTATTGGTTCTAAATTCCTTAAAATAAGGGAGGAAATAGCTATCACAGCTATTTTCTCTAAAGGATTAACCTTTTCCATACCAAATAGTACAAAGTAGGTCATGTTTCTGCAATATACTCTTTTACCAAGCATATTTATTGCAAAAGATTTTGATGATATTTTCTTTTTCTTTTGGATAGGAGGGAAGGGGGAAGAGAGAGAGAGAGAGAGAGAGAGAGAGAGAGAGAGAGAGAGAGAGAGAGAGAGAGAGAGAGAGAGAGAGAATGTAGACTTTTTAATTGAAAAAATTAATGTAATTTAATTTAAAAAGAAAGATAAAGCAATTCTTGCTAGAGAAACATTATCTTGGAGCCAGGAAGACCTGAATTCAAATCCTAGCCCCACTGATTGTGTAACCCTGAACAAGTCACTGAACTTCTTTGTGTAAACTTTTTTTGGAAACAGTATTTTTTCCAATTATATGTAAAAATAGTTTTCAATATTCATATTTTATAAAATTTTGAATTCCAAATTTTTTCTCCTTCTTTCCTTTTCATCACTCCTCCCCAAGATGGCAAACAATCTGATATAGGTTATACTACTTATTTCTACATCGGTTATCTTGTGAAAGAAGAAATAGAACAAATGAAAATAATCCCTTGGGCAAGCATCTAAAGTTATAAGTTACAAAGAAGGTAGCAATCTGTTTTGGTAGAAGAAATTTTCTCACCTGAATGCTTCTTGTCAGTGGGATCACAGTTCTGTTCCCTATTTCCTATTCTTTTAGTAAAAGTAGCAAGATAAGTAGCTACACATTTATCTTTTCTTTGTGTGAAACCAGTCACACAGTTTTAGAGCTGGAAAGTTCCACAAATTCTAGAGCTGGAAAAAAGGCTTTGGGTTCCATTTATTGCAAAGGTTCTAAACTATTTTTGTGCCCTGGATTTCTTTGGTAGTCTGGAAGAGCCTATGAACTCTTTCTCAAAATCATGTTTTTAAATGAATAAAATAAAATATATAGAATTGCAAAGGAAACCAAATAAAATGAAAAACTATTTTTGAATATATTTTCATAGATTTCAGATTAAAATCCCCTTTCTAATTAAATGTCATCATTTTAAGATGAAGATAGGTCCATTGAAGTTAAGAAACTTGAAGCAATAAAAAAAGATAATAGCCATGTGCCTCATTCTATTAATCTGAAAAGTAAGTTTTTTCAGTTTCTGTATACATTTTAACTCATTATTATTATATTATTATTGTTGTTAGTCCCTTAGCTAATAACTCTATATATCATCTCAGAGATTTGTGACCATAGTTAAGGATTTGTGATGATTTAATAAACACTTTTATTATTGAAGTGGATATACTCTAATGACACACTTAGCTGTAGGAAGCTTCCATATCAGGGGTAGAAATAAATAATAAATCAGTTGGTCTTCCGTCTACCATACCTTCCTGTCTATTGAACACCTCTTTCTCTCCTCTTCTTTTTAACCCATGGTAGGTTGACATCCAGAATCTATAAGGATGGTCCTCTGTTCAGTGCCAAAAAGATTCTACAACTTCTTGCCTCACAATGTTTTTTCCCATTCCCAGGAGATGAGACTTCTTGAGTCCTGTTAATGGAATGCTTTACCTCATTTGCCCCAGGTTCTAGGCTGCCTACCAAAAAAACCTGACTTTGAGATAAGTATTGCTTCATCCTTCTTAACTAGAGTTCTCTCCAATGTAACACTAAAGAGACCAGAACTTTGTCTAACCCTAGGTGCCACTGTTAAAGGGAGCTTTGTTCACAGATTTGTCAACTGAGATATCATCTCCTTCCCATTTGAATGGGTTTTTCTTTGAACAGTCCCAGGATGAACTGGGCAAGGAAGAAACACTAAGTCAAATACAATCAGACATTCTGCAACCTCAATTTGTCCCACAGGGTTGAATTTGGCTGCTTCTCAGAAAGTGCCCTATTTTTGCCTCTATGGTGCTGATCTTTTAGAAACAGAGAAACTCTAGAGAGATGGGATAATACCAAATTTTTAAATGTGTAGGAAAATGAGTACAAGAATAGGTGGCATTATTAATGCTGCTAAAAATAAGCTTTGAGATATGACAATAAATGGCAAAATTAAGAGTCATTCCTTTTATAAAATGTCTCAAAAATTCCAACCTTTTTAATCAGAATCATTGTCTCCAGAGGTTTCAATAACAATACTTTGGATTCAACATTCTTGTGTACACCAGTCTTTCTGCCCCATTGTGTCACCCACCCCTTTCCCCTGAGTATAGCAAGCTCCTACTGAGATTCTTTCAGAGAAAAAAAAAGAGAACCCTGCGAACAGCTTGTTATTAAACACCAATTATTTTGCTAGGTATAAGGGAAACTCAACCCTATGGAACAAACTGAGGTTATAGAATTTCCTTCAGGACAGTAGGAAGAGAGGTCCTGCAGGGCAGAGACTGTCTCCCTATTGTCTTTGTTTTCCTAATCCTAATATCTGACACATAGTAGATGCTTACTATATACTTGTAGAATGAAACCAGGCCCACCTGAGAGAGAGCAAAGTCTAAAATAAATTCTAGGCATCCCTTCACACACACTATGTTCCATGATTTAGAAAAGTTTTGTATACCTCGACAATAAGTTTTGCCATTAAATGAATGAACCCTTCTGCCATTACCTTGAAAATGTCCTCCATGTGGATATATATTTGAAAGAAGGCCAGATCCTGTTTTAAAAAAGTAATACTTACTTTATTATATTATGCTATGGAAATGATTGTTTTATTCCATAAATTAAAATTTATTCCATAAATAGATACATTTAAATTTATTTTTAAAAAAAAGAAAAGAAAGAGCAACACAATGCCTTAACAATATAACTACAAAACAAGTGAATTATAATCACATCTCTGTGATTGTCAAGGAGGTATCTTAGAACTATGTCATCACTCCCACTGATCTGAATGCAAGGACACCAACTGTTTGCATTCAAACTGACTTTCTTTTGAAGTCTCTTCCTAGAAATCAGTCAGTCTTAGACTGGAGTTCCAGCAGAGCCATTCTGGGGATTCAAAGCTTCGGTGGGGTAGCCACCCTGCAAGTAACACATCTAGGGACTGCCTTATCGGCACACACCATCCAGTCCCTTGATTCTTCCACTTTTGTACACAAATATGTAATTGTTGGCACTTAGCATCTTTAGTGATTTGGGTTACTAAGTAACCACACTTTTTGTCTATTTATGAATGAACAACAAAACCAACCTTTTACATTAATCAACTTCTTCAAACTCAGCTTGAAACAATCAAAGTTCTTCTTGCCTCCTAGGCTTTTTATCCTCGCCCCCAATGTGCTTGGAAAAATTCAAAATTTCTCCAAATATACATAGGAATATAGAGGCTCTGAACAGAGAACTGAGGGAGACAACCCTCTTCTCATATGGATGAAAAAAACTGCCCTACAGAGGTTGTGACTTGCCCAGAGTCATACAAGTATGAAGTTGCAGAGCCAGGATTTGAGATCTGGTTTTCTGATTCCATATCTAGGGAAGAGGGAAGGGTGAAGGGAACAGGCATTGATTACGCAGTACTATGTACCAGACACTATGCCAAGCACTTCATTTGATCAGTACTCATTTTATTGCACTGAATTACTTAGGTATGTGAGTCTATAAACAGCAGGGTTGTTAAACCATAGAAGGTAAAAAATAGAAGGCATCTCAGATTTTCTAGTCCAACATGGCCCTTCCACCCATAAACACACACACACACACACACACACACACAAATAAGGAAGCAGACCTATATGCTGAAATGTCCAACCTAGGGTCACAAAAGCAACAAGTAGCCAGAACTAGCACCCTGGTACTCTTTTTTGCTCTAGGCTAAAATTCCTTCTCATGGTGCTTTATCCTATTTCCTGATGAATATCTGTAACCAAGGGAGACAACATTGGGAGTGGGTGCATGATGGATCAGAGAGTCATAGATTTAGAACTGGAAGGGATCTGAGAATCTAATTCCCTAATTTTACAAAAGAAATAACCTGATCTGTCCTAAGTCACACACACACACACACACACACACACACACACACACACACACACACACACACAGAAACACACTCAGTTCAAAGCTGGGGTTTGAACCCAAGCCCTCTGACTTCAGCTCCAGCTTTTTTTTTTTTCACTTAGGGTGTTTCTCTTATTTCCTAAGAAGATTTAAATCATTCCCTCAGGAACTGATTCTTCCCCCCAAAAGTATTTCTGACACTTTAAATCAGTTAACCCTTAACTACAGGAGTGATGAGGAAATCTATTGATAAAATTAAGTCCTAAAAGCCTTTTTTGCTTTCAGCAGGAAAGTTTATATTTGCCCTTCAACCTCATAATTGAGTTGTAAAAGAGGAAAAACCATTTTTTTCCCAACTGCTTGAAGTCATTTCAACCAGATAAAAAGCAAGTAATGTTTTTGTCCATGGGATGTCAGGGTGTAGATTTAGATCTCTGAGGCTAAACGAGTACTAGGTTATTACTAACAAACGATTACACTCCAGGTTGTATTGAATAGTGTAAGTTATTTGAACTCCTGAGACTAATTGGCAGGGTTTGAAAATGTCAATGTTTATGCTCCCTGCTTGGCTTAACAGTATCAAGGCAGGAGCATACTCTGAAAATTTAAAATGTCTCCTTACAGATTGGCCTTATGGTTTAATGGAGGAAGAAATAAAGAAACTTTGGTTTCAGTCCTAGCTCTAACACTTACAAACTATGCAACCTTAATGAAGTTACATAATGCCTCTGAATCTCATTTCCACATCTGTCAAATAGATATAATAATACCTTTCCCCAACTGAAACATAGGGTTATTGAGAAGAGCAAATAACCTGAGATGTAAATAATTTACATTCAAGCAATGTTGTTGATTCTTTTAATTATCTCAAGTTAAACATATAGTCCTCCCTTAATTGAACACAAATAATTTTTATGTCTTGGGAAATGTAACTATAACCACGGTAGGATCATATGCTGTATCTGATTCACTTGTTGGAAGTGAAAATGACCAAACCATTGTCTTGATCTAGCACCAGAGTACCAGGACCTGGCATGCAGTAGGCACCTAGTTGTTAATTCATACTATACACACTATTTTCATGATGTCACTGGCATGGTCTATGGCACGTTGCACCAGCTGCCTCCTTTGTCATGAATAATTCTTAGGACTAGGCTTAGTTACATTTAGATTGACTCCTTACCTAGCAGGTCATTGGAGAACCAAGAGAAGGGTCTCCTGCTCCCCACCTCCCCAAAATAAATTGATCCTTAATCTCCAAGTCCCCCACCCCATTAGCATTTGACTTCTTTTTTTAAGAGAGAATAAAGTTTTATTTGCTCTATAATTAGGCATAAGGCTTAGATTGTAAATTCTCTGGAGACATCATAGATCATAGATCTAGAATCAGAAAGGGCTTTAAAGACCATCAAATCTAACCTCTTCACATAATGGGGAAACTGGAGCTAAAAGAAGCCATATGTTTTGCCTAGGGTCATATAGCTAGT
Organism: Macrotis lagotis; assembly: GCF_037893015.1. Lineage (NCBI taxonomy): Eukaryota > Metazoa > Chordata > Mammalia > Peramelemorphia > Peramelidae > Macrotis > Macrotis lagotis. The sequence goes on from NC_133661.1 coordinate 147,987,411, forward strand.
ATCTATGGAAGAATTATAACTCAGAACTTCAGAATTTTAACACTATGCCACTTTGTTGCCTGTAAATATATTGTCTTAAAGTCTGTGAAAGAGCAGAGCCAGAACATCATACATAGTAATAGTAGTATTGTACAATCATCAACTCTGAATGACTTAATTATCCACAGCAAAACAATGATTAAAAACAATTCTGAAGATTTATGATGAAAAATGCTATTCAACTCAAAGAAAGAATTGATAGACTCTGAAAACTTTTTTTGAAGCATACTTTTTTTGAAAAAACTTTATTATTCTTGGTTTTTGTCTGAATTTTCTTTTGCAACATGGTGAATATGGAAATATTTTATATGACTGCACATGTATAATGCATATCAAACTGCTTGTTTTCTCAACTAGAGGAGAGGAAAAGGAGGGATAGAGTTTGGAACTCAATTTTTAAACAAATAATGTTAAAGCAACATCGTGTGATGATCTTAGTTCCTCAGCAGTTCAATGATAAAGGATAATTTTATAAGACTTGTGATGGAATATATCATCCACATCCAGAGGAAAAACTTTGGAGTCCGAATCCAAACCCAAGCAACCTACTTTCACTTTGCTAAAACTTATCTTATGCTTTTTTCACATTTTCCCCCTTTAGTTGTGATTCTGTTTTCACAACATGATTAATATGGATATTTATTAAATATGATTATATGTGTATAACCTATATCAGATTACTAATCATCATGGGGAGGAAGGAGGGAGGTAGAAAAGTTTGGAGTTTAAAATCTTACAAAAACATGAATGTTGAAAACTATTTTTGCATATAGTTGGAAAAAATAAATAACATTCAAAAATCAAAATTTTAAAAAGAATGTTAAAAATTTTTGTCTATATGGATAAGAAAAAAATGAATAAAAAGAAAAAAGTCAGGGGATGCTATAACATTCCAAAAAATTAAATTGCTTATATATTAAACAATAAAATTAATGATAGAAACAATTACTTGTGCTCATTCAAAAGTCACAGGAACAGAGAAAGAGAATGTCTGGCAGTTGGTCATACCTGGTTGAAGCTCTTGGAGATGTCATAATAGCCAAAATAGTCTCCTCCCTGATCCAGAACTTATATCTCTACCATCTAATAAAAGGTTCTTACCACCATTCTTACCACTTCCCAAATGTAGGACATTCCATCTTTTAATGCAAGACCTACCTGCCTGAGACCAATAGCTTATTCACTTAAAGCTCTGGATCACGAGCCCTTTTGATATTTTGGGCAGATTTCTGTTTCTCTTGCTGCTGAGTGTAACCCGCGTATAATGTATCACACTATCTCAAAAAAAAAAACCCAAACAAAACAAACAACCCCCACCTTATCCATTGCCAAGAACAAGAGAAGGTGGGAGCATAAGGGCACCATGTGTAGAATTATGTGTGAGACATACTATGGAGGTGAACACAGGTGCCAAATAGGGAGGATAAAGTCCCCAGAGATATTACTTCATATTCTTGACTCATATAATCTCAATCACATTATAATCTTGCTTAAATCAGGCCCTGCCAATTTTGCCCTAGTTCTGCCTAAGTAAACAGATATAAAATTATTCAATTTCAGAAGGAATATGAAAAAGAATAATTGCTCCCCGACTTATTCAATATTCCTTACAGTAGAATTTATCTTAAAAGCTTCACAATCAAGCAGAGTCCCACCACATTGCTAAATAGAATCTATGAAGCATGACTGTACCTCCTTTCATTGCCCCCATTTAAATGACCATGTGCTAGGAATTCTCCTAATTCACAGATCAGCAACTAAAAGCAAGGTTACCAAAGATGGGGCATGGATGTGCCCATCCTCCCTGTTGTGTAGAAGAGCTATTGGCCATCAACTAACAGGACCTGGCAGCTGGCATTCTTCCCCTCTCCCTATCCCTGGCCATCCCACCCCTAATTGCTCCTCCTTTCTCAACTTTACATATACCAAATTTGTAAAGAGTCAAGTGTGTGGTCAGCAATCTGAGAAGGAATCTGATCAGACCCCCGCCTACCATTTCTGAAAGGTTGCTGACCTCTGTTATAACTTTCCAAGCTCCTTAGAGCCTCAGTGTTATTTCTTTGCTGATTGCCAAGGTACATGTGACAGGCAGATTTGTCCTCTATCTCTGAGCTCTAAGTGACTGAACTTATCCCAGTTCTTTCTCTTTCACTGGAAATCAAATGGAAAACAGAAAGAAAACTATTTTAAGACAGATGTTAGAGCACATACACTGTTGAGGTTTGCTGGTATTTATCAGCAGCAGACATAGCACAGGGTATATAAGCAAATATTTGGTTGAATTTAGAACCTGCTTAAATTCTATGATTAAGCTGTTTAAGATCAAATTAATGGAGCAGAATTTATTACATGATTCCAAATCTGTGGTTCTAACAAAACACCTTGGGGAGAATGATGAAAAAGTGAGGGACCTACATAACTCAAGTATAAGGGAATAACCCACAAAAACTAGAGATTTTATTTTCTTGCGGAATAGGGAAAATCTTCTCAATTTATCCAAGAAAAAACTGCAATAATTTGATGAATATCCAATTCCTGTTGGAGTCCTCCATCTCTGCTGTAAATTGGAGTGCTGGGATAAATGGGAAGCAACAGTTATTTGTTGAGAGAGAGAGAGAGAGAGAGAGAGAGAGAGAGAGAGAGAGAGAGAGAGAGAGAGAGAGAGAGAGAGAATGTCAGCTATTATGTGAAAGGCTCATGGAGTCCTTAGATACCAAGTCCAAACCCCCTCCTTCTACAGAGACGGTTTTGAGGCCCAGAAAAAATGACTTTTCTAGCCACCCAGTAAATATATATCTGAGGTAAGATTTGAACCCGTTTTTATTGATTCTAAACTCAGCACTCTATCATTATACCAAGTCATCTTCCTTTGTTTAAAATATATAGTATCATAGTTATTTTTTAGAGGAGAAAGAATGATAAATAATTCTGGGTATGTCTTGATATTCACTGACAAATATGATACAGAGATCTACTCATGGGATGGAAAATACAAGGTTTAAGAGAAAACTGATGATTGATATTCATATGTGACTTAAAAGAATCAGTCACAGCTTATGCTGTCAGGTATCTTGTAAATATGGGATGAGTATGTTCCAAATTCCTAAATCAGAATGAGTCAAAATGCTCATATATATATATATATATATATATATATATATATATATATATATATATATGTATATGTATATGCTATGTTGCTTTTTTATGAAAATGTAAATTTTATGAAGGAAATGAACTAATAGCCTTTAAAGCTTCAGCTATGGTTCATATTTGAAGGAAGGGGTGAAAGCGAAGAATGAAAAATGAATTCCTAGGAATCCAAAGAGAAAAATATTGCTCAGAAGCAGTCTGCTACTAGAGACCTCCAAAACCTGCTTTAGGAGTTTTGGGTGGGTGAGTACATAGGGTAATGGTGGCTGGGAAACTTCCAAAGTATTCACATTTTTTACAGTAGGATCATCATATTAGGATTCTTGTGACAATGAACAGTTGGGGATTGTTGTGTCACAAACAATCTGAAATTCGTACACCTAAACCATATAAATCTCAAAAAAGTTAGAGAAGATGCTCAGGGAGAAATCCTTTAATTAGTATGACTGGCATGGGTTGTGCCAGAGTGCTGCCTCCCTGCTAGCACTTGACTGAATTTTTTTAAACGATATAAACACTTGCAACTAACTCACTGAAGCAACAATAATCCCAAGGGGCTTGAGGCAGGAGTTCTAGAAGCTGGCATAATTTAAAAGCCTCCTCCCTAACTTATTGTCTTGGTTCTGCAAACACAAAGCTTCCCAGATTGCAACTGACTCTTCTTTTAATCAGATTTGGAGAGGGTGGATCAGGTCTTCTTGAAATGCCTTCATCAGCAGGAATGGGTTCTCTCTCTCTCTCTCTCTCTCTCTCTCTCTCTCTCTCTCTCTCTCTCTCTCTCTTTCTCACTGTCTCAGAATATTAGCAAAGAATGAACTAGGTGGCACAATGGAGTAGAATGACATGCCTGGAGCCAGGAAGACTTATTTGTGTGAGGTCATATCTGACCTCAAACATTTACAAGCTGTGTGACTCTGGTTAAGTCATTTAACAATTGAAAAAGGACATGTGTGTAATGTTTATAGAGGATACTCTAAATCCTAAAGCACAGAACTGATCATGCCTTTTCTCCAATCAATAAATTCCAGAGACTATTTATAATCTCCAGGATCAAATAGAGAATCCTCTGGCATTTGAAGTCCTTAACAGTGTAGTTACCTTCTACTTTTCCAGTCTTCTAACACTCAACTCCCTTTTACCTACTCTGTAATCCAGTCACTCTAGTCTTCTCATGTTCCTCACATCAGACACTCTATATTCACACTAGGCATTTACACTGGTTGTCCTCCATGACTTGAATATGCCCTTTCCTCATCTCTGCTCTGGCATCCTAAGATTTCCTTCAAATCACAATTACTTCTACAATCACTTCCTACTTCTGCAGGAATCCTTCTTTATGCCCTTTAAATCCTCTGTTAATTATTTGAAATTCACCTTGCATGTAACTTGTTTGTCCATAGTTAACTTCCTGTTGTCTCCCCTGTGAGTGCCTTGGGAACAGGAACTCTCTTTAGTCTTTCTTTGTATCTTCAGTGCTTGGCACAGTGCTTCCTCATAGAAAGTACTTACGAAATGCTTGTTGATTGATTTTCAACCTGACCAAAAAGATCTTTGCTACCAACTGCCCATCAGAGTGCTTAAAAATTCCACTGTTAAGGAAAATCACTCTTCCCAAAAGCCTCCATTTCTATTTAGTGGTACAAAAATAGATGGGATTGGAGTAAGTATGCCTGGGGTGGGTGGTTGAGATATCAAGAGTTTAATATGTTAATAGAATTGGCTCATCTGTTTGATTTATTAACAGATTAACTCTTTGTTCCCTAAGAGAAGGAAGCCCCATGAAGAAATGAGTTAACAAAAATAGTTCATTGGAGAAGAAGGCCCCCAAATTTTTAGGTGGAAAATAGTATGGCATTGTGGGAGGGGTGTTGAAAGTAATGGAAGAAAAAGAAAGCAAGTACCCCAAATACTTTTATTTGATTTAGCCTCTGTCTCAAGGCTGTTCATGCATGTTAACATAATATAGAATGGATCTATCAACTAATACGCGATATACATAGATGTAAGAATAGTTTTATTAAGAAATATCTTGTGTAATCCCTATAAATTTGATAAGGGAAAGAGCTTTCTAACTTTGGACTTAAAAGGATGGCTCCCTAGAGGATTTATACTCACTATAAATTAGAGAATTAAAGATTATCATCTTCTAAAGTATTCAGATCTTGAAATTCTCAGCTAACAGAGTATCAAAGAGAAGTATAATACATTAGACTTCCATAACTAATATATAGTTTTTTAAACTATAACTATAACTATGATGCTAATAAAGAAACAGAATAATGTTCTTTGGATATCATGAATGTTGGCAAAAATTCACCCTTTTTTTCACTCTGATCATCATCAGGCCTAGAGACTGATGAATTTGGGACTGTTACCTCTGGATAGTCAAATTGTTTTTATTTTCTCCCTTAATTAAGTGCTCAATTTATCTGGAAATTTTTTAGAGCTGAGAAGAATCTTAGAAATGCTTTTACCCGACTCCTTCATTTTCCAGGAGATCCTATGACTGACTCTCAAACTAGAAGAGACTTCAGAGTTCGTCTAGTCTAGTCTTCATTCTACACACAAGGAAATTGGAGCCTAGAAGAGACCTCCGAGTTCATCTAGTCTAGTCTCCATTCTACACACAAGGAAACTGGAGCCTGTAGTGATATACTAATTTGCCCAAAATCACACTGGTTATGACGGCAGACTTGGATTTGACCCAGATCCTCTGACTCTAGGATGATAAGAACAGACTTCTTGGTTTCCCAGTTTAGGGATCTTCCTGCAATAGCCATTGCTCTAATTCAAATCTTGCTGAGTTCATATATGAAGAGCTAGGTGCAAACATGTTGCCCCATGATGGTGACCAATAATGCTCACAGAACTGACTTGGATACTAATGATTACTCCTTCAATAGATATTGCTCATTTAAACAATAACCAGCCTCTCGACAGTTCCGCCTTCAGTAAGATTTAATGTTGGCCATGTTCCATTACTGTGGTTGATTGAAGTTGGGTGAGGTGGGGTTGTGTGGTTGTCTTTCTACCAAGGGTCCAGGACTCAGCAGCAGAGTGGTTTGCCTGGACAACTTTTTTTCACACTGCCACCTGGTGGGGCTTAGCCACAATATCAGCAACAGTTTCTCTTACCCCTCCCAAAGAGATGTAATTTAGAAAAATGCCACGCATTTCCAATCCAATTTACCGGGTGCCTTCCACATTGATCAGACTTCCTTCTCCTTTTTCCTCCCATCTAGTTAATATAATTATTGCTTTCACATGGTGAAGCCATTTTATGTAATAGCTTTGTTTGTTACTATGGTTACAAGTTTAACAGCACTTTGGAATATAAATCTATCATCTTCTGAGCAGCCTTCTCTATTCGTCAAGGTGCAGCCCTTACATTTATCAGAAAGCTAGATGAATAACAACATTAGTTTTATGTCTTAAGGAAAGTATGCTCTTTCAGTCTGATTATGCCCAAAGTACTCTAATTCTAGTTTAGATGTACTAATGCAATGAATTGGGGCTGCCCTGTTTCCCCCTCTTGAGAATTTTCTTGTTTGGGTTGTTTGTCTTATGGAGACATAAAGAGGCAGCAAGAACAGGGGATATCCATCTTTTTCTCCTTTCCCACCTAAGAGAAAGGGGGGTGCGGCAGGGCAGAAAGAAGGGTATGTATATTTTTTTCCCTTGATGCTCTGACACTGTCCTCTTTTCTTCTGTTTGATTTATTTTCCCAATATGGCTAAAAGTGAAGGATGAGGAAATAATGTGTCTGGAGTTGTTTCTTTGAGAGCTATACTTTCGTCTTTGGGTATAACACCTCTGCCTCACACAGCTGAAGCATCACTCCTATGTTCCTGATGGATTCAAAATCTTCCTTTGAAAAATGCCAAAGGTAATAGTTGAGGTTTGGTTACCTCAACTGTCTAAGGCTTGCAATAGTTTGTTTTTAAAGGTAATTTCCCAGAAATTGAATTGGAATCAGGTCTGCAAAGGAGATGATTTGATTCCCAAGAGTTCTTGGTTTCTTATCCTCCTCCTTTCCTTGCATATGAAAAAAGGAGGGAAACAATTTTTGAGAGAATAATGTAAATATCTTCCCTATGGCTGGAAAGCAGCATGATATAGATGAAGAGGATCTGAGTTTAAATCCTGTCTCAGATACTTAGCACCAATGTGACCCTGTGCAAAACACTTCCCCCTGGATTTCTTTATCTGTAAAATGAGGGGCTTAAACCTGATGACCTGTGCTGTCTCTTTCAACTCCACATCTATGATCTTATATATGTAAAAAGCGACACACAACAAATGCTACCCACTCTTCCACCCTCAAGGGGAAGTTGACAATTTGGTAGACCTTACACAAATTTCACATTTCTACTAACTAGCCATGTCATTCCAATTTGTTATCACAGAGCAGGTACACACTTATTTATACCACCCACATGATAGGATAATTTGCAGTTATAAAATTTCATGGTAATTATAACTGGAATTGCCATGTAGAAACTGGGCACTTCTGAGAGACATAATTACCAACAACTGGCTGCTGCTACTCCTACTACCACTACTACTACAATGGAATCTCCCATTAATTACATGATTAGTTTTGGCCTTTTAAGAAATAGTGTTATGTAAGAAACTTTTTTCCACTCTTGAATGCCAAAAAAAAGGCAAAACAAAACCAGGAAGGTAGAAGATAAAGGATTTCATATTGTCGTCAGTAGTAGTACTAGTAGTAGTAGCTCTGTGTGTGTGTGTGTGTGTGTGTGTGTGTGTGTTCTAACCATGTTGTTGCACAGGTTTGTCTTGTCTCTGGGCTTGTCTGAGTACCTCCTGTGTGGGGGGAGGTCAAAAAGCAGCTGTAGGATATGAGTTAAGCATATAGGCACTGAGTTCCATTGGGCTAGTCTCTTGGTCAGGAGACACTGAACCCAGGCAGTAGCTAAGACTCATTGGCTTGAGAAATGCTATGAGTGGGCACTCAGGAGGCAATAGGTAGTGTTAAGATTGCCATAGGCTCTATACCTTTGGAGCCCATCACTGCTTTGGGGGTGAGGGCAGGAATTAGTGACAAAGAAGCAGATGTTAGGATAGAAGGAAGTGCTGCCCCCAGTGGATGATTAAAAAGTACCCAGACAAACATTGAAGATAAGACTTCTTTCACTATCACCACGGCAACAGAAATGGAACTTGAATTGACTGCCTGGCAACAATGGCCCTCTTTCTCCCTCTATTATACAATATTTAGGCTTGTCACAGTCCTTTGGTGGCATCTCGTCCTCTTCTTGGCTGCACTAATATCTAGCTTAAATAGATCTCATGTCTAGGAGCCTATTGGTTGTAGGCATGTGGAACTGATCTTGACCAACATCCCTTTGGAGATGTCTCAACTTTGAAACACCATAAGGAGAAATTTGTAGCTCCCTACAAAAATGTTGACTACAACAATTCTTCCCAAAGGTAATCCTCAACCTCCCAGCCAAGTACATAGAGCAAAACATATGTCAGGCAAGGCTAGTACAGAGGAAAGCTGGCTACAAGTCCCACAGTGGCAGTAAATATCTTCCTTTCAACAACACCTTGAAGAGCAGTCAATTTTATCAGTCCCAAAGAGACAGAAACCACTGGCTTCACTTTTTCCCCCTGGGTTCCCAGGGAAGAAGGAAAGAATAAAAAAGGGAGCAATCATGGAATATAGCTACTTAGGCAGCAAAGTTTCAAGGATTGTCTTTAAATGTGATTTTATTATTATTTGTGGAGTTTATTTCCTAGCTGTTGCTTCAGAAGTATTTCCTATTTTGTTCTCTGAGTTGCAAAGGTTTTTTTAGCTGTCTGATTTTAGACCTGTTTTAGAACACCTTGACATCAAGGGGAAGAGATAGAATTCACTAATAACATCAATAACTGGCTGCAAAACTATCTTTTGTTAGTGTTTTGGGGATTTTTTTCCCTTTGGCTCCAAATATTTAGATGACCCAGTCATCAAAGGCAACTTCAAATCTGTGATTAAATTTCCCAATTATATTAAAGGTTTCCCCAAAGGTTAAATTTCACTGTCTTTGCTTTTTCTTCTGTATGGCTATTTAGAATACCTCCATAGATGTTTATTCACTGAATGTTCTTTGGACCTTTTCAAGATACTTAGGATCATGTACTTAATACTGGAAGTGACCTTAGAATTTTGCAGACTAGAATTTCTTAATCTGGGTGGGAGTCTATGAATTTAAATATGTATATATGTATGTATGTATGTACATGATGGATTTTTTTTGCCCTTCATTCTCAAAGAAGACCATGACATCAGTGAGATGATGCCATGGCAGGTATATGAATTGGATTTGAGTGAGGGGGTGCTATGTTAAGTCATCAGTAATCCAATATGGATCAGGATGACTGGAGATAGCCTTGGATATGAGGTAATTAGGGTTAAGTGATTTGTCCAAGGTCACACAGCTAGTAAATGTCAAGTGTCTGAGGCTGAATTCGAAGTCCCAACCTCGTGACTCTAAGATCAGTGCTCCATTCATTAAACCTCCCAGCTGAATTTAGAGGTTATGTGTGTTTGTCTTTGTGTGTGTGTGTGTGTGTAAAGAGAGAGAGCAAGAACTATATTTTAATGTAATAGATTTCCTTTTAAATTTTACTTATTTTATTGTACATTTAAAAAAAATATTAAGAAGGGATCCATAGGCTTCACCAGAATAAAAAGTGGTCCATGAAACAAAAATATTTAAGACCCCCTGAAAAAGGCCATCACCCTAATTTTATAAGAAATTGAATTGCAAAGATATTAAGTAACGAACTTAAGGTCTTACAACTAGGTGATCTCATGTAGGAAAACTGGGATGTGAATATAGTTCTTCTGACCCCAAATCTAAAGTCCCTTCTATTGCTTCACACTGCCTTACTTCATAATGTTATTTAAAAAGTCAATAAATGTGCATACTTGCTTTGAATCTCTGAATGACTGTATTGGCTCAGAAGATTGGTCATTCTTTTTCTTTTTTTTTCTTTTGCTTATAGCAAGGCAATGGGGTTAAATGACTTGTCCAAGTCACACAAGCTAGTAAGTCTCAAGGTTCTGAGATCAAATCTGAATATAGATACTCTTAACTCTATGACCAGTGCTCTATCCACTGTATCACATAGCTGCCCCTTGGACTGGCCATTCTTGATCTAGAAATCAAGGGTTACAAATTCTAATTCTGATCCTTCCACTAATAACTCGTGGAATTGCACCTCTCCTTCTGTATAATTCCTTTTCAAGTGGAATTTATGCATAATTTTTACATATATACACACACACACACATACATATTACAACAACATATATTGCATGAGCATGACCATTGTCAAGCATTTAACTTCTCTGTGCTACAGGTAGCTCTAAGATAAACATTTATGGAAGAATTATCAATTTGTATTAGTGAATTTATACATGTACATATATACATGCTCATATATACCTAGATATGTATGTATATATTTATACATATATATATATATATATATATATATCCATACTTACATATTCAATATATATAGCAATGGGGCAGTTTGGTAGCACAATGGATAGACTAGGCCATGGAGTTAGGATAACCTGAGTTCAAAACTCACTTAACCTTGTTTACCTCACTTTTTTAAATTGTAAGATGAGTTAGAGAAGGAAATGGCAAAACATTCCTTCATTTTTGCCAAGAAAATTCCAATGACATCACAAAGAGGCAGATATGATTGAAATGACTCAATAACAACAAAACATGTAACACATGATAAATAATATAAAACATGCTAAATATTTACATATGACAGCGCATGTTATCTAATTTGTTTATCAACTATTCTTTTAATCAGTAATTATATATGCACATATGTTATACACACACATATTCCTGTGCATGTGTGTATTGGTGATCTGAATATGCAATTTCCCTCTGTATAAGTAACTATGTGAAATCTTCCTTGACCAATATAGATATGATATTTTTATTATATTAATATTCTCTATCTGTAATATCTATATCTATAACTATATATCTATATTGAGAGAGAAATAGAGAGATTTTTTAAAAGATTTGTTGTCTTAAGAGAGTTACTTGAAACATTAGATGACTTGCCCAGGTAATTCAACTATTACGAGTCAGAGACAGTATTTGAACTCAGGTCTCTCCGGCTTCAAGACCAACTTTCTATGCACCCTTCAATGCTGTCTCTTTTATACCTAATAGTTCTGCACATGCATATCATGTGTAACATGCAAATATATATATATATATATATATATATATATATATATATATATATATTCCATATACCAGTAGTTAGCTTACATCTAGAATGTATATGTGTATATATAAAATGAACACACAAATAAGCACACACATTCAACATGCCTTTAAGCCATCCCAGGATGACTGTCTCACTATCTATATCATTAGATTTTTCTGATACTTTGCAGTTTCAGAAAAAGAATTGATTGATGCCATCATGAATGTACCAGAGGGAGATTTTGCTAAGATGTTTGGATACCAAGGATAGAGCCATTTGTTATCAGAAGGTGAGGAGACTGGTTAATGAAGGTGACTGTCATTAAAACTCCCTGAAGTATTTGGAATTGCTGCCTCTAGAGAGTCTTATTAAGTTCCTGGAAAACTAGGAAAGTCAAGCTGCCATTGTAGTGTGAAAACTGTGGAAATAAATGGGAAGACTACAATCAACAAATTATTTACTGAGAAAATCTTGCACTGGGCAACAGGCCACACTGAATATAAATGAGGTCTTTGAACTTAGCTATTTCCTTTGCAATGTGTTTTGGACCCTGAAGATAAAGGCATTACTCTATGTTCAAAGACATTTAAGAAGCATCTATTTTGAACCTCTAGCTTATGCAAAGCTCCTTGCTTCATAATATGATGGTCTCCACTCTTCATTTGATTATTCTGCTCATTTGATAATGATTAGGCAACTAGATGGTAGAATATATTAGAGCCCTGAACTTGGATTCTGTATCTTCTGAGTTCAAATCCTAACTCAGACCCTTACCAGTTGCTCAACCTGAGGCTACCTTCACTCTCCCCATTTGTAAAATGGGCATAATAATATCCCCTACCTCACAGGGTTATTGTGAGGATCAAATGGGATAACCTTTATAGTGCTTTTCAAACCTTAAAGAGCTATAGAAATGTTAGTCACATAGCAGACCCATTAGTGCTTGCTCTCATTTTTATTATTTTATTATATCTGATGATGACAATAATAATATCTAAATAGTCAGAGCAATGAGCTGTCATGACAGTGTGCATGTGAAAGATGCATCAAATATACAGTTATGATTTCAACTTAAAGGGATAGGCTTTGAGATGTAATGCAAAGGAATGTATTTGCAATGAAGAGCAGCTGTTTTGGGAAGCATTCAGAAGGAAGCAGTACTGCATGGTGAAAAGAACTGTGGATGAGATAGTCAGGAGACCTGGAGTTCATTCTAAACCTGTCAGTGTGGTCAAATCACTATAAAAATGCCTAGAAGTTCTTAGACTTGGATCCATGAACATAAAATAATAATTCTGATAAACTGTATTTTAGTAATCTAAGGAATTTTTAATTATATGTATTTAAAATATTATTCTGAAAAGGGATTCATAAGCTTCACCAGATTGTCAAAGGGGTCCATTACCCTCAGAAGTTTATATGGATTAGATAATCTCTTCTAGCCCTAAAAATAATGCAATGAATTTAACATTTTCTTTGTTTTTTTTTTTAACATCCACTGCTGAATGATTTGGGGCAAGTCACCACACTGAGTTAAAGTTTTCTCCACTATAAAGTTAACAATGGTAACATGTGTACTAGATATGGAGATAGGAATTATGGCCATAAGGGCTCAAGCCAATGGCAGAGAAAAGTAACACCTCTCAAACACCTTTGGCTACCCTGAGTTCACATTTTTGTGAGGATTGAATGAAGTAACAGATGCGAAAGCACCTCAGAAACCATCAAGTACTATGAAAGGTAAGTTGCTATTGTTATGTTTATTGTTATTAATATTAATAAATTCCTTTTGAAGGCTAATCACTAACATAATTTTAGCAACTTGATGATACCTTTTGGCATAATCTTAAGCAGCCAAGGCAGCCTCATTCTCTATACCTGGGTGTGTTCCATTGTTTTGTTTGTCACCTTCCAACTTCCCCACCTACTGTATATATTCAATTGTTTTGAGTGACAAGCACCCTACACAACCTACCTAGAATTGCCACAGTGAACCCTTCTAACCAAAAACATGCCAGTTAGTTAACCATTGTTTTTATTTAAAATGTGTCAGTTATGCTAACTAAATAGAGACCTTTCCATTCTTGACATTTATATACTTCACCATTTTGACAATTGCTATTATTGACATTATTTTGTGAGTGTGTGTATATGTGTAAGCTGTATATTTGTAGGGTCAATGACATAGGTACAACTTATCTTGACCAGGGCTGGAATAACATCACATATGGTCTGTAGGTACTTCTGTTCTATAGGTATTATGATAGATATGTTTTTAATTTATCTATACGATATGTCTGCCCTTGTAACAATAGCAAGATCAAGAACAAAATAACGAGATCAGGAAGACCAAAATTTAAAATCTGGTCTCATACACTTGTTAACTATATGACATTTATCCATTGTCTGCCTCAATTTCCTCTTCCATAAGTAGAGGAAAATAATAGTTATTACCTCCCAGGGTAAAGGTTACCCTATGGTCCAAAATTAAAACAATGAAAACCCTCTAAATAGTTTTCTAGCTCCTTTGCTTGCAGTAGCAATCATTTCAAAGTTCCTTATTTTTTGAGCAGATACAGAGGACAGAGAATAGACCTCCAGTGTTGTGGGGCAACATCTTTTCCTGCAACTGAGTCTCAGTTGTCTAGAGCTCTGAGGATCTAGAGCTCTGAGGATCCCAGGATCACGCAGTGAGTTCATTTAAGAGGTATGACTCAAACCCATCTCTTGCTGTCTTTTGAGGCCAGCTCTCCATCCACCCTGACAGACTGACTATCTTTCTTTCCTAAATAGCATTTCTTAAAGACTGTCAGTTTCTCAGCTTTGGAATAGGTCCCAGTACAATGTTTGTCTCCTTCAGGCTATATCTATCTCTCACTGAACTGGAGCTACTTCCAAAGTAGCTTTTTGATGCTTCTATATCCAAACCTAAAAAAGACAAGCTCAACTAGCTAGGCCAGCCAAAAGACACAATGTTACATACATTGTTAGAGAAAACAAAACATGATTCTGTTTTCCCTACACCTACTGCAACACAAAGACCCAACAGTCAATCCTCTGTAGGGTCCATTCACAAAAGCTTCTGGTTTCTTGACCAGCTCAATGACTGCAAGAATAAAGTCAAGTACATCTCTAGAGAGGCTAGGGTGAGGCATTAACATATTGACCTCATATTTGCCAGGAAAAATCCTGATACTGAACTTGAATCAGTGTCAGTTTGATGTGTCAATTTAATGTAGTGTGTACTTTCTATTCCAGGGTCAGAAAAACTAGGAATTCCTCTCAGGGTAACCAAAGGAGTTTGAGAGGTATTGTTTTTTTCTAGCATTGGCTTGAGCCCTCATGGCCACAATTCCCAACTCCATTCTAGTCACTCAATAAATATTTATTGATTAATTGATGATTTCCCCCATTATTAGGGACCACTGACTCCAACATCCTGGTTTCATTTAACTACTTAATTTTCATTAACTTTTACAAAGGGACATTTACTTCAAAGATAAAGCAAAAATCAAAGTACAAATGTTTTCCCCAGTACCTCAAAGGCATACTCTTTCCTCTACCACCTCAGTGTCTGGATAGAGTAGGCTTAATTTAACTTATAGATAAATTAGCATGAGAGTCACCAAATTAACACCCATAAACAGCATCACTGAAGGATGCTCTAAAGGTCACTCCCAAAGGCCATTCCTTTCTCCTCTGAGCATCACAAAGAGGAAGAAATTGAAGCTGATCAGCCTTTTTCAATGCTTATGCAACCAATCAAAGCATCTCTTCTTTACCCTGTAATTAGCTGTCCAAAACCAGTCACAGAATGTCCATACTTGCTCTGTAGTCTCTCCTTTCTATGTCATGCCAGAATTAGGAATTAGGTTTTTTGTCATTTCCACATGGAAAGAGAACATGAAATCTTTGTATATGTGCCAGACCCTCACTATACTAACATGATGGAAAATCTAGAATTATAAATGATAGTAGCATTCTTACTAACTGATCATGTATTCTTCCTCCCAGATAGACGGTGAGATCTTTGAGGGCATAGACTATTTTATTTTTGCCTTTGTTGCTCCAAAACTTAGGGCAGTGCCTGGCACAGGGTAGGAATTTAATAAAATGCTTGTTAATTCACTAATTATTCTCTCTGTGATCCTAGGCAGTCAGAAGTGATGGATGCTCAGTAATCAAAGTGAGAATATTTGGACCGGAAGAGAATTGTAATTTGGTCCTGTCCATCAGCTAAAGACATAAGGGTTTTCTCCAAATCCTAAGTCATATAAAATATGCTGGA
Organism: Macrotis lagotis; assembly: GCF_037893015.1. Classification (NCBI taxonomy): domain Eukaryota; kingdom Metazoa; phylum Chordata; class Mammalia; order Peramelemorphia; family Peramelidae; genus Macrotis; species Macrotis lagotis. The sequence goes on from NC_133661.1 coordinate 148,003,153, forward strand.
TGCACTGGTATTATGTTATTTGGAAATAAAACTCATTGAAATCAGGAAATGAAAGCCAAATTCACATAAATGACTTATAATTTCTGTGTGACCTTAGGCAAATCACTTAACATCCCTAGCCCTCAGTTCCCTCATGTTTAAAATAAGGAGTTTCAGACTCCTTTCAGTTCTAATCAGCAAACCATAAGCTTCTTGAGTGTAAGCAATTTTCTTTTACCAACACCTCAGAAAGAATAGCAATTAGTAAGTGTTTTTTTAATGAAAGTACAAACAGAATGCCAATACCAAAGCGTGCTGGCAAGCCATCACTTGCCATACTGGCATTCTAAAATTGGCATGGTAGAAAGAGTTCTGGATCTAGAGACAGGAAAGATCTTGCTTGTAATAGTACTTATATTAAAAGGAATGACTGTTCACTTAGCTGTGTGATGTTGGAGAGATTCCCTCATCTGCAAAATGGAGGTAATAACTATAGAGAGGATTTTTGTAAAATGCATTGCAAACTTTAAAAGCTATGTAAATATTAGCAATTATTATAATCTTCATCCACTGGCTTCCCATCTGAGAAAATTCTTGGGACAGGGTCATTCCTAAGGAGTTTAGAGCACACTGTAGTTCCTTCAGACTACACATTTCTATAAAGGTAAAATCTGCTTTTAATGACTACCCAAAGTAGATTTGAATTAGAAAAGAAGGAAAGAAAATGTCAAAAAAGGTGGGGGGGGAGAGTGTTACAATTAAGACTGAGGAGGGACTTTAGGGCTATGTGTTTGAAGTAAATTGATCTAATAAAATTGAAGCAATTTGAATTAATCGAAAATTTGATGGGCTTATCTTATATATGAGAAGGAATCTTGAGTCTTTTGGAGCACCAATTACACCTCTTTAATTCTTCTCCACTGAGTGACTCATAAGTTACTGCTGAACAACCTGAAGTCTCCTTCCAAAGTTGACAGTTAGGTCTTAGGTCCAAGGAAAATGTCCAGATCCATATATGGTGCTACCCTAAGAATTAAGCTCAGAAATTGGTCCCTCTGACCAGAGAAGGAACTAGTAGGTTTGGCACTTGGGATGAGCAGCACAAAACAAATCTGGAAGCAAGCAGTAAGAAATGATCCCAGGACAAAAAGCAAAACAAATAAAACAAACAAAAACAAAACCCAAAGCAGAGAGGTCATCAATGCTGCAATTCATCATTGATTCTCTTCTTTTCAGTTCATTCTCTACAGTTGCCAAAATATAAAGTATAGTTCTTATCATATTACTCATTTGCTCAAAAAGCTTCACTGGCTTTCAGTTGCCCTTAAAATAAAATTCATTAGCTAGCTGCAGTCCACTTTTCTAGGAATTTCACGTTACTGATTCACTTGTTTTCACCCTTATAAGATATATTTTTTTTCCAAATTCATACTTTTGTAGATGGTGTCCCCATGCTTTGATTTTTTTTTTTGCCTTATTTCACTTCTTGGAATATTGAGCTTCCTTTAAAGGTCAAGTCATATGGCACTAAGTGTACAAGATTTTTCCCGAACTCTAAGTAGTTATTGTTCTCCTCACAATTCAGAGAAATTACTCTGCATTTATTTACCTAGGTATGTGTTGTTATAGAATTGCATCTGCAGAATGTAAAGTTCTGGAGGACAAAGAATAATCTTTTTTGCTTCTGTATCCCCAGTGCCTAGTGGAGTGCATCACAAATAGGAGTTTAATAAATGCTATTTAATTTAATTATTTGTAGAAATAATATAAGTAATTAAGACAAATTCCACTAAGGACGGAGATCATCTTGACCTCATTCTGTTGGAGTAGACATGTTAAATTTTTCTGTCCTAGGATCAATCCAGATTATGGCTCTGGCTATCACTATCTCTATCATTAACTTCTGTTATATGATCCACAAACAAGTAGTAAAATGTTAATGGATGATCCAGCTTGTAGCTCTGAATGAAGCCTTTTTTGAATCAGAGAATTATAGAATTTCTGTCTGCTTTTAATGAGATCCCTAAAAAAAAGATATACTGATCTTCAAGCGCATCAACATACTTATTGACAGATAGAGAAATTGAAAACTAGAATGATTTGTCTATTACCACCTAGCTAGTTTGTGGGCAAAGCCATGATTACAAAGGAGGGTTTCTAACTGCTAATTCCCTATTTTCTTTTCCATCCCACACATTCCTTCTGTGAATTACTATTAATGAAAGTAATAATAATAGTCAGCATTTGTAAAATATTTTGAGACTTTTTCTTTTGTTTTTGGCTAGACCTGTGATATCTCTAGTGTCAAAGATAGGTATGTCAGAACTTTTTCTATCAGTGCAAATCATGCCCAATTTTGCAAATTTGGTCTACAGAATGGTCTGGAGTCGAGAGAGGCTAAATGATGTGCCCAGAGGGATACAAACACTATATTTTAGAGGGAGGACTAGAACCAAGGTCTTCTTGATTTGGGGGTCATTGCCCTACCCACTTTGCCTGTGGTGATGCCCAGGCATTTTTTCTGGCTATCATTGATGCCTGGAATGCTCTCCCTTTACCTCTTCTATTACTAATTATCCTAGTTTCCTTTAAATCCAAATTAAAATCCCACCTCATAGGAATCCTTCCCTAATCACTCTTAATTCCAATCTTTTCTTCTCTTGTTTCCTATTTATTCTGAATATAACTTACTTTGCATGTATTTGTTTGTATGTCATCTCCCACCCATATGAAGGTTAAAAGATCCATGAGGGCAAGAATTGTCTTTTGCTTTTTGTATCCCCAGTATATAACAGTGTCTAACACATAGTAGGTACTTGATGAGTGTTTATTGTATTATATTGTAATGAACTTAAAGGTTTACAAAGAATTTTAGATAAATTACCTCAGATAATCCCCAATACAGATATTATTATTATAATCCCTATTTTTAAGATGAAGAAACCAATATCCAGAAAAATTAAATGACTTTCCCATAGTTAAAAGGCTAGGAAGTATCAATTAGGTTACTCAGGTCTCCAACTCTAATACTCTTCCCACTACACTCCAATAATAACATACATTGCCAAACAGGTGGGATGGTAACACTTCACTGCTAATGTTAACAGGTTTGTTGTGAGGGAAGTACATTGAAAAACTTTAAAGCATTGTATAAGTGTGAGCTATTATTTCTGCTGTTGTTATTGGCCAATTTCATATTGTCTCTCTTTGAATTTATAAAAAAAAAACCTTCCAATGTTCTTGCCTTCCAAGAGGGCAGGAAGTACATTTAATGCCACAGAGAAAAACTGGTCCATGAGCATACTCTGATGGTGTAAATCCTGGGCCATAACATAAGTGGCAGGGAGGGAAACAATAGCATTGGACCTCAGGGCCAGGTAAGGAGAGAAGTAAACAAGGTATTAAGGCAGACTTTGGGGAGGCAAGTCTTCACCATCAGGGGTGGCAATCAACACTGAATGAAAAGATGGGTTTCCTCATCAGTGAGTCATTGATGTTATTAGCCTGGCAAGGTCATTCCAGTAGAATGAAGAAATGTGGGACAAGAACCCTGGTCCTAGTACATTGACCATGGGAGGCCTAAATGTTCCTGGCTACCCTGCTGCTTGCCAACTGTAGAACCTCTATGCTCCAGAAGACTCCCAGAGGCCTCTTTTGTGGTATTTGTCTATATGTCTTCTGGGAGAAGTGGTGACAAAGTGCCACTTATCTTGTCCCTCTGGGAAAGTACCACACAATTAAACAGAGTGAGTAGATACTAGGGGAACTGGCCAGTATAAAACAAGTAGATCATTCACAGACATTAGCAAAGTGCTGCCTATATCCAACTCAGCTCAACTTGTCTTTATTGAGTCTATTATATGCCAGACATGGTCTAAGGTGTTGGAAATAAAAGAGAAAAAGAGAGATGGTTCCTTCCCTCAAGGATCTTCTATTCTATTTAGGGAAGATAATACATGCATTGAAAACTAAATAAACTTTACAAGGTGATTTTTCAGATGTTACTAGGAACTGGAGAGAGATGGAGTAGGAGCTGAGCTTTGAAGGAAGCTAGGGGTTCAACTTTTACTAGTCCTTCACTATTGAAGAGAACCACACCAACTCACCAATGACTGATGGCATGGGTTGCACAATTATGTTTATTATAGTGAGGGGTATGCTGTGCAATACCTCTCACTTATCTTTTCCAGAATCTTTCCATCTCAGGGACTGAAACAAGACAATTGGAGTCTTGGTTTTAAATTGTTTTCGATTCCTCCTGAATCAGCCAGGCACTTTTATCAGAAATAGTATGTGTCATTGGGCAACAGATCACAACTGCCAGGTATCCTAACCTGTCCCTTGATGAATTAATTATCAATACAGTCTTTCCTCACAGACATTCATTGTTTATCATATTATTGAGGAACCTCAGCGCACCACCAACACTGGATTAGGGAATTCCTAGGGAGCTCGAGATTCTGCAAGGCAATAATGCCTGGGGAGGGCTTTAGCAAAGCTTGGGCAAAAGCAAGGAGTAGCAGGTAGAATGTTGATCACTGGAAACAGCAAGTAAGCCAGTTTGGTTCTAATGTGAAGCGTGAGGAGAGAAATATACAAAAAAGTCTAAAAAAGAGTGATTGTGAAGGGTTTTGAAAACCTATCAAAGGAATTGGAATTTTGTATATTTCCTATCATTTGATCCTTACAACAGCCCTTTGAGATAGGTACTATTATTATCCCTATTTTACAAGTGAGGAAACTGAGTCTGAAAGTTGTTAAGTGATTATACCAGGGATACATAGTTATCTAAGGCAGGATTAGAACTCAACCCTTCTTGATTCCAAATTTAGTACTCCATCCACTATACCACCTAGCTACCATACAGTCATATCTGTGTTTTGGGAATATCATTTTGGCAATTGTGGAATATGGAAGAGAAGCAGGGAGACAGGACAACATCTGACATCCTTTGACTATCTCCTGACCAAAGCTTCCCTGACAATAACTTTCCTTTGATGGTGTACCCATCCCTAAAGGCCTTGACTTCTAACATAAGAAATTTCACAAAAGAACCTTTAATGTATAACAATCATCATTCAGCACATGCCCCTATGAAAGAGAGGAATAAGTTATTAATGTTTTAGTAGGTGATAAGTTTTTAAGCACTTAGCTAAAAATTCTAGTTTGTAACATCATAAAGGAGAGGAACTATACCTTTTATTTCTCTATATCTATTATAACAGTGGTATCAAATTCCAGGAAGCACAATGACCTAGAAAATCACAAATTAACATCATCTATGTTGTACTATATTTTCATTTATTTTTGTAAAAATCACTTTTCAATTACACTTTAGTCAGCCTATAGGTCCAAGTTTTTCACTTTATAGCACAGCACCTAGCTAGTACTGGGCCTTGAACAAAGACTCAATACTAATTTGTTGAATGAATCAGTTTATTAAGGATATTATCATCCTCTTGTACAGAGTCAGAGAAAAAATAACCACACATAATTCTACAAATTACTTATAAATGACAAAATGATCTTTTCATTTTTTAAATGCAGAATTATAGGATATTCCAAGTTGAAAGAAGCCACTGAGGTTATCTAATTTGATTTCTCATTTTAAGATTAGGAAACTTAGGGCAGCAAGATAAATGCTTTGCCCAAAGTCACACTGTTAATGATGGAGCAAAACAAAAATCCAGGTTCCTTGATTCTGAGCTCAATGCTCTTTCCACTAGGTAACACTGCGTTTCTACATGATCAATAAAAGAAACATGGAAATAAATACACAATTGCAAGTAGGAAGCTCTCCATAAGGAGCTGGAGAAAGGATGCCAGAGAGGATGTAAAATCCATAGCAGAATGACTCTTAGCCAGCTGTCTAAGAGTTCTAAGTTTCTGTAAGCCTTGATTTCTTAAACAAATGGTTTCAGAAGTCAGGAAACACACACTTGTACACTTGCCTCCCCGACTCCCTTCTTTTTGTTCTTCTCTTTGAGCCCAGCCCACTAGAAAAGCATTGTACGGTGCCCCTGCTGGGTCTACAAGTCCCCTTTTCGGTTCAATTAATGAGCCATAAATAACCCAATGAAGGTGTCAACAAAGACTGTAATTTATCATAGCTTGTCAGAAGGGCGATTCTTGTGAGGCAAATGCTCATTCACAGTCTGGTGCAACATGTTAAGATTTATTCCTGGCCAAGTCCTCCTCCTCTAGCCCCCCCAAACCAAAATTTATCTTCTCCAGGAATCCTCACAGGTGTGCTACTTTGACAAATAAGCTATGAAGTCGAGTATTCATCACTGGCTGGTCTTTGTTGGGACAAAGGCAGCAGGAAATAAATTTATTTTAGAGAGAAGGTACTTGTGATTCATACATGCTCAGGGTAGCAAGGAAGAAGGTAATTCCCCCTCCCCACTACCCCCTACCTTCGCATGTTTGGAAAATGAGATAATGTAGTTGATGGGCCAGAACGAACCCTTGTTTTAATATTTACTACCTGGTAAAGACCAACCAGATATTACTGTGATAGGCTCACTTGTTTACCTATCTGTAAGCATTAGGCTCACACTTCCTTGAAAATCCTGGCTTCATAACCTTTCATGGCAAGAAGGAAGTTATAGCATAGTGAATTTGGGTGAAAAGAAAAACCCAATAACAACACAGTACTATAATCCTTTGCATCAACTTTTCAAAATTTCACACCTTGTCTTGATGAGAACCATAATTCTTAGAATTTTTAGCTACTGGTGACCCATGCAAATTGAACAACTCCAACTATAATGCTCTCCCTACCATCCCCTGTTAGTTGCTCTGCTAATGTTCATTAAGAGCTCTTGAGGTATTTAACACCCATCTAAAAGGAAGAAGGAAAAAAAGCATTAAAGCACTGCCAAATATTAGATTATTTGCACTCACCAATATTGGTCTTAAAGAGGAAGAAACATATCTTTCTTGAAATGACCTTGGTAACATCAGTGACTCATGAAACCAGAGACTCAGAGAAATGGAGTGGAGAAATGGGGGACTTAGGGGATATCGTGAGGTTTATGTTATCAAATGTCATTTGGTTGGGTTTTATTTCTTGTTGTTATTAGTACATGGGAAGATTCAATGAGGTACAATAGAGGGAAATAATTTCAAGATTGAAAAAAAGAGGAAAAAGGATTATTAAACAGGGGAAGACTAAAGGTAAAGAGGACAGAGCTCTAAGCTGTTTCCAGTTGTTTATTCTTAAAAGAATATGCCAATCAATATTTGGAACCAGCTTGGGAATGGAGGGGACAAATGGAGGAATAGCAAAGGAGAATGAGAAAGAATAGCCCTGCTTTTGTTTTAGTGGCTTTATCTCTATTTTCTCATTTCTCAAATGGGGCAAACCATTAGGGCATCACTCCTATCTTCTCTGGTTCTCCCTTCCTCTTATCATGCTTCACTGCCCTTTCCTCACAGAATTCAAAAGACAAAGTGAGAAGGTAAGATGTGTTCAGGCTTGGGGGACCCAAGTAAAAGATGGAAATTATTAGGGTGGGGTTGGATGGGATGAAAGGGATGGAGTCAATCTAGGTCATTTTTTACTTTGAAAATCAAGTACATCAAGAGTTCTCTAATCCTGGCTTCACTAAAAGATTGAAGGAGATGGAGACAATATGTTTGTAAGTAATGTACTGGTCTCTTCTGGTCATATGAGTTTCTCTCTCTCTAGGGAAAAGATGCCCTTAAATGTTTTTCCAAAAAATGGGGGCTAAAAGCGCTAATTGCACCCACATACAGAATGATCAGATAGTCAATTTCTCTGCCCTTTTCAAATGGCGTGCTGGGCTTCTATGTACATACAGAAGTTTGGTCTCAAAGCTGCCAACCAGACAAAGCTTCGTAAATAATCCAAAGTTGTCTGTATTGTTAAACTGAGGGAAATGTTTGTCCTCATTAACACTATGGTTGCATTTTAAAAGGTCATAGGAAAAGAAACAGTATATGCAGGACACAAAACATGGCAGAAGCAAGTAAGCATTTGTGATTAGGCAGAGTTTGCAAGGGAAATTTGATCATGAAGAAACATCTTGATGAGAAAGTAATGGGTGTGTTTAACTGCAATCCAAATAAATGAACCCCAATGTCTTAGTGAGGGTGATGCAACTAGGGACCAGGTAACAGGAAGGGCCAAGGGAGGGTCCTAAGGATTCTGGTTGCCATCACTCAGAGTGAAGAAAGGAAAAACTGAAAGAATTAAGGAAATGATGGCTAGAAGATTTCTACAGGATTTCTCTCCTCATGACTCTGAGCTTTGTCTTCTCTTGATTTTCCTCCCTCCCATGTGTTTTCTCTTCTTATAACTCCACCAGGAAGGGTAATTTGCGCTCTTGGCTGCAGGGAAATTGGTGTAGGAAAGGAGGAGCCCTGCTCTGGCTTTTTCACAGCTTGAACTTGGCCAGTCTCCTAAACTCTCCCATGTCTTTCATGTCTCCCGAAGTTTGGGTTCTCCCCCCCCCCTTTTTTTCTTTTTCATATCGAGCGGCCTCATTTTGCCTCAGGAAAACAGTTTCTGGTAGCAAAGAGCTTGAGCTATGCTCCAAACTCCAAAGCCACAATGCTTCAGAGAGCTCTAAATTTGGCAAAATAGGGTTTCACATCTTTACTTAATAGCGGGAACTCTTTGTGAGGACAGAGACTTTGAAATTGCTTGTGGTTCTTTGATTTAGCTCAGTCTCCAGCTACTTCAAGCAACCGATAACCAAAACATTTGCTCTAATGAGGGAGATGTAAAATACTGCTTAGAAATTCTAGGATGAGCAAAACAAAACAAAATGAAAACACTAGCAGGTATGGGGACATCTCCAAGCTCTTTTGTCTTCCCAAATGTCTCTATTGCACATCAATATAACAGAGTTCAGAACCATTGCTTTTGTTCTTCTGCTGTTGAAATATCATGCCACTAAATGAGAGGAGAGCTACTGTCAACAACTCATATTTACTGGACATTTTATGATTTTAAAAGTACTTTTATTACTATGATACCATGAAGTAGGTAATATAAGCATTGTCATTATCTTTATTTTACAGATGGAAAAACTGAGACAGGAAGATAAAATGTCTTTCCTATGATCACACAGGTAGGATTAGAACAGGTCATGGACCCAAGTCTCCTGAGTCAAAGCTCAGGGTTCTTTTCATTCTACCAAAAAAACCTTGCTGCACCATAAGATCTGGTTTCAAGCAAAAACTAACCTCAATAATCTGTGATCTCGATCATCCATATAGTATACCAAGTCTGCCACATTGATAGTTTTAAAGCTAGATGTATTTTGCCTCTCTCCTTTTCTCCCTTGTCCCCAAATCTTGAAATCAGTCTTCATAAATTTGATCATTCACATCTTCCCAAATGATTGTACCTTTTCCAAAGTCATTTTGGGCAGTGGAGTTTAAAATAATTTGAGAAACTGAGTATACAGCACCACCCTATTACTTTTAGTATGATCTCTCTAAAAGTGAATAACTATACCAACCTGATTGAAATGTTTCCAGAACATATGTCAAGAGTAGGGAGATTACGGAATCACAGAATCTTAGACTTAAAAGACAACAGTAGTCATCTATTCCAATTCAAACGTGTGTGTGTGTGGGGGGGAATCTCCAATCCAACATAGCATTCATTAAGAGCTTCTGGATAGAAGTGGTCATTCAGATTCTGCTTAAAAACCAAATGTTTTTCAAGGCAGCCCATTCTACCTTTTCATAGCATTAATTATTAGAAGGTACCTAGATGTTTCAGTGGATGGAGCACTTGGCCTGAAGTCAGGAAGACCTAAATTCAAATCCAATCTCAGACACTATTAGTGGGGTGACCTTGGACAAGTCACTTAACCTCTGTGTGTCTCAATCCAGTGGAGGAGGAAATGATAAACTACTCCAGTATATTTACTGAGAAAACTCCTTGGAGTGTAAGGTTCATGGGTTTACAAAGAGTCAGACATGACTGAATGACTAAACAATAATTATTAGGAAGTTTTTTCTTACATTTGAAGGAATAGGAACTTAGGGACCTGACAAGGCAAAAGGTCAAGAACAGGGGACAAAAAAGATGAGAGGTGATATAGACCCCATGAAGCTGCAATGAAAAGAGCACAAACCAAAAGAACACAAAATAGTACTTCTTTTGATCCATGTTTGATAGTATGAGAAGTAGATGCCAGCCAGGGTTTTTTCCCCCCTTTGGACCTGAAATTAGGGATGGAGAATGTTGCCCATCTCTAAAAAGGCAGTCTGAGAATAGTACCTTTTTCCAATTAAAATGACCTCATTTATTTGTTGACAAAGATAAACCTGACAAACTTTTAGAGCAGAAAGGGAATGTAGAGATTATACAGTCTATCTTCCCTTCCCACTTCCCCCTCTTCTCCAGATGAGGAATTTGATGCTTAGAAATGAGCTCTAGATCAATGTGTCTAGGTAGTGCCAAAGTCAGGATGGATCATAATTCTGCCACTAACTAGCTGTGCATCTTACAAACTCATTTGAAAGCCTCAAGTTGCCTACTCTGTGATTTTACCATAAGGTTACTCCCTATTAAAACTTGATGGTATACCAATGAAGACAACAATGATTCTTCTCTCTATCCAATTATTTAATCCCATCTAGGGTGGAAGGACACCAGAAGAGTGTCCTTGGAATATTCAGACAGTAAACCCCATGTTTGTTAGTTACCCTTCACAGGAAAAATAAATGGAGAATAGTCTTCTTTCTGTATGCTAAGCTTCTCCATGCAACATAAAGAACTTGTAGCACTTGTTTGTGCTGTTCTCTATAAACACATCCCAAGACATGCAACTCTGGTTTGCCTGAAGCCATCTCATGGTGGGTGTGCGACTCCCCTTGGCTCTCATAAGCTATGCAGCATTAAGCTGCGTTGAAACCTCCCAGGAAATCACAGTTCCTTCAAGTGACTCAAGTAGGCAGTTCTTATACCTCTGAGTCAGAACCAAACCCATGGCCCCAAACCTGTGCCAAAGATTACCATAAATTCTTGAGATGCTACTATGAGCACCTGAGGTGTGAAACTGAGGACCTCTTGTGTCCATTTGCAAGGGTCCTAAATACTTTTCAAACAGTCTAGAAATTGCTTATCATTATATGGACCGATTCATGCTAGTCCATGAATTTCTTTTTTTTTAATGTTCTTGAGATTTCACAGCAGTGAATTTTTATACCATGATAATTCATGACAATTCAAAAAAAATTCTAAATATGGTTCTCTTCTCATCTAACTTATTATTGATATGCCCATTCTACCCATCATGAGGTTTTAGTCTGTTTATCTATCCATTCATTTATCTATCTCCATCTAGATCTATCTTTCTATGTCTATGGTTATAGAAAGCCATAGATAATGTACCTATATAACTATTTCTATCTACATCTAGATACATAGATAATAAGTAGAATATTCTTCTGACCAAATCTTAAGACTCTAGAAACTTGAGTTAGGGACTATTCTATCTATCTATGAACTGTCTATATATCTGTCTGTCTATCTAGATGTAGATTGATATAGATACAGATAATAAATACATATCTATAGTTAGATATATAGCTAATTATAGCTAGATAGCTATATAGATAGCTAGAGATAGGTAGACAGACAGACAGATAGATAGATAAAAAAATAGAATGGTTTGCTGAGCAATCTCAGGAATCTAGAAATTTGAGTTATGGACTAATAATGTTGTTTCTGCCATTAATCAGTCATGTGACTTTGAATGAGTCATTTAAGCCCTTTGTCCTTCCTCTTCAGTTCATTCTGCACATTGCCATCCAATTAATCTTTTTCATTTTAAATATCTTATTGCATCTTCTTGCAATATTGTGTTCAGTTTTTAGTGTCATATTTTTAGGAGGAAATTGCCCAGTAGGAGAGTACTCAGAGGCCTCAAGAATCTTCCATGAGAGGACTGCTCAAATGAACTAGGATTAGTTAGCCAAGAGAAGAGAAGACTTAGGTGGGACATAAGAGTTGTCTTCAAGTATTTGCAGGTCAGTCATGTGGAAGATGGGTTGTATTTGTTCTGTTTAGAGCAGAAATAAAAGCAATGACTAGAGGGCTACAAAGGAGCACATTCAGTCTTGATCTAAGGGAAAAAATAAAACAAACCCAAAACAGAACTATCCTAAAATGATATGTACTACCTCAAGAGATAGTGAGCCCCAACATGACTAACATGGAAATATGTTGAACATGATAGTACATGTAAAACCTATATTAGACTGCTAGCTGTCATGGGAGGAGGGAAGAGAGGGAAGTAGAAAAATGTGGAATTCAAAAACTTATAAAAGGATGAATGTTGAAAACTATCTTTGTATGAATGAGATTGAAAAAATAAAATAAACATAAAAAAGAGATAATGAGTTCTTTCTCAATGAATGACTGAAGGAGAATTTTGTGTTGTAGGTAGAATTCTTATTCAGTTGTGGGTCAACTAGATGACCAGAGAAATTAAATGACTGATTAAAATTCTTCAATATGTTTATTAATGTATTCCAAATAAAGTCCAAATTCCTTATCCTGAACATTCAAGACAGTGCTCAATCGGGTTCACATTCCATATCACAATTAAGCATTAATTAATGATTCTGTGCCAAGAATTGTACTGGGTGATAAGAATACAAAGACCAAAAGCAAAATAGTCCCTGCCCTCAAGGAGATTCCACTCTACTCCACATTCCTTTCCAGTTTATCTGCCACCATTCACCTACAAATTCCTCATAAAGTATCCAAATGAGTGCTCACTGGTCCCTAAATGTGCTTTGCACTTAATTATCTGTATACCTTTGCTTCTCACTTTCCCTCAGTCTAGAACACCCTCTATCTAGAACACACTTCTCAAGTACAAATGAATTCACACCCACCAATTTTGATTACCCTTTGAGGGCATGCTAAGGTTGGATTACTCCTCTTTTGATGTCCTAGAGCATTTTTGACTCAATTTAATAAATCCCATCGAATACTGTTTAGAATTGTAGTTATGGATGTGTGTGTGTGTGTGTGTGTCTGTGTGTGTGTGTGTGTGTCTGTGTGTCTGTGTCTGTGTCTGTGTCTTAGCTTCCCTCTTGGATTGTAGGCACCTGGAGGGTAGGTGTGCTATTTATTTGTATATTCCCCTAGTGTATGGAACACAGTTCCCATAGTAGTTACTCAGTGAGAATTTATTGAATGAATGTAGTACAGTTAATTCAGATTGGATAGTAGTTCTTGCTCTTGTCCTGGTTTGCTTATATGCAGAAAAATAATTATGGTACTTCATAAGTGGCTACACTTCTGTAATACAAATTAGACTGGCAACAAGTTTTTCATATGGGAAAGAGACATCAGTATAATCCATTTTGCTAGCTATGAAATGCACACACCCTAGAGCATACAGACACCCATAAAACAGATGCAACATCTGCTTTTTAATGTTCAAGGAATGCTTGTGTCCCTTGCTTTCCAAAGTGATGAGAGGCACATTCAAGTCTTGCAGCTGACAGTCTTTCTGGTAAAGTCATACCTACTTAGCGTAACATCAGTTACACACTAAACAAATTAACTGGTGTAGGTCACAGTGGCCTCTCTGGCAGAGAGCCAGGCAGGGATTTGGGGTTTGGGGTTTTGTGTGTATATGTATGTGTTTAACAGGCAGCATTGATCTACTTTAACGAGGCTCCCACTTCTGCATGGCCTGTCTAACAAGCAGTCTGTTGCCTGCCACATGCAAGCAAATCCATCCCAAAGATGTCTTCCCTAATAGACAATGCCTGAAGGAACATCTGGATGACTCAACTGGACTTGTTCAGTAGAGGACAGATGAGCAAAGAAGGGGGTTCAGAAACCATTGTGCAGTTATTTTCTGACACTTTCACTTGAGGCACTGGACCATATCCCAACAAAGGCAACTGAAAACCATTATCGAGGAATATAATAAGAGGGAAGTGTAACAAGGATGGAGGCGTGCAAACTACTTGCTGCCACATGCTGTGTCCTTATGACTCCAATAGAAGCCATCAACAAGGGAAAACTTCAGTCAACCAGGTGTTCTTCCTACAGAACACCAATGGCTGTTAAGACTGATTTTTGGCTAGATGCTCTGGCTCTTTGTAGGCACTGCCTCACTGGGAAGGCAGGGAGAGACAAGTTCTAATGAGGATTTGGTTTTTAAAATTATTATTCAAAGTAATAATAATAATAATAATAATGAAAAATAATGCCCATAATATTAAAAAAATCTAAGTAAATTCAACCAATAAATGGAACCAGAACTAGATTATAATCACAGACTAAATTGTTGCATATAATCAGCTGAGCAGAATGCTAATTCATAAAAAAATTTTAATAGATTCCATCATACCAAATAAACTAATCAACTTTGTGTAAAAGACTCTGATAGGGACTGGGAATACAAGTATAAAAATGCAAAAGTCTCTGTCCTCAAGGAGCCTATATTCTATCGCATTAAAATTATATATATTTAAATTTAAAAATAATCACAATGATAGATAACATTTATAAAGTGATTTAAAGTCAGCAAATTGTTTTACATATGTAATCTCATTTGATCTTCAGAAAAAGTCTCTAAGGTAGCTGCTAATTATATACAAGATACTCAAAACTGGCAAAAGGGGCAACTAGTTGATAAAATAGATAGTGTGTAGAGCCTGGAGTGAGGAAGATAAATCTTCTTGATTTCAAATATGGCCTCAGACACTTTCTGGATGACCCTTGGCAAGCTATTTGATTCTATAGATATAAACGTCCATATATTAAGAACAATAATTTCAATATAAATCACCTGTCATATACTCATAATCTAAATAAAGTGTACATGGAATGCAAAGATCCCTAAATATTGGAGCCATACAGAAGAAATCAAAACCATGTGAGAAAGATAAGTTACACAATAAAGGACAGGAAAAAGAGTAAGAAGAAGAGGAAAAACAGGAGGAAGAGGAGCAAAAATGAAAGAAGGAAGAAAAAAGGAGGAAGAAGCATGTTCCCACAATGTTAGAAGGAAAGCAGCAAGCTCATATTATTTACATTGATAAAAAAGACTCAAAGTCACACCTATGGACATGCATGGCTTGTGATGATTGTTTTTATTAAAAATATGTTCACATTCCTTCCTATTATTGCCAAGCAAATGCACTAGCAAAAGACATACTTCACTGATGTAAATTACGCTAAACTTTACTTTTGACTAAAGCAACTAAACTTGATTACAGTAATCCTAATGTCTGAATTAAAATTCAGGTCACCTGTAGAAATCTATAAAGGGGAAAGCTCCCATAGACTGACTTTTTATATTTTCTCTACAGTTTAAATGAAAGGAAGTATCCTGCCTCAAATGATAAACCCAAAGCAAATGTTGGATAATAATTCAAATGGACCTAAGTGTCAACATCACTAATCCTATTCATCTGAAGGTCTGAAATCTAGAATTTTCTTCAATTTGTGGATTTTTTTTGCAGTGAATTATGCTTGAGTTGGCAATACAGAAAGGGGGAGTACCTTCTCTTTAAAACACTATATACATGTTCTTTGTTATCGTTAGAGTTTAGACTTTTTTTTTTTAACAGGGCAATAGGGTTAAACAACTTTCCCAAGGTCACACAAGTAATTATTAAGTGTCTGAGACTGGATTTGAACTCAGGTCCTCCTGACTCTGGGGGTGGTGGTGCTCTATACATTTACCTCCTAGCTGCCCCATCAATAGAGTTTTCAAAGAGTTTTACATGCCAAATCTCTTGAATGAGAGAAACTGAGTTCAGATCTTCTCTCTATTTCTTTGGGCAAATCAGCTAATCTCCTTGGGCCTAGGTTTCCTTAACTGAGAAATAAGAGGGCTAGAAGTTCAATCAGTTCCTTTCAGCTTTGGGTCTGATTCTAATTCACTTTATCTTTCCAAACTCCAATTATCTTACCAATAAAAAGAGGGGATTAGATCACATGGTTTCTTGGATCCTTCTGACTCCCACTAAACGATTGCTAAGATTATTTTCTATTCCAAGATCCTATGAATTTCTCTACAGCTGCAGAGCCTATGGTAAATTGTGAAACTGGGGTATATATGGAAAGATAAGGGGTATTGTTTATTTGTCCATACATGGACAAGCTTTGGAGAGGTCCCTGGTGGCATCATTAGAGATACCAAACTCAATTATCCATAGAACTGGGGAAGATGCCAAGATCTTGATGTGGAAGGATGACTAGTGTCAGTCAGGTTTCTTAGGGAAAGGTGTTACTTTCTAGTCATTGTGGTCAGAGATGAGCAAAGAAAGGGGAAGCTTACCAAGCACAAACCTTGTGCACATATCTTCCTGATCCAAACGCCTTAGAGTCATTCATCACTGTCATGTGGATGCCACTGTTCTCCTTCATCTATTCCCAGGAATACTGTTTCACAGCCAGGGAAAGTTAGATATTTTGGTGAAAGCATCCAATGTGAGTCCTATTAAGCCAAGACTGTGATGTACTTTAAAAAAATACAACAAGGGATGTCTCCAGAGAGTGGCTTTCCTTTCCCAGAAAGGATGGCTACTTTGGGTTTTTCTCAGGGCTAAATGTCTACTAAAGGATGATGCCACCCTTGTGGTTTAAAATGGTTTTGCTTTTCTACTCATGTTTTCCTGAGTCCTTTGGATATAGATTATATGGGGTTAAGTCTATATGTCTATATAATAGCTAATGTCTTTTTGTTGGATCAAAATATCAGGATTGTAGTGCTGGAAAGGATCTCAGAGGCCATGTAGTCCAATTCCTCTACTTTCTAGATAAAGAAACCAAGGCCCAGAGAGGTTTAGTGATATCAGAGGACCTTTACTGTAGAATAGGGCCTTAAAGCAGGTTCACTGCAAGGATAGAACCATGGAAGTAACCTTGCAATTGAAATTTCATCTATATTCCAGAATGTTAGCTGCAGTTTGCCTTCTCCTGGAAGATTTAGGACTGGCTAACCTTAAAGATCATTTTAACTCTCTTTATGTACCTTTACACTGCATCTGAGAAAATTTTTCTGTAAAACAGAGTATTTTCCTGCATGGACACAAACCTAAGGATATGTAACTGGTCCAACATTGACCTGTTTTGTCAAACCATCGACTGTTTTTTTGTTTTCTGTTTAATTTTTAAGCTACTCATCAAATTGACCTCATGATGCTGACTTTCTCCAACAGGGTGGCAAGTTGAGTTCTGTCGTCATATCTATTGATCCTGATAGCTTTATGTATGTTGCATCTTTTCTGTGGGCAGGTCACTGGGCTGCCAGAACAAAAGATGGGAAATTCAAAAAGTCAGTCAATGGGAGTTTGTCCCTTTGTGGAAAGGTCTCTATCTAGAGAATCCCAACTTTTCCCTGTAAAACAGACTTCTCTTCCCCTCATCACTAACTTCATTTTGAGTGTATTTTATTCAAGCTGATCTCCCAACTCTAACACAGCAGGGACAAATGCATTTAGTTGTAAAGCAAAGCCAGGCCTGTACCAAGGCGGGTACGATAATCAATCCAGTTGCCACAGGGGCAGTAAGTGTTCATTTACCATTATGTGACCTGGAGCCATAATATATTATGCCTTTCGCCAGTGGGATCCCAGCCAGCTGCAGCGGGCCGCGACTTTGTCGGCAATCAGTCACATCTGTCCTTCACAACCTTTTGTTCCCTGCTCATTAAGGTGAATTATAACAGTGGGATGGCACATTTTTCTGGTGAGCATCCTCTAGGTCTAAGTGTTAACGTGTCCCAGGTTGCTTCAAATCAGCAGTTCCTCTCCAACTCTGACTCGGAGCTTAAGCAAGTCCAGTATCACCCCATACTTTTTACTACTTTGCTTCCCCCTCCTATTATTCCTATCCTCTAACAATAGCATTTAGGATGGCTGTATCACAGAGTACACATTTTTGTTCAAGTCTGTTTGCTATAAATATTGGATACTGCATTTTGTTTTGCTATGTTGTGTCCCCAAAGGCCTTTAGTGATAGTAAATTATATTATGGCACACTAAATAGGCCATTATGTCAGCTATGGTGAAGCACTTTGTACTTTTGCAAAGCTTGTGCAAAATGGCTAGAAAAAAGCTCAGTCTGGAAGTCACTGATGCAAGGATAAGGGGAATCAGCCTCTGTCCAATTAGCATTTTTTTTAAAGCTTATCACTTTTATCAGGGGCCACAAACAATTTGACTGACAAAGATATAAATCATAAAAATCTGAGGTGGTGTAGTTGAGGGTAGGAAGAAAGCAGCATTCTTTTTTATGACAACAATAATGCCAATGATAATTAATAAAAAATTAATAAGACATTTCTATAGCATTGCAAAGTTTGTGAGATACTTTGCACACATGATCTCATTTGATTTTTAAATTAACCTAGAAAAATAATCACTAATACTTACACTTTACAGATTGAAAAAGTGAGACTGAAAAGTTAGGTGACTTTCCTAGGTTCACCCAACTTAGTATCTGAGATAGGATTTTTATCTTGATTTAGTTATCTTATTATCTTATTAATTGTCCATTTGCTAGGATTGTTATTACCCTAGGAAAAGAAGCCTATCCATTATAGAAAATCTTTCAAGATTCAAGTCATATATCCACTTAATTCATCTTGTACAGTTTAAAAGATGTAATGGAATGACTCTACCCACTTACTGGGTGAAGATGGTAAGTATGTGTTGATATATTTGTATGGCCATGTACTTTTCATTTAGACATTGTGAAAATGGATAGCTTAAGTCATTTTCAAAATGCAGTCCTTGGGGATCCCCAAGATTTTTTTTTTTGTTTTAGGTTTTTGCAAGGCAAATGGGGTTAAGTGGTTTGCCCAAGGCCACACAGCGATGTAATTAGTAAGTGTCTGAGACCGGATTTGAACTCAGGTACTCCTGACTCCAGGGCTGGTGCTCTATCCACTACGCCACCTAGCTGCCCCATCCCCAAGACTTTTTAGGGGGTTCACAAAAAACTATTTTCAAAATAATACCAAGACATTATTTGCCTCTTAAAATAATCTTCTATTTTCCAATCAGGTATCTGTTTGAGAGCAGATTTTCTTCATATATTTCAACCAAGACAACATATGACAATAGATTGAACACTGCAGCAATAATTTTGGTGATTTCAATATGCCCTTTCCAGAATTCAACTGTTTCCTATGAAGTCATACATGAGATTTTCAAAAATATTCAAAAAAGTGACTTTTTAAAGAATTTATCACCATTTTCATAAGAAATATGTTAAAAATGTAATGAGCTATTGTTATTTTCAATAAATAGAATATTTAAAATGTTAATCAATTTATATTTTTATGATAAACATCAATAGATATAGCTCCTATAAACAAATACTTTTTGATATTCTGAATAATTTTTGAGAGCTTAAAGAGAGCATAAAGTTTGAGAACTCTTGGTCTAAGGTATCTGTGGAAGGGGGAGAGTGGGTAGAAAAGGAATAGAACCTTAAGCAAGATTGGAACCCTACCTGATGACCAAAAAAGGAATTCAGTTTCTATTGCTCTTCATATATTTTTTCACTTAAAAATGAGATGTGGAGCTGGATCCAGGTTCAGAACAAGTCAGCAAATCGACCTTAGGAGAAATGCCCTTTAATTAAGCTATGGATACTGAAGTTCAGGAACTGAGTTCAGATCCACACAGCATAAATAAAAGAGGAAGTTTCCTCATTAAGGTCTAAGATTCAATTATGAGATCTTTTATACCAAAAAAGATTCAAGTAGGAGATTTTTTTTTAGTGCATCAGAAAAAAATAAAATTTTATATTGGAAGAGGAATGAGAGAGAAGAGGTAAGAAGTAGAGTGGGGAGGGGTAGCTAGGTGGTGCAGTGGATAGAACACCGGTCCTGGAGTCAGGAGGATCTGAGTTCAAATCCAACCTCAGACACTTAATAATTGCCTATCTATGTGACCTCGGGTAAGTCACTTAACCCCATTGCCTTGCAAAAAAAAAAAGTAGAGAGGGAAATCATAAAATAACTTTTAAAAGAAATCCTTATTTGGAAATTCTTTGTTAGTGGGTTCCTGGGCTCACATAAGGCAGTGCTCCTCATCACTGGAATTTTGAAAATGGAGAAGATACTCTACCAGTACATAGCCACGTGTCAAAATGAGGTATTCCAAGAAGAATCTGGGGAGACATGAAGAAGAGCCTTTTCTAAACCTTAGAGTTTCCAGCACTTCATAACCAATGGCTAGAAATGACAAATGAAATAGCCCTAGACAACCAAGGATAACTAAAATAATGAAGTCTAAATTAATACTAAATTAGGCCTTGTAGGACTGCATAGAAGGAAATTCTCCTGGAGAGAGTTCAAGTATCTTGTAAGTGCTGAGGACCAAGACTGAACTACAAGAAACTGCAAACTTTGTTATCTTTACCAGAACTTCTATCAGGTATATTTTACTGAAGGGAGATAGAGCTAAGAAATGGACTGACAGAAAGAATTTCTAGTTAAGGAAACTCTGCCAAAGGTTTCTGCCCACTTTCTGTCTGTCTCTGTCTCTTTATCTTTCTATCTGTCTGTCCCTGTCTGAGTTTAAGGACATCTTAGTTTTTGGCTAGGTGAAGCAAGAAAGCAAAGAGATGTACCGAACATGATAAGGTAAAGTTTGTACTCTTTAAACCCAGTTCATAAAACTTAGCATAATAAACAATATCTCTAGAGTTGGAAAAGACTTAGAAATCATCTGATTCAACCATTTAATAGTTGAAGAAATGGAGGTTACAAGACTTTCCTAGGGTAATATGAATATCATGGTATCACACACTTTCTTTAGGACAATTGGAATCTTCATTCCATTTTGATTACACTAATCAACCAATTTAGTTGAACAACTAGTACATTCAAGCACTGTCTAGAAAATACCAAATAATCAATTTCCAAATAATTGATAAATTAAATTAATTAAATCAAATCATTTCCTCAAATTCAGTAGCAAAGATCAGGGAGATAAATCAGCTAAACTATGTGACCAAGCATTAGTTTATTGAGGCCAAATGATCAAATCAGGTGTGTTTGTGTGTGTGTGTGTGTGTGTGTGTGTGTGTGTGTGTGTGTGTGTGTTTTAAAACAACATCATAGACAACTAATCCTAAAACTTTCTTATTCCACTAGTAAAATTTACAAAGGGGATATGAAACAAGAAACATCCCAGTGAGGTGGAAAGAACACTGGATATAGGCAGCAAATATAGGTTCTAGATTCTCTTACAACTGAAATCTATATCACTTTGGAAAAATAACTTATTCTCAGTCTCAGTTTCTAATCCATAAAACTAAAGATTCAAAAGGAATTCATGATTCCCCTAAGCTCCTTTACAACATTAAATGATTTTAATGACCTTTTCCAAGTCTTTTCCAGATGCCATAGGATTCTGAATTTATATATCAGTATGAAACACTTGGCACTTAAGGTAAATCTATCCTTCCCAAATGAAATATCAGAAAGAAATTATTATCTTCTTAATCAGCAGTGGGCCATAACAACTGAGAACCTTGGACTGGATTTTCTTAATAGTTATAACTAGAGCTTCTATCATTCTTTCACAGTGGAATTCTTGAAAGTCCTATAGTGACTTATCCAAATTATTTTTAGTTCCTTGGTGAGTGCTTTCTTTGTAGTCAGAGAAAATCTTAAGAACTCCAACTAGAGAATTTTTGGTCTTCTTTTTCATGTAATTGTAAGCAATTCAGCTTTACACTTTCAACCCAACAATTGCTGTATTTTGCTCTTCTTTCTATAGTTTTTTCAAAGAGCTTGCAAGTGAGGAAGGTAGAGATTCTATTAAATATTTTTTGGGCACAGAGAAGCAGGGGACCAGATATTGGCACTTTGCAGATCATAATTATTACCAATAAACAATTCTAGAAAGTAATGGCTACTCAAGCCTATATTGATTTCTATGCTGTTGCATGGTTTGGAGAGTGACCGAGCTCCCAAATTTAAAAAAAAGTTTCTTAAATCTTCTTGTAGGTACTTCATTTCTTAAGGAATGGATGTGCACTTAATCCACAATATTTTGGAATACTACCCTTGAAACTTCAGGAGAAATTGTAGCAGTTGAAAATCTATTTCGTACATGTGGTCCAACTGAAAAACAAATAATAGGAAACATTCTAAAGAGAATTAGTAAATTTGTGGATTGAGCTTTTGTTTATTCTACTATTTTTAAAAATTATAATTTTTAATAAGATACCATGCTCTGATGACAGCTAACAATTAACAGTAAATAAGTAAACTGTTTTTGCATTTCACATCTTGTATCTTATACTAGGAACCTAAGATTAACTAATACTTTCCTAATGTATAGGCACAACATGGCCTAGTGCAAATAACTTTGAACTTGTAGTCAGAAAGCCTGGGCTAAATCCCACCTCAGACACTTTTTAGCAGTTACTAATGGGAAAGTCATTGGATCTCTTTGTGGCTCAATTTTTTCACATGTAAAATGAGGAAGATGGCCTCCATGGGCCTTTCCAGCTTCAAATCTATGATCCTAGAAACGTAATCAATTTATACATTTTACAATTTCATAAATGATTAAGCTGCTAACTTCTCTGGGCCTAGGTTTTTCTCATGTATAAAATGAGATTTGACTAGCTAACTTCTAAAATCTCTTCCAACTCAATCTTATGAACCTATTCTCTTCTGCAGAAATAAACTGGTACTTAATTTTCTTAGCCATTTAAAAAAAGCTGACCTGTAATTTTTTTTTCAGTGTGGAAAACTCCTACTGAGGAGTTCTGCAACTTACTCTTAGTAGGAGGTAAGAGGAGGAAACAAAATATTTATTAATCACCTATTTAATATGTGTCAGACACTAAATTAAGCATACATACACACACACACACACACACACACACACACACACAATCTCATTTTGGAATGTTTGATGCTATAATTATCCCCATTTCACAGTTAAGTGCATTGAGGTAAATAGGTGACTCACCTAAGTTCATAGTAAGGGTCCGAGACTGATTTTTTTTTTTATGTTTTTGCAAGGCAAATGGGGTTAAGTGGCTTGCCCAAGGCCACACAGCTAGGTAATTATTAAGTGTCTGAGACCGGATTTGAACCCAGGTACTCCTGACTCCAGGGCTGGTGCTTTATCCGCTATGCCACCTAGCTGCCCCCTGAGACTAAATTTTAAATCAGGTCATCCTATCTATGAAGCCATACTTCTATCTACTCTACTACTGACTCTCCTAATGTACTGAGAAGTTAAGTGATTTACCTAGAATATCACAGGAAGGACTTGAACCTGCTCTGCCTCTCAGGCCTCTATATTTCTAACTATCCATAATATGGACATATGGCTTAAAATATTTGCTTTTCAACCTACAACCTTTAACACCAATTTTATCTTACCAAAAGAAATGTTAATGCAGCCAGGACAGGGAAAATGATCATATCAAGCCTATAAAATGTTGCCTGAGTTTAATGGCAACAAATAGAAATGAAAAATTTGAGTTTTCTTTTGTGCCTTAGTAGAATTTATGTCAATTAAAGCCATAGTTTCAATGATTTCCTTTATGCCATTTTCTTTTTATCAAAATTTAAAAAAAAAATTAAAGGCAATAACACACATCCATGCTTTTGCTCATAATTACCTTTAACTAATATGGGTAGTCACACAATAATCACTTCTTGTTTTAAGACTCAGGTAGTGAGCTGGCTCATTGATTTGTTCAAGGATTTTTCTTTTTAAAACTGGGATATACAAAAACATGTTGGTGTTCCATGGAGATATTTTCCCAGTGGAGTTTGACCTTATGCAGTTCTGGGAAATCACTTACAGTTTTCATATTTAAATGTGCATATGTATATCATTTCTTAATGACATTCCATTTGTTGGGTGAGCAAATACTTCCCTCCTTTCTCCAGTCCTGCCTCAGAGCTCCCAGGAGACCCAATCATTATCTATCTTTAGACATTCTTGACTTCTCCAAATGGCAATTCAATGACTTCTTTCTCAGAACCAATTAGTATCTTTGTCCTTTTCTTCTCTACTCTTCCTCAACTATCTGTTTATACTCAAATATTACTTTGAGAGATATCTAATTATGGGAACTATATTGGAATTATCATCCTGAGAAAGTAGGTCTAGGTATGAGGAGAGGGAGAAACCTCTGAAACCATACCCTTCCATCACCAAAAATGAAATCAATAGCTAATTTATTTAGCAATATTTTTTACATTGGAAATAGATAGGTACATGGTAGGATATGATTGATGAGTAGCATTTCTTGAGGAAGTATTTCATCATATGAGAAATAACTCCTTTGACAGACTTGGGAAGACACAAAGAGTCTCACAGCGTTAACAGTTATGGAAGGGTTGTGAGCTGTTTCTTTGGAAGAAATATCCATCAGAGTATTAGAGCACAGTATGGAATTATCTTTATTAAAGTTATTGTTAAATATATATATATCTATACATACATAAATGTAAACATTTGTGTATATATATATATTATTTTAGCAGGGTATCTTCTGTAACTTTTTTTGTATAACCAATGTTTATAGAGATGCTTTGAATAAAGCATTCTGCAAACTAAAAAGTGTCATAAAAATATAAGAAAAAGTGTTTTTGAGGTTAGGATACAGACATAGATTAACTATATATGGCTGTGATTCTGCTATGAGGAGTATAGGCTTAACTTGTAGAAATGCATGACTACATGGTCATCAGAAGGATACAATTCTATTCTCTTCTAGTTTCCAATTACAATATTATCTTTCCTCTATAATTATTCATTTGTTCCCAAGTACAATCAATGAAAAAGTGAAACACAGAATTTTATTAGTTGATGACTGAATTAAAAAATATTTTCACTTAAAAAATTTCACAATCGCCATTTGGAATATGCTGATAAGGATAAGGTTGGGTGTCTGGTCTCCATTTAAACTAATTTGATTTTCTCTCTTTTTTTTTTTTTGGTTAGGTTTTTTGCAGGGCAGTGGGGTTTAAGTGGCTTGCCCAAGCCATACAGCTAGGTAATTATTAAGTGTCTGAGACAGGATTTGAACTCAGATACTCCTGACTCCAGGTACTCTATTCACTGGGTCACCTAGCTGCCCGATTTTCTTTTAATCAATCAGCATTTATTAATGCTTGCAGATATGCTAGCTATAGAAATATAAAGGCAAAAATGAAACAACCCTTGCCCTCATGGAGCTCAGTTCTATGTATGGTCTTTCAAAGGTGGTAAACTGCCTCTCTAGCATGAGTTAATATGTCCTCAAATGTGAGTTGCAGTTGTTGGTCACAAAGAAAATCAAGAAAACTGCACCAACATGGACATGCCCTTAGCAGAATCCTAATTAGAAATTTTTTGTGGCTAGGACAAGTAGCACAAAACATATCTGGTGCTATCAACCTATTTGCTAAATGTGGCAGAGAAAGAGAAAAGTAGCAGATAGAGATTAGACTGAGGAGTAACGAATGTGGCTACAGCTACAAGTGGAGAAAACATTTCCTAGCTTCCTATCTTTCCAAATTATTTTTAGTAACCAGGTGTTGTTACAGCTTAATTGTTTTCTATTGCTAAGTTTTAATTCCCTTTGGAAAAAGTTCTGATCACTCCTTTCTAACTATGATTCTATTCTTTACTCCTACTTCTACTACTACCACCACCACCACCTCCACACCTCCACTTCTATCTTTACTTCTGCTTCTACTATTTGCTGCTGCTGCTGCTGTTGCTACCCCTACTGCCACCCTCACAAATAACTGTTCTATTGACAATGAGTCAGTAGCATTGTCATAGGTAAAATGTTCCCTCCCTTTCCTCTCCCCTGAGGAATTTAGAAATATGAAGTCACTCTGTCAGAAAAACTGAATATATGTAGTGCAAGTCATAATGATCAAAACAGTCTGAAATGGACACAATGAACTTCACAAACTAGGGAACTTGCCAGTGAACAAACCCCATCTTGCAGTAAACAATGTATCTTAGCCAAGCATTCCTGAATGACGCATCCCCTGATCCCAGAAGGCAGGAAAATATTTCCAATGAATTTCCCCATGGAAGATTTAGAAAGATGTCAAAGCCAATAACACTTAAAAATTGTGAGTTGGACTTGAACATCTTAAGATCCTCCATTGACTGCACGTTTTAAATTCCCCTTGACCATGTAACCTGAATTTGGCAAAATGCAGTATGATCCAATCTTTTATGATTTCCAGTCCCAAAGCATTAGTCAAGTCCATTAACATTTATTAAACACCTATTAGGCATCAAGCACTGTGCTAAGCACTTCAGAGGAGAACAGAATAAAACAATCACAGCAGAAATATGGAGTTCAGTTTGGCCTTCTGCAATGGAAAAAGTCAACGCCAATTTGTTTAAGAAAATTGAGGCTGAGAAAGACCACAGTTGATCACCTCCAGTAACATGAGGAAGAAAAATATGCTCATAAAAGACAAAATATATGTTAAAAAATAATCCTTTAACTCACCAAAACATAAACATGTCATGTTATGGGAGGTAAAGTAGAATTCTAATCTCTTGTTTAAAAAGAAATTTGCATGCCACAGTTCCTATTGGAAAGGGTTGTGTAATTGCTGGGACTACACATCTCTAGGGATGGAGCAGAACATTGGCATCCTGTACAATGGCAGGGCTGCCAGTTGGCCAATGCATTCTATTGGCTTTGGCTCAGGAGACAGTCACTTGCCTAACCTCGTGTCAGGGGAAACATTGTTCTATCACGGTTGCTGCAGAAGGGGAGGTTAGGGAAAGTGTGAGGAGTTCCTTCCAAGCTATAGCTTGCCAAAGGTGGTGCTCATTAGATGAAAATAATTTCATTTGTTTTAGGGATCAAAAGAAAAGCCCTCAAAGGTGTTCCATCAACTAATTACTATTAGAGATGAGCAGAGAACCAATACTGAATTGGGAGAGAAACAGAAAATGAATCCTATAATTTGGGAATCCATTTTCAGGAAATGTATACTGTGTAGCTTCTTTTTTTTTTCCATTAAGTTTTTGCAAGGAAAATGGGGTTAAGTGACTTGCCCAAGGCCACACAGCTAGATAATTATTAAGTGTCTGAGGTCGAATTTGAACTCAGGTACTCCTGACTCCAGAGCCAGTGCTTTATCCACTGTCATCTAGCCGCCCTACTGTGTATCTTCTTGACTCATTTAGAATCTTCTATTAAACTGAGAATCGCAAAACACTATTTATTGATATATCATTTGCTTAATCCTTCCTACTTCCTTTATCAAAGAAATCTGGTCCCTTAACCTGCTTCAATATTTGGAGATTTAAAAAGACATGTATGCAAAAAAAAACCCCTAAAAAAAAGACATGTATGAAAGATGAGAAAAAATTTCCATGTCACTTTCTAAAAATAAATAGAAAATATTCTCAATCTTTACAAAGATGAAATCAAATTTTTCCCTCCAACTAACAAACATGATAGTAAATGAGTCACAGGATTCACTCCCAAAAGCAAAATAAATAGTATGTTCTATTTAATCTATCATCCAACCAACTGACCTAGTGTTTACTGGATATTTCCAATGTACCTACTACTTCCATATTTAATTTAAATGATAAAGACAATATCTCAAACATGGTGCCTGATCTCAAGATGCTTGTAATCTAATTGGAGCAATGAAATTAAGATACAGAAAACATTCAGAAAACAAACCAAGATGACCATAATTAGTTTTTAACTGATATGGTTCAAACTAAATATAGGAGGAATATCAGACAAGTCAGAGATCACTTGAGATGGAACTGAAGCTAGTTTTGGATAGACAGATTGGAGGTGGAGGTTTTAGTAATAGAATAGTAGTAACTAGCATTAATGTAGTATTTTAAATTTTCAAACAATTTTATAAATGTCATCTCATTTTTATCCTTCCCTGTGGCTCTTCTGATTGGCTGATTCTTTCTAGAAGTCTCATTTTGAGAAGGATGCCCACACTACCTAATATCTTCATTCTTTTTCTGGTTGTACTACTGATTCTACTATTGAACTTTATATACACTGGCCCTGTTGTGTGGTACATTTATTTCTCTCCCCAATCCAACTACATTTTTGGTGTCTTTTTTCCAACACAGGAATGTAAGCTCCTTGAGGGCAGAGATTGCCATTCCTTCAGCTTGTATTTGTAATCAATGACATATCGTCACCATGACAAGTAACCTGATACATGATAAGCCTTTGATACTTGTCGGCTTAAATAGATTTATCCTCACAACAATCCACAAAAGGTAGGTATTCTTCTTCTTGATTAGGGAACTGAGGCTAATAGAATTTATGGTCTGTCCACAGCCTCAAAGAATGTCCATGGTTGCACAACTATTTTGAGCCAGAATTCAAACTCAGGTTTTCCTGACATCGCGTTCTTGAATAGTGGAACAGAACACAACCTTCCCTGCTCCCCATTCCTCCAGTTCTGCCAATATCACATTGTAGTCTAGCTAAGTGTTCTAGAATGGACAGGACTATTATAGTCTCTTGTCCTATGTTATTTATGTGCATTATTCTCTTACTCATCTTCAGAATTATGTTTGAAAATTTGAGCTAATGGTTAAAAATTAAAGAATTAAAAAAAAACCCAGAAACAATCTGCCTACATTGAATTCCCCTCCCCCTTTTCTTCAGCATGCAGTGTCATTACACACATGAGAATATCACATAGTTTGGGGATGTGATTACCACAGCAGCTGCTTCTTTTATGAATACAAAAAGGGAGCTCTGATGTTCACCATTTCTGCTCTAATTGTTATGGCCTTATTTGAACTCTGAATACTTTGACTTTCCCATAGCCTGGCACACTGAAAGGACTGTAGAAATTGTATTTAGATTCCCCCTGGAGTAGTTTGGTGTCTTTTTAAATTTTGCATATCACCCATCACATGCATGGGTGTTTTAATAATTGTATTGTTAATATTCTGCTAATACTTTATCTATAGTCTCTATTCTACAATTTGGAACATCTTTATCCTCACTTAGTTTATGAATGAAACCAATCAATAAATGACAGCAGAAAGAAGAATCATGCCTCTATAAGCATTTTGCATATCTTATCTTTTGATTACATTCCCTTCACTAGCTATATTGATTTTTTGATTAACTACTTATTAAGATCATCTTAACTAATAAGCAGGATCATAGCTATGGCTAACTACTACCTTTACGAATTATGATCACCATTTTAATGTTTAACAGGGGCTTATTTTTTATTGCTGTCTATCAAAATCTAAAACAATAATTTGAAAAATGTAAAAACATCTCCTAGTTTAATATATTCTGCAAGACCCATGGATTAAAAAGACAACCAACCCTACCAGTCATTGCCTTCCAGTAACTTATATTGAAGTCTATTTCCTCTTTTCCTGTTTTTTTAATACCACTCCTCTAGCTGAGATCACTAGCTTTCTTTAAAATTCAACTAAATGTCATTGTCTGTAGGAAGCATTTCCTTACCACCCCAATCCCATCCAGGATACTAATGATCCCTCCCCCTATTGTGTTGCATTGATGGAATGTATACTCCTTGAGGGCAGGGAATGCTTCATTTTTGTCATTGTATCTCCACACCTCAAAATATCTGGTACACCATGAGTTATAGATTGATTGATGATCTGGGAAGGAACTCAACAGGTGTGTATAGAAATCTATATATATATATATATATATATATATATATATATATATATATATATATATATATATACATACATATATATATGTATAGATATAGATATAGATATAGATATATAGATATATATTTACATAAATACATATAAATACAAATATACACAGAGGAATACAAAGTCAATCCCAAAGAAGGGAGACTGCTAACATTTTATGGGTAGAAGAACTGATCTGGAAAGGCCTTTTTTTTTTTTTAGGTTTTTGCAAGGCAAATGGGGTTAAGTGACTTGTCCAAGGCCACACAGTTAGGTAATTATTAAGTGTCTGAGACTGGATTTGAACCCAGGTATTCCTGACTCCAGGGCCAGTGCTTTATCCACTGGGCCACCTAGCCGCAGTGGAAAGGCCTTTTCAAGAAGGTGACATCTGGGATGTGTTTTGTACAAAGGAAGAAACAAATTTTGTAATAGGAAGGTGGAGAGGGAAACAATTCAAGATACAATCATGGCCTAAATGCTTCTTCTCTTCAGATGGGAAATTATGATTGTGAGTTTACAGGACCATTTGCAGAAATTTTGTATTGATCAGGTCCCAGAAATAGTACTGGGGCTTATGAAACTGTAGGAAGACAGGACCATTGTCTCCTTTCAGGCCAGCCAGAAAGTTTCCATTGGTAATTGAATCTGAAATGCCACATTACCTCTCCTCTCTCCCTCACAGTTACTGGCTGGCTCACTTGTCAAAAAGCATCAGGCTAGTCTGAGATGGTTTTAATTGGCTGTTATACTATTGCTACCTGGCCTGATGCTGACTGACAGTTCAGCCAGCCAGTGATGGGGGATGCTGCAAGAATGGCTATTGCTGGATGCTGATTCAGCACAAGAAGGTGGTTTGGGGTAACAGTGTGAGGGTGCAAAGCTTATCTGTTGTTTTAGAAACGTAGAAGCAAAAGCAACCCTATCTGACTCCCCAGACTGCTGCATTTGGAGTGAGAGAACCTCCCTCACATAAGATAGGCACTCAATAAAGGGTATTTTTTTCCTTCAATTTAATTGGCTAGTTCAAATCCCAGTTCAGTTTACTTGCTACCCATGTGACCTTGAGCTATTTGTGAGCCATCCGGTCTTTAAATCTGTTTTCTCATCTGCAAAATGAGAAAGTTGGATAAGATAATTTATAAGGACCTTTCTAGCTTTAATACTAGATAAATCCTTACTGTCTCATAAATAACCTGGGATAGAGGGAGAAGCATAATTCTCTGGGGTCCAGGCTTCTCCAAATGATGAGACAGCGCCCCCAACTGCCCCAGTTGGTCCTGGATTTTCCATATCTGGTTATTTTGCATATTTTTAACACTCCACTGCTAAAAAGGACACACACACACACACACACACACACACACACACACAAGAATCCAAATGCAGGTGGAAAACACCACAAAGGCTGATTAAAAAAAAAAAAGCTTGAGGAATTTGATTTATTATTGAAAATTGTGACAAAACTCGGAACAACTCTGTTATCAACATTATGATTTTCAACAAGATAGCTCTGTATCAGATTGAGTCTTTTTTTCTTCAGGTTGGATAATTTCACCTGTGGGTATGTAAGACAAGTGAATAGGAAAACAGGTTCTCTTGCTAGGGATCTATAGCATATTTAATGTTGTTGAGGGAGAAAGGAGAACTATTTCTCTTATTCTGACAGTTGTTGGGAGGGTTTGTTGCTTTTCTCATGGGGGGAGGAGGGAATAAAAGACATTCCTCACCCTTCCAATATAAGAGTAATTAATGTATGCTCCAATGAACCTGTCAATTACTGAGAAGAAACCAGAGTAGACAGACTACAACTATAAGACATCTGTACAACAGGAGACAGCTAGCATGTTGTCCAGTTGTTGTACTAGACAAGCTCTGGAAGGGGTGAACACAATACCAAAGTAAAGATCACTCCCTCTTAGTATTAAAATGAACAGGGATCATTTGGGGTTTTGTTCTTTGATATAATAATAGTATCACCTCCATAAGAGATATCATGGCATCAAGGACAAAGTGTCAACTTTGAAGCCAGGAAGACCTGCCTTAGACCCATATATTCTAGGCAAGTCACTTTATTTTTCAGTGTTCCAGACATGTAAGTCTCCATGTCTTTAAGTGGAAGAAAAAAACTACTGCCCTAGATTGGTTAAAAAGTATTTTCTCACCTGGAGAATTCCAAATAAACCTAGTCCCTATTCCTGACATCTTAAGACAGGAAGAGCATGATTAGATAGAATTTTCATCTGAAAATCTTGGGATTTTAGTGGACCATGAGCTCAAGAGAAGTTGAATAGAATATGGATGTTAAAACAAGTAATATCATCTTAAAATAAATTAGGAGAAGCATAACATCCAGGACTAGGAAAATGATAGTTTGGCTAAACTATTTCATGATTAGATCACATCTGGAATATTCTAGTAGCATATAGGCACAAGATCATAGAAATGACATTGATGAGATGGTCAGTGTCCAAAAGAAGGAAGACAACCAGAATGGTGAAAAATCTCATGTTACCTGTGAGAATTGGTGAAAAGAATTGTTTAGCCTTGAGAAATTTGGGGAGATATGACAATTCTCTTTAGGTATTTTATTTTATTTTATTTTTTTAGGATTTTGCAAGGCAAATGGGGTTAAGTGGCT
Source organism: Macrotis lagotis (assembly GCF_037893015.1). Taxonomy (NCBI): domain Eukaryota; kingdom Metazoa; phylum Chordata; class Mammalia; order Peramelemorphia; family Peramelidae; genus Macrotis; species Macrotis lagotis. Next base: position 148,035,446 of record NC_133661.1, read on the forward strand.
TGCCCAAAGCCACACAGCTAGGTAATTATTAAGTGTCTGAGGTCGAATTTGAACTCAGGTACTCCTGACTCCAGGGCTGGTGTTCTATCCACTGTGCCACCTAGCTGCCCCCACTATAAGTATTTTAAAGGCTATCAAGGGAAAAAGGACTAGATCTTCCAAGTTTGACCCCAGATCAAGAAACAATGGACAGATGTTCCAGAAAGACCATTTTGAACTATATTTAAGAGCAAATTTCCTAATAATTTTAGCAATTCAAAAGTGGAATGACATCATAGGAGCTAATGGGCTTTTTTCTCAAACGTTAATACAGAATTTCAGAATATGTCTGAAACAAATGACTACCATAAGATTTTAGCTAAAGAAGTATTTCTTTCATGCTATAAATAATACTCATGTTATAGTTGACCCAGGTCATCAGATTTACCATGTCCTATTATGCACTGTAGAAAGTTGACTTAGGAAGGAATATTTCTATAACTTCTAGGCTCATCTGGTCAACCTCCCCCTCACCATAACATAACAAAGACTATATCCAGTGCAGTTTCAAATAAATTCAGAGTTGCCCCCTAGTGACTGTTAGAATCTTATGAGATCCCAACTGGCCTTGATGCCTTTGCTAGAGGGTGAGAAGGAAGAATTTTAGAAACATGCTCCATAAATCAAATTCTGCTCTCTCATATTCACATCTCCAATTATATGAGAAACTGTCAAGAAAGTTAGCAAAACTTCTAAGTGTTTGAAAAATTATTTTGAAAATGATCATCTCTCTTCTCAAACACTAACCGAAGAAGTATACTTTATTATTAGTCAGTCTGTATGGATATTTCTTCCGTTTAAAAAATATAAAACTTAAGAACTGTTGACAAGAACAGCTAAATGTATAAGGCAAATGGGCACTCAACCTTCCTTCCCTATCCCTTAATCTTTTTAATAAGGAAGAACTAAGTGAATCAAAAAATAAGAAAGAAAAAATCATGTTTCTTTGTTGTCATCCAAGTCCTTCTACTGTCTTTTATAATATTTTACTTTTTTCTCTTTTTTTGCTTTTTTTTTAAAAGTATAATGTGTGTACACAGCTCTGATTTCAGGTATTTCCACTCTAAATCATCTCAGGTAACTTTCCCTATTACCTTATAGGCCTCACCTCTATTCTTTCTGTGAAGCAGTGTTATCAAACTCAAATGGAAATGAAGACCATTAAAACATCCATAAGGATCCCTAAGGGATGATTACTGAATTACGAAAATACATGTTAACATTTGGTGTTTTATTATATTTTATTTTGTTAAATATTTCCCAATTACATTTTAATATGCACAGACCACATGTATTTATAGACCACATTGCAGTCCATTGGCTCCATCTTTATCTCCACTGCTATGGAGTACTTTAATATTACTTTTCAATTGTTGGGTATATATGAGTAGTAGAAAGAGAAGTGGCTTTGAAATCAGAGGAAATGACTTTGAATTCAGACTAAGCTATTTTGGATAAGTCCTTTCACCTCTTTGGTCCTCAGTTTCCTCCTCAGTAAAATGTGAGGGTTGGATTACTTGACATCTGATACTCTTTAAATGATGATGTTGAATAGTCTCATCATGTTGAATAGATAAATACTTACAATTCTGCTAAGATATCATCTTGATGGATGGACAACAGACTAAGAAGGTAGAGTACCTGCCCCCTGCCATACTTGGCTAAAGGGCTGGGACTCTAGACTTGATTCTTCCGCACTATATATCTCCGTCATAATTTTCTTTTACCTTAAAACTGGTCATTTCAAAATCCCCCTATTCCTTGAAAACATCTATAAGCAGATACACCCAATTACAAATAAATCCTGGCAAACGTATTTAAGGTAAATTATGTGCAAATGAATTGAGACGTCAAAAATCAGTCTTACTAGCTTGCTCATTTAAGAGTAGGTATTATGATGTTTCAGAATTACCAATGGGAACAAAAAAGGGAGAGAAAGGACCCAAACCTCATTTTCTTTGGGCCTCATTTTCTTGAACTCCTCCTATAGTTTGGATCAGCATCTTCTCTGTAGCTTATCATCATAGATGGTTTCTTGAGCAGTTAGGTGACTTGTCCAGGTCATTCAACTGATATATATATCAAAAGTGGGACTTGAGTTTAGCTTTTCCTGTCTCCAAGTCAAATTCTCTATACAATATGCCATGCTGTTTCCCTTATTTTACCTAATAATGGGAAAGTAGTCACTCTGTCACATTCTTGTCTCACTCAAAATGGTTTATTTAAGTCAATATACAGTGACCACAGGTGGTGAGTTTTAATGTTTACAGCTTCATAGATAGGTAGTGTCAGTGACCTATAGTGAGCTACCCTGAACATTCATCATTTGGATGCTATTCTTCAATGTTTGCAAGCCTCACTGCTCAAATAATTACAATGCCAGCACCTCTACCCCATAGCCACAAAAGTCTGGCATTTGCTACACTAACTAGACTGGGAGCTGGCAATGCTTGAGTGTAATGCCAGACTTTTCAGATTTTTGTGATTCTGCTCTTTATTATTATTTTTCTTTCCTCTAACTTTTGGAATAACAAGAGATCAGTAGAGATGGATGAAAATATTTTTCTACTTTTGTATTTGCTGTCAGAACTGAGCACTCAGGAGGTTCTCATTTGGTGTCACTGGCAGGATAAAAATTCCTAAAGCCCTCTTAAAATATAATCACCTGGCCCCAAAGGGATGCAAGAATATGTGGCCCATTATTTTTCCTTCTACTTTTCATGACTTATGCTATAAAGAGTATCTGTAAACACAGAGACTGTTTCTTCCTAGTGTTTTTCTCTGTGTGGGGGTGGGAGTTGCTCTACCAATAAAACAGCTCAAAAATAGAAAAGTTGAAACAGGTAGCCTTCCTGCCCTCTATCTATACATTCTATAGGCTCATTAAAGCCTTGTAAATCATCCAACCAACATTTGTGGAGTGCATAATATATTCATGGGATCCCTATGACAAAGAAGTGGCCTGGATATGGACTTTGGAGGCAGGAAGATTTTAGTTCAAATCCTGCCTTAATTGCTGTGTTTTGAATAGTATTGGGGTGTATGTCTCTGTGTGTGTGTGTGTGTGTGTAGATATGTATATCTTGACAATGATACTGCAGTGGTATATATAAATATATATATATATATAGGTATATATACATACATATATACATATATGTATGTGTGATCTTAGGTTATTTAACCTAATTTGAGTCTTAGTTTCCTCATCTAAAAATGGAAATAATAATAACGCCTATTTTACAAGATTATTATGTGGGTGAAATGAGAAAATATATGAAAAGCTATTGACAAACATTAAAGCATTACTTAAATACTAGCTATTATCATTATTATTGTTATAAATTTTTATATTAAACCAGGGATATTTAATGATTCTATTAAATTGGAAGCTCCTTGAGGGCAGGAACTAAATTTTTTTAAACTTATAACTTAGTGGGAATTTAATAAGGGCTTGCTGATTTGAGTGATAATATGCCCTCAATGAGGTTAGATGATAGGAAGGATACTGAAAAATATGTACTTCCTCCTTATCAAATGTTTAATTTCCTTTTAGCATAGCTCAGGTTGCATGCCTTACATGAATCTGTTCCTGATACCTCTTCTCTTTTCAACCCCCCCGACTTTCTCCCTTTGAAAATATTTTTATTGCTTTGTATATATAGCCCCCCCCAAAAAAATAAGTCTTGGTCTAGGTTTAAGCAATTAAGCATTAAAATTGTACCAAGACTTTTGATACTTCCTGCATTTTTCATTGGCTTGTCTATGTTCTGCCCTCTGAACAAAATGTAAACTCCATGAGGGCAGGGATGAAATCATCATCATCATCATCATCATCATCATCATCATCATCATCATCATTACTTTGATCTTTATAGCCCCAGCACCTACCATCCAGTAGGAGTTTAACAAATGATAGTTGAATCGAATAGATAGAATACAGATTAAATCAAAACAAGGATCTGAGTTTTTGTGGTATCCTATAGATTCAGCCTACAGGTGCATGCCTAATCCTTCATAATTAAATTCCATCTTCCAACCTGAAAAAAAGTATGCCTAGTGGTAGTTCTGAACATGTGACTGATTAACCATCAGAATATGGACATGGTTTATTTCATTATCTGTGTATCTCCTGAAAAATAGAACTTCTTTGCCTTTATTGATAAAGCTACCTTCTTACAGCTATTTCTTGTTCTATCTGTAAGAGTTTTGCTCAGTTTTCTTTTTGGCTTCTTCCTAAATCCTTCATAAGAATAACTTTAGACTTGGGGAAGTGTGCTTCAGAAATGGAAGACTTTCCAGGAAATAATGAGCAGAACAAAAAGAATATTTTTTAAAGAAAACTTTGGGCAACTAAGTAATTTTGTCTATTAAAAATATCCCAAGTAATTACAAAGGCTCTGGGAAGGAAGATGCTATCTGCATCCAGAGAAAGAACTGATAAATTGAAGTACATATAGTGATTTATTCGTGCCATATATATATTTATTTGTATATATATGTATATTTACATATATATATTTATGCCTAATAGTACCTCTACAGTGGGAGGAGGGGAGGAAGAAAAAAGGAAAACAGAAGAAAGCTGCAAGTTATCTTTGTTACATATATGAAAAGGACTAGCAAGTTGTACATAAGAGATTTACAAATTCATATGCAATCATTTTTCTATGATATGGAAATACTTATTTTATTTCTTAAGTTCAGAATTAAATAAACACAATTAAAGAAAACAAATTAAAGGACTTTTCCTCACCACTAAACAAATAGAGCTCAATCAGTTATGGAAACTACCCAATCAGGAAGACAGAAGGAGGTTTCAGCCCTCTTTGAGAGACCAAGTACCAATAAAGAATGACTTTGATAACTCTTTGCTAACAATCTCTGCCTAGGTACTAAAGGAAAAGAGTCTAACATGAATTTTGAAAATTCATTGCTCTTGTTCTTACTTTTCATTTCTAGTCAGATGTCTACAATGGCTGAATTATTAATGCTTAAAATGATGACTGTAGAGCTCAAGAGGGGGTAGCAAAGGAGGACTTACCCATCAATGGTCCTGTGTGTTCCTTATCTTAGAAGACTATACATTGACAGGGTCTCTTGGTCCCCTAAATATCCTTATGACACACAAAACAATCTCTCTAGGCTTATGCCATAATATGCCAACTCTTGTTGCCTCCCTCAAGTACTTGCTGGACAATGCAGCCTCTGATATTCAAATAATAAGAAAGGAGATGATAAAACTAAAATATAATGGTGAAGATTTATTGAAGAGTACTAAGATACTTGGGGCAGGGTGACAACCTAAAGTTCTGGGACTGACATGATTAAAAGACAATTCAGAAGATGCCTATTTGTTCCCTGGTCAGTGCCTGGCATAGAGAAATCATGGATCTGATCCAACTTATCAGTTCTAATACTTGAACATCCCTGCAGCAAAGAGGCACCATGGCTGACTGTGTTGTTCCCTACTCACTACACAGTGTTGCTCCGCAACTAGTGTTTGCTTTTCTTGACAAGAGCAATATCATTTCATGTTTCACCCAACTCTCTTCCCTCCTGAATCTCCTTTTAAGCAGCTGGTCATGGCACTCCTTGTCCACAATTCAATATAAATGTCAAAACACCTCTTCCCCATTATTACTACTACTCGTCTCAAAGAACATTAGGTCTTGACATTATTTTAGAGGATAAATGGTGCATTGGGCACAATACCAAATGCAAAAATTCACAAGGTCTCTGCTCAACAGATAATTTTTAAACCCCCACCATTACAGTGATATCAGTTACATAATTAATTACAGAAGATATACATAGCCTTATATTCAAAGAAACTTTTGCAATTCAATAGAAGGGAATAACTTTTCTATGAAGTCCATTTTCTGTTTTTATATAACAACTCAAAACACTTTCCTTTCTCCTCACCAGATCTTAATGCTTTCTCTTCAATTTCTCTTTTAATTTATGATCAAAATAACTTTGCATTTATTCTGTATATATATATATAATATATTTTTACATATTTATCTGTTCATGTTTTCTTTTTCTCCTTGGTAGAATGTAAATTTCTTAAGGGAAAGGACTGTTTTATTTCTATTTTTCTAAATATCTGAGATAGAGTATGGCATACACTAATTGCTCAGTCACTGGACTCTGGAGGACAGAGTGGCTTAGCACAGCACCCCTTCACTCAAATTCAGTTCATGTGCTTATCGTGGCATCACCTCCCTGATGTGATGATCTTCTTAGAGAATGAAGGAGAAAAAAGCATCATCATTCCTATGAGGTCAACCCCAAATTCCATCAAGCCTTTCTAACTATACCAATGGTCTATGAATTCCCTCTTCTTTTTGACTATTTAAAGCACTTAATCCATGTCCTACATATTATGATTCACTTATTTAATGCATCAGTGGGGGGGGGGGGAAGAAAGCCAAGGTAGATGTAATTGGGATATGGTACATAACAAATGAAGAATCATATACACACATAAAAAGATTATAAGATCATTAACTTTATTTGACTGTTAGAGTTAGGCTGGTCATATAGTAAAATAATAGACAGAGAGCCAAACTCTACTGAACTAAATTAAAATGTAATTAGGATTTATTTGACAAAAATTAATGAAAATAGAATAGAATACAGATAATGTCAGTTTTCTAAATCAATAAGCACTTTAATGGTGTCCTTCCCCTTTTCTATTTGACATTGACACCACTGATCTAGACCTCCAATTCCAATGTGTGTGTGTATATATATATATATATATATATATACACATATATATACATACATATACATATAATATATGTTATATTATATATATGAATATAGACATATATACATGTGTTATATCTTTATATGTGCATTTACATAATTTACATATGTGTGTATATATATATATATATATATATATATATATATATATATACATATATGTACTTGAAACCTGAGACATCAAAGTAAACTGAGTGCTAGTACCAAGTCTGAATCCTGCCTCACCCACTTTATCAGCCAGGGTAAATTAAAACCTTTTTAAATTTCTTTTCTCTCATTTGTAAAATGAGGATATTAACAGTACTTAACCTCAGAGGATGTTGTAAGGATCAAATGGATAATATATGTACAGCAATTTGCAAATATGAAAGTGCTGCATAAAAGTTAGAAATTATTATTAGCAATTAAGTATAATATATAGTGTGTCCCCAAAGTTTGAGTGTGGTTTTAAGTCATAAAATTCTGAATAGTTCTAATAGCTTAAAACCATACTAAAACTTTCAGAATATACCTTGTATAGCCAGATAATACACATGGATAATAATTCTTACTGATAACCCAAATTCTTGCACTATCTACTCTAGAGGAAAAGTAGTCCAAATATCATTATTCCCAAATACACAAAGATGTAAAATTACCTGACCTCCTATAACAAAGATCAATAGAAAAAATTGAATTAGCCCTCAAAGTCAACACAATGAAACATTATCAAATGAAAGGTATCTTGCTGCTAGATAGACTGAAACCTTTATAGGAAATAAGTGTTGATGTCTCTGTGTATCTAGATTGACTATCTCCATACCATTATCCTAAATTACTGATAAGGCTGTAATGAGTTTTTGGGGGGCTTATGTTTGCAGGATTTCCCTTGCTCTCTGTTTTTAATGTGGAAAAGCAAATCATCCAAGCAATTCAGAAAGCAGGCTATGGTATTTTAGTTGCTCACAGATCAGGTCATCCATAAAAGTTTAATCTCCTAAAAATATTCAGCACAGTATTTTTCATGAATGAGATAGGCTCTGGCCCATTGGTATATTTATCTGAGTAAATAGGAGTATCTATACATAAGGAGTCTAATTATCTATCATTTCTTCATTCTGATTAAATAAAGGCACCCAAGGCTAGAAAGTAGCTTTTAGGAAAATACCTCTAAGTTATCCTCTATAAAGACAGAAATATTTCTAAATGTGGTTTGAATTGCTTACCCATTTCCTTTTCTCCATTTATCCTCTTAACACATCCCCACTGTAGGCCAAATAGAGAGCATACTTCACTGCATACTTCTTAGAACATTAGGCATGTTTTTGCTGCTGGGAACATTGTGGTATATTAGAAAACAAATAAATTCTGAACTCGGAGTTATGAACACCTGGTTTCAAATCCTACCTCCTAATCCTTGACCTCTCTGACTCTGTTTCATTTCTATGAAATGGGGATGAAGATAGGATCTATTCATGGTGTCTAATGTTTCATTATATGTGTGATTTCATTTGTAAATTATTAGCAATTAAGTATAGTATCCAGTTCCCATAATAACATGAAAATGCATTTTCAAACTTTAAAGTGTTATGTCTTTATTGTTAATCATTATTGTTAGTAGTAGTAGTAGTAGTAGTAGTAGTAGTAGTAGTAGTAGTAGTAGTATATACAATTTTAAGAAAATATGTGGAATTTATCACTATCAGTATGAGGCCACATCTGATCTATTTCTGACCAAGGAACATGAGATTATTAACATGCTAATAGAAAAAGCCACAAGTTAGGCAATTGTTAGTCTTAGGTGAATAGTTCTTGATTCTATTGCTTAGGAATGATTTACAAGAGTAAATATGAGCTTGACTTGGGAACCTCCTGCATGGTGTGGGAGTGTTTGGAGCAAAAGTAAACAATATTAGATCAACAGCACTCCCATCTCTACTTTGGGTTGCTTTATTAATAGAGTAAAATAACCTGCCAAGTCTCCCTACAATAATCTGTCAACATACAAGGAAAACAAGCTATTTCAACTATGCTGTTATTGTTCAGTTGTTTTCTAGCAGGTTTGGCTCTTTGTGACCCCCTTTGGGGTATCTTTGGCAAAGATACTGGAGTAGTTTGCTATTTCCTTCTTCTCATTTACAGACGAAGAAACTGAGGCAAACAGAATTTAAGTGTTTCCAGGGTCACATAGTAGTAAATGGATTTGAACACAGGTCTTCCTGACTCTAGGAGCAGTGCTCTAAAAACTGGACCACTATAGTGACAAAGCTGAATAATATGAATTTTAGTTAGAAATGAGACATATATGTTGTTATTGTTATTGTTATAAGGAGGGTATTAAAAGGTGGCAAGGAAGTTACTCTAAAAGTAATTCCAAAAGAATGTTTTAGAGGATTTTCAAAAGCATTTTGAACATTTGTAGCTATATACCTATATACTCATCCAGATCTCACAACTACCTTTAAAAGTTACAGACACATTAAAAAAAATACACACACACACACACACAAAACACACACACACACACACACACACACACACACACACACATATATATATATATATATATATATATATATATGATAGGGAAAAGGAGTGAAGACTTATTAAAAGCCTACTATATGCCCAACACTATGTTAAACACTTTATAAATATTGTCTCATTTTATCCTCACAACAACTCTGTGAGGCAAATGGTGTTATTATCCCTGTTTTACAGTTGAGGCAGACCAAGACTGAAGTTAAATGAGTTTGCCCAGGATTATACTCTTAAGAAGTATCAGAGGCTGTATTTGAACTCAGGACTTCCTGACTCTAGATTTAGTGCTCTCTTCAGCTACTTCTATATCATAGGATCATAGATTTAGAACTGGAAGAACTTGGGGAAGCCACATATGCCATATCATAACTGAGTTATTGAGGGAAATGGAAGTTAAACAACTGACCAAATCAGAAAAATGACAGAGCTGAAATTTGAAACCAGGACTCAACTCCAAATCTAATATGCTTTTTGCTGGCTCATGTGGCCTCTTTAACTAAAGAGATCTTGTTAGTTTATGACCCAATCTCATGTTTACTCTAATTTCTTTATCATTCCTTTTGCTGCATATATAACATATTTGACAAGTGTTAATTCATTAATGTTCCTCTGGTGTTCAGAGAGACATATATTAAACTGTGATTGATGAAGAATTAACATAGATGAAGTAGCAAGATATTTTCAGAGATATCCAAATACTTGCAAAGAGTTTTGAAAATTAAATGTACAGGCTGCCCAGTCCTGTACTTAGGACTCATTCTCTTTATATCAATCAGCTTCTCACCTAGTTATTTTAGATGGTTTCTTTTATTTGGAAAATATATTGCTTTCTTACTTAAATGAAGGAAATATTACAGGGGAAATGGAATGAATCTGAGGAGAGAAGAGACTGGGAGATTTAATTTATGGATAAATTTACCAAGATTGGAATTTAGATCAATTTGTCCCAGTTTCAGGATGATATAGGGAAAAAAAAGCCAATGGGGGTCATATAGGAAAACTGTTAAATTATGTAGTGAGTTCCAAAGGACAAGATTGCAAGGTTTCTGATCATAGAAAGAGGTTGTATATTAGCAGGAGCATGGGACATGAGGGAAGGCAGGTTTCCAAATATACAAGAATCCCCCCAAAAGTACATTGCTCCACCTGAAATGTCTTAAATTTTCAAGAGGCCAATATCACCTTTCATTTTCTCTTCCAGTATCAGTGATTAGATGTGCTGTTAATCACTCATAGACAAACCACAGATGGCTTTAATTGGTTTTTATACCATTGTTGTTAAGTCGATTGATAATACAATCAGTCAGTGACATATAATACTAGAATGCAGGATATGTCTATCCTCCTCCCTTCTCCCCCACCCCCGGTTTATTCAAGGCAACCAGAATGTGCTGGCCAGAAAACTAAAATGATTAATTAGCTTCCATTATGCAGGAAATTCTGGAGCAATACCACACACAGCAGCCATTCTTAGATGGCTGCTTGGCTCCTCCATTGCCTACTTCAAAGTAAAAAAATCACACAGTTTCTCTGTGCCTTATTTCCTCATTTGCAAAACAAGGGAATTTGACCAAATGACTAAGAGCAGGCACTGTAAAGTTTTTGTTTATTTTTATTGGTCAGTACTGTGCCTTGTACATACAGTAGGCATTTAATAAATGCTTGGTGAATGAAAATAAATCTGGATGGTGGAATCACTTGGCATTTGTAGAATATGGTATGCCATATTAGAAAAAAGATCATTTGCATCACAGAAATCCGAACTAGAGCCTTTCCTTTGTACCAACTTGTAATTTCAACAGTGTAAGAACTTCAAATGTGGAAATATCCTCCAGTCATAGTGATACATGCAAACTGTCCCTAAGAGAATTGCTTTGATCATTGAGAGGCTTTGACTTGCCCATGGTCCCACAGCCAATATGTGATAAAGTTTGAACCAAGTCTTCTTGATTCCAGAGCCAACTCCTTGTCCACTAAGTCATGGTATCTTTCATTTTTATGTCCTTCAAAGAGGAGGATTAGAGTTTTAGCTTTAAAGTCAGCAAGATCTAGATTGAGTTGTAGCCCACAGATCTTGTCTACTACTCCCGTTTCTTTTGGTTTGGAACATTATTTCCTTCCTCTAAAGAGAACATGTAACCCTTTGAAACCACATGCCCATGCTTTAGACAAGGGCAAGCAGGGACAATAGAAAATTCATGAGCATTTATGAGCTTAATTTAATTTAGTTTTCAGAAACATGAAGAGTGTACATAGTCTGCAAAAAGAATATAGAAAGTGAGGAGGATCAGAAAACATCATTTAAGGTAAGAAACCATGAACGAAGTGAAGAATGATTTCTAAATAGCTTTATAAGGAAAGGAGCAGGAAAGAAGCAACTCTGTATGGCATGCAATTTATATAATAATTTCCTTTTATCCAATTAATCCCAGAACTTTGGGAGTAAAGGTCATTGTAGCCTACTTCAATCAATTCATCAACGTGATTTTATTTAGTGCCTTCTGTGTGTGCAAAAAGTTGAAATAGAATGGAATAATCTTTATCCAAAATGAGTTTAGGACTTAAGTGGAAGGGAGAAAGAGTCAAAGAACATTAAACACTAGGCAATGGAGTGATAATCTGGAGAGGAAGGGAGAAACATTAAGTGGTAATTGTTAAGAAGCTAATGTGTGTGTGTGGTGGGGGGTAGGTAGGTAGGTGGTTCAGTGGATAGAGCACCAGTCCTGGTATCAGGAGTGCCTAAGTTCAAATATGACCTCAGACACTTAATAAGTGCCTAGCTGTGTGACCTTGGGGCAAGTCACTTAACCCCATTGCCTTAAATAATTTTTTTTTAAAAGAGGCTAATGTAGAGATTGGGGATAACTTAATCTATCCAAGATTTACCAAGTATCTATCTCAGTGACTTGCTAGGTCTTGGTCACTACTTGGTAAAATAGGGCAACAAGCTATGGAAACCGTCTGCATGCAAATCTAAATTCCTTCTTCTTGACCTACAGGGGAAAAAGACACACCAAAAGTAGGTTTGCAAAGATCAGTAAAATATGAGAAACATGTGAGGAAGACTATGACAGAAGTCAAGGACTGTCATTCAGTCTCCATATCTCCATTCTTTATACTTGTATTTCAACCATTTGCACATAGAAGGCATTAAATAAAATCACATTGATGAACTGATTGAAGTAGACCACAATGAACTTGAACCCCAAAATTCTAGAATTACTTGGATAAAGGGGAATGTATTATATAAAGACATGAGTACAGTGAGGCTACACTATATGGGCTAAATGGGGCAAGGTTGGAATGGAGATCTCCTCCATTCCAAAATGGGATGCTACTGCTAAACTGCAGATCATCTCTACAGATCATCTACACTTTTATGATTGCTGCAAAGACATTTTTAAAGTGAAAATTTTTATGTTTTTGCCAATTACATGTTAAAAAACTTTTACCATTTCATTTAAAAAATATTATGTCTCCTCCTTTCCTTTCCTCTCCCCTCCTTGAGAAGGCAAGCAATTTGATAGAGATTATGCATGTACAATCATGTAAAATATATCTACATATTATCATGTTGCAAAAACACACACAAAAGAATAATAAAAAAGTTTTAAAAATATGCTTCACATCTAGGAAAACTGCCCAAAGGGCTATAAAACTGTACATACCCTTTGATCCAAACAGATTATCAAAAAGGGAAAAGAAGTCACATCTACAAAAATATTTATAGCAATTCCTTTTGAATTAAAAATTAGAAATTAATAAACTAGTAAACAGCTAAACAAGTTGTGGTAAGTAAGTATGATGGAGTACTATTTTGCTATAAGAAACAAAATTATATGAATGATGATGCTGATTGAAATGAGCAGAACCAGGAGAACACTGCTCATCATCAGCTTTTCTTAGCAATATAATGATCTAAGACAATTCCAAAAGACTCATACTGAAAAATGCTATCCACATCCAGAGAAAAAACTATGAAGTCTGAATGTAGATTGAAGCATACTATCTTTTTTCTTTCTTGTGGTTTTCCTTTTTTGTTCTAATTCTTCTTTCATGACATGACTAATGTGGAAATATGTTTAACATGATAGCTGATGTATATCAGATTGCTTTCTGTCTCAGAGAGGGTGGAGGGGAGGACAAAAATTTGGAGTTCAAAATCTTATAAAAATTAATGTTAAAAACTATCTTTACATGTATTGGGAAAAAATAAAATGCTACAAGTGGAGAAAATAAAACATTAAGTTTCAAATTCTCTCCCTCTCTCCCTTTCCTCTCCCCTCCTCGAGAAAGCAAACAATTTGATATAGATGATGCATGTGCAGTCATGCAAAATATATTTACATATAAGTCATGTTGTGAAAGAAAATATAGACAAAAAAGAATAATAAAGTTTAAGACGTATATTTTGATCTACATTCAGATACCAATAGTTCTTTCTCTGGAGGTGGATATAGAATTTTCATCCTAGGTTCTTTGGAATTGGCTGCAAAAATTTCAACGTGTTGGTTCTAGTCAGCCATGAAACATTACACTGTAGTCTTTAGCCCATGGCCTCTTCCACACCCCTGCAAGCCTACTGAGAACAATTTCAGAGAGCTGGGAGGAGTGACAGGTGGCATCAGCTCCAGGGAAAGGCACTAAACTACACTGTCTAAGTACCAGCTCTTACTCCCACAGTCCTCAGACACCCTATTGTCAGCCTTGCTCCTCCCTGACTCCTTCCCTAGCCTCTGGCAGCAAACCACCCTTGCCTACTGCCTCAGAAGGGAGGGACACCCAGGGGAAACCTTTGCCCCCACAAACCCTGAGGAAATTTCAGATAGAAGAACCAGAGAGTATATGAGGCAAATGAATCAATTCTTTCACCAACATGTTAAAAACCCTGTTGCAAAGGAAACCTAGAAGCAGAAGAAAAAAGTCAATCTGACATACAAAGTCAAATGAACTTCCCTCATGATCAGGCTAAATTCATGAAAGAGCATATAATAGCCTTGAGGTAGAAATGAGTCAGGAAAATGGTATGCAGGGTTCAAGAGGGTCTGAATTCATGGTACAAACACATTAGCAACATAAGATCATAGACATATAACTAGAAGGGACCTTAAAGATCATCTAATCCAATCCTCTCATTTTGCAGATGAGAAATTGAAGCCCAGAGAAGTTAAGGGACTTACCCAAAGTAAGAAGAAAGAAAGCCAGGATTCAAACCTAAGTTCCCTGACTTCATATCCAATATTTTTCCTACTCTTCTATATAATCTTCCACATATCCTTATATCCACCCATAGTGTTTGAAATTCCATCAAGAAAGGGCTTATTTTGGTGTGGCTAGGTGGTACAGTGGATAGGGCACTGGCCCTGGCGTCAGGAGTACCTGAGTTCAAATCTGGCCTCAGACACTTAATAATTACCTAGCTGTGTGGCCTTGGGCAAGCCACTTAACCCCATTGCCTTGCAAAAACTAAAAAAGAGAGAAAGAAAGAAAGGGCTTATTTTAAGGGGTTCCCTCATCTTCTTATATCCATTTATAGTGCCTGAAATTCCATTAATAAAGGATTCCCTTATCTGCTTATACCACCCATAGAGCCTGAAATTCCATCACTAGAGTTACTTCTTTGAAGAGCTTTATCACCCAGAAAGCATCATTAAAGGCAAATATATTATCTACATAATGGGAAGGCAGCTCATCATCACTACCACCATAGATCTGGTAAAACATTGCTGTACTTGGAGTCAGCCTGAGTACAAATTCTTTCTCAACTACTAATTGTGTGACCAGGGACAAGTCATATAACCTCTCCAAATTTTAAGTAACTAAGACTAATAATTAAAGAATAATTGTATATGCATGATCATATGACATTCCCTACACATTGATGAAATCTTGGTCTCCTGAGAGAACAAAATATTCATAATGAGTTGAAGTGGGGCTCAGGCACCACCTCCTATAGAAAGGTTTTCCTGGTCCCAGCAATTGCTAATGCCATCTCTCCCTAGTTACCATGTTCCATATATTCTCATTGACAGCTGTAATACCCTGAAAAAAGTTGGCCACTCTCCTAAGCAGATCTGAATTCAAGTCTCACTTCTGAAATAAACTGGCTGCTTGAGTCTTGGGCAAAGTCATTTAATTTCATGATGCTCTATAAGGTAACCAGCATATACTCATTCCCCTGACAGAATGAGATCTTTAAGAGGAGAGATTTTTTCTTTACTTTTGCAATCACAGATCCTAGCAAACAGATTAACATAGAAGGCCCTTAAATACTTCCTTGCTTGATAGGTAGAGATGATATGGTTGGGGGTGGGGGGTGGGGTGGGGGGGAAGAGATGGTTTTGGAAAAAAGTGTGATATCCTTAGGACAAGCTTTACCTTCTTGAAAGTTATGCTAGCTCAGCCTGATGAGGTAGTCCTAAATCAGAATCATGGAGAGACAGAGAGGGACAAGATGTATAGCTTTTCTCAGCTGTTTGGAAAACGTATCATCACTTCTCAAGACTCCAACTTCAAAGTGTAGCCTGCAGTAGTCTTCGTGTCTCACCTATTACTAGAAATGTTCACTCTAAAACTTGTAACAGCAGTGACCTCTGACAGGCTGGTATGTCCTAGATGTTAACATTAATCGCCTTACAAAAGACTGTGACATTGGACATTAGACCATAATAGAAAAGACTAAAAAAGAAAAAAAAATCACCTAAGCACTTGGGGACTGTGAACAGCTCCTGGCTAACTCCATTGGATTTCTGAAAATGACTCCATTTTTATTTCTGTACTTTGTGAATGTAGGACATTGGTCATGTCTCACCAATTAGGATCTGATTTGATGCATGCTCCAACTAAGCTGCTGACTCTGACATCCTTGAGTTGACCATTGAATACCTATCAGTTCCCAACTGACTTTGGAGATGCTCTCAACCCAAGTTATTTTTAGCACACCATCACCCTTCTTCTGGGGCCATACCTTTCCTCACCTAGATCTATACAGCACTTCAGGACCTTAAGTTTCAAAGCCCATTTTAATAGACTTCAGTTAGTTAATTTTCCCCTTGAGTCCTGGTCACAGTTTGGCATCATAAGCTGAAAGAACAGATTTTCAGGGACATGTGCAGTAGGTTTTAGATGGTCCCACAAATGACAATTGATTATACTGTACCTTCCTGTCCCCCTTATCTCAATATCTCCAGGTTGAATAGGTATCTGGTTTCCATCGGCTTAAGGAAAAGACAGTCCTAAATTAGTCATTCCTGTCTCTCTTAACAAGTTGAGATTATTTTCCACTTTTTCCTAAGCTATCATTAAATGGGTGTTGTAGGAAGTAGGAAGTCAGCAATTGCCCCAAAGCTTTCAGATGTCATTTTGACTAAGTTAATTCACTTCCCACTGTCTTAGTTTGTAAATGAGACATAATCCCAGCCCCCACCTCAGATGGATAGGATGGTCATCATTACCAATGAAGGATATTTCACTCTTCCAAAAGAAGGTGTTATGAGTATCATGCCCTAAGGTGAGAGGGGAAATAATTTACTCTAAGAACCTGCCTTTCTTGCTACTGAATAGTTAATGTTTCAAAGTCTCACAGATTTAGAGCTAAAAGGGATTGTAGAGTTATGGAGTCCAATACTCAAAACTCTTCCGTTTCAGATAAGGAAACAGAGTCCCAAGACATGTAATTTGCCCAGGGTCACCCAGATAACAAGTATTTGAGATAGAAGTTGAAGCCAGATCTTCCTGACTCCTAGTCTTGTACACTTTGTACTTTATAACACTATCTCAAAGGGACTGAGACTAGGAGTGGTCTTGTGATTTCATCAGCATACATAGGTCTTGATAGAAAAAAAGACCTTCTACAAATGCAATTGTCCACCTTCTTCACAATTTATAAGTCCTTACTAAAATTCTACCTCCTACAGGAAGCCTTTCCCAAACCCTATAATTCCAGGACTTTTTCCTTATTATTTCCTATTTAACCTATATTTTTCTTACTTTGTATAAATTAGCTTGCATGTTGTCTTGCCCATCAGATTGTAACTTCCTTCAGGGCAGGGACTGTCTTTTGCTTCTTTTTGTGTCCCCAGTTAGTTCATAGCAATTGCTTAATAAATGTTTATTAAATTGAATTGAACTTATAAAACTGCCTGTAATACTGAGGAGTTAAATGATTTCCCAGGATCATATGACTAGTGTGTATCAAAAGCAGATTTAGAAATGCCCTTCCCTGAAGCAACTAGGCTTAATCTGCAAAATAGGGATGTTAATAATACTGGTAGTACTTGCCTCCCAAAGTTTTTGTTAAGATCATGAAATAGCATGTATAAAGCATCTCGTAAACTTTGAGGTATCATATTAATATCAGTTATTATCTTCCTTTTGGCTAGTTCTTCTTTTACTGAAGAAAGAATTGGGACTCAGAGAGGTTCAGTCGCTTACCCAAGATCACACAGTTGATATAGTTTTCCAGGACTCTGCACTCCAAGGTAACATTTTATAACATATCGTACCATGATTGATTGATGCTAAGATGTTAGTGAGTAATAATACTTTAATATTCCCTTCCCACATAAGATAATTTGCATTTTAAGAGGGGGTTCAAAGCTTCAGTTTAGTTTCAGATTGAATTCTATATTGATATAGAATCTACTTTGAGACTGAGGAAGGCCTTTTAGTATCTAATAATAATAGTAGTCCTAACAGTAATAACAGCAATAACAAATTAATAATCATGTAGTACTTTAAGATTTGCAAAGCACATTATATATATTATTTCATCCTATTCTCATAACAACCTTGGATAGTATTATTATATTATTACTATATCTTTTAGATGAGGAAAAAGTTAAAGAAACTTGTCTAGGGTAACACAGCAAGTCAGTGTCAAAGCTAGATTTGAACTCAAGTCTTCACCATGAAGTGGGGCCTGGCTATAGAAAGGATTTAGATTACTTTTTAAAGTTCTTTCCATATGTTAATCAATTCACAACCCATCTCTAGGAGGCATTGTTGTTAAGTGGAAAGCACAATGAACTAGGAAACAGGAGACCTGAGTCTACAAGTTATTAGCATATATATATATAGATAGATATAGATATAGATATAGATATAGATATAGATATAGATAGATATATATGTATAGATATATAGATATAGATGAGAGAGAGAGAGAGAGCTAGAGCTAGAGTTGAGATAGAGAGATAGAGATAGATATAAAATGTCTTCAACCTTTCTTTCCTTCATTCCATCATCCACATAGCTACAAAACTGCTAAGCTCAATTCCAACCATGTCATTCTGGAAACCTCAGTGGTTCCTCATTGATTCTAAGATAAGATGGGTGGTGCTCAGCTGGACCTGGAGTGGGGATGACCTGAGCTCCAAAATGATCTTTGACTTAGTTAATTGTGTAATCCTGGTCAAGTCACTTAACCTCTGTCTGCTTTTGTTTTTTCATTTACAAAATGGGGATAAAAAAGGTACCTATTTCCCAAAGTTGTAGCAAGGATTAAATGAGGTAATAGTTGTAAAATAGGGTTTTGCAAACCTTAAAACATTCTCTCTCTCTCTCTCTCTCTCTCTCTCTCTCTCTCTCTCTCTTTCTGCACATATGTGTATATGTTTATAGATACTAGCTATGATTAACTATTATTCTTGTTACAATATCATTATTGTCATTATAAAACTATCTGACATCTAAGGTTCTTTACATTATAGCCCTCCCTTTTTAGTCTGTCTTCTCATAATTCCTTCTCTGCATTCTAGTTAATCTGGCCTACTATCTATATTTAAGGTTGTGTCTCTGGCATCTGGGCGTTTATGTAAGCTGTCTGTATCCCCTACCAAGAATGGTTTCCCACTCCAGATCTAAATCTTGGTTTGCCTAGTCCCATGTAAGCTTCATTTCAAGTACTAGGCTTCTCTTAAACCTCCACTCATTATTTTCCTGTTCTAAACCCAGTTTTTGATAACCTCTACCCTCTGGCAAAATTTTTTTATATTTATTTATTTATCTGGTATATATATTGTTTCCTTGATCAGAAGGAAAAGCAAATACTGTTTTCGTTTTTTATCAATGTCTCCTAACTCCCTTGAGCACTGACCTTGGAGTCAGGAGGATGGGAATTCAAATCCAGCATCTGACTCTTGATAGACTCAGACTCTAACTGTGTAACTTTGGGCAAATCACAACCCTGGTTGCCTGGCATCTGGAGCCATCTCCAATCATCCTGATTCTTATTAGGTCACTGTACCCAGGTGACTCCAAAGGAGAAAGTGAGGTTGGTGACTTAGCACAGTGCCTCCTCACTCAAATAAAATTCATTTTCTTGTCATGGCATCAGTTCCCTGATGTCATGACCTTCTTTGAGAATGAAGATCAAACATCTTCAAGAACTGTCATACAATAGGCCTCTGATAAACACTTACTGAATTTAATAGAATTTTAAAATATTTAAAAATCTATCATTTCCCCTTCATGGATTTCAATTTGCTTCTAAAAAGCAAGGCAACTCCAAACTTGTAATCATTGCCTACCTCTGAGGACCAAAACGTATCTATTGAAATGTTCTGGCCAAATATACTCTTTTTTTTTTACTGTTACCATTTCAAAAATCAACAAACAAAATCTTAACAAATCTGTCATCACTAATCCCAAAGCACACACTTAGAATGCAGAACAGGTAAAACTGTGCTAATCTCAGGAAGACATTTTCTATCAGGCATAGTTAAGCCATGAGAAGTTTTCCTAGACTAGTGCTTCAATTCAAAGTCTGACCCCAGTGAGAAGGGATTATAGTATATAATGTACCAGCCAGTCCTATCTATCTCCAGAAAGAAACACAAAGAAAGACAAAGAAAAATTCAACAGCCCTATTCTCCCCCTTAAATGAATACTCCTCATAAATTTTCTGTGGCTGTACAGGAGTCAGGAGAAAATGTGGCCCAGCTATATAGTATGTTGTCATTTCAAAACCCAAAGCATTACAGTAATACTATATAGCATATATCTATAGATATTATTTTAGCCTATCTTCTAAATACTGTAAAAAAAAGAATTCTTTTAATTTAAAAACAATTTAGAGTTCTTAGAATTCTAAAGTATCTTTGTAAAATAATGTCCCTTTAGTACTTTTCATCTATATTCACACATACTAATATTTAGTTGCTTTTCTTGAAATACTTTCTTTCAAGGGTCAATTCAAGTGTCATCTACTTCAAAAGGTCTTTATTAATCCCCTGTTAGCAGCACCTCCTCTTCCCACCTATGTATTTATTTTGTAACAGATCCTATATATATATTTATCTGTGATTGTGAAGTTACTACCTGGTAGAATGTAAGCTTCTTGGGGGGAAGGCAGGACTATCTCACTTTTGTGTGTATATCTCTGTTGCTTAACTGTTGGTTAATTCATAGACTTACTGAGTACCAATGACTTGGGGGAATGCAAAAGAAATATTGAAGCATGACAGAACTGAATTTGGAACTTGGAATGGCCCAGATTAAAGTCCCAACTTAGATATTTACTATATGGGCAAATAACTTTAACCCTTTCAGTCTCAGTTTCCTCATTGGTGAAACAGGGAAGGATAATTATTATATGACTTACCTCAAAAGGTTGTTGTAAGGATAATAGGAGAGAGTCCAAGTAAATGCTTTGCAAATGTTACATAGCCTATAAAGGTCAGTTATCGTTAGTAATATGCCTATTATAGCCAGTTAGATGATTAAAACCAAAGATGACAAGAAGTACAAGGCACTGTGTGGTCAGTAGAGTTTATGTGATTAGGGTAGTGAATGTTAGAGAACTAGGAGAGAGGGAGGTGTCCTGACCCCATCCCTTTCTCCAAGGGAAAGTTTTAGAGAAGTAAAACTTAAGCACATCTTTATAAATTATTTAATAGTAAAGAATTCACAAGTTGCTATAAGAAAATATAACTTTGAATTTAATAAAAAGCTGCAGGTAAATTTCCCAGGAGGGTTTGTACCAGGGTATTTGTGAACTGGATTGTTGTTATTGCTGTCAATGAGTATGAATAGTGCCCAGAATGAAAAAAATAAGGAAGGGACTTAAAATCTTTTTAGTATCTGATTAAGTTTAGGATTTAATAAGATTTGATATTTAAATGTTGCAAATAATTTTTTTGTGTATGTTACAGAGATGACAATTTTCCCTTTTTCTCAAAATAAGGTAAGGTTTTTAATTTAACTCTTCTACCTAGTATATAGTAGACACTTAAGGACTTTTTGTCAAATTAAATTTCTTTCTTTCTTTTTTTGTTATGAAACAGCAGAACAAAATAAATCTTTCAAACGGGTACATTTAAAAAAAAATCTGTACAGAAACAAGCAAATGGAGTTTCCACCCACATGCTAAAAACAACCTCATGCTGAGACTAAATATGGAGATAAATATTTGAATATGTATTTAAGCCAAATAGCCTTTCATAGTAAAAACCTAGTGTGTACACAGACATTTAAATTATAGTTTGTACTGAACCATAAATTGATAGAATGTTAGAGTTGGAAGGAACCTTACAAATTATTTGACCCAACCTCCTGACTTTACAGATGAGGAAACTGAGTTTCAAAGAGATTAAGTGATTTACTTTAAAGCTTATAAAACTCATTCATAGTCATTTGGAATAGAATTGAAGCCTCCTATATTTCAAGAGTGCTCTTTGCCCTGTAGCTTCCTGTAATTAGAGGCAGACATACATTATAAATCAGCTCTGCTTTCCAAAGGTGGGCTGTGTTTTCTGGAACCTGTTTTTACCAACATGTGAGAACCAGCAGGTAAATTTTCAGGGTGAAATTTAAGTGGTTAAGTAGACAAATGCTATAAATTTGGGTTTGATTTAGTTTCCCTAATTATCTAGTTTTAGGAAAAAATGGGGGAAATGTTAAAAATGTAGATGGAATTTAAAAAATGAGCTGATTGTTAAATTGACTAGAACATGACTGGATTTTGACTTTGTCAAAATGCTGGAGAAATTGGGGACTCCTTTCTTATCTGTGAGATGCTTAGGTCAGCTTGGTTACTAAGGAGGTATTGAAAAAAAAATCCTGGGCCAATTAACACTGGGCATGGAAGGGGTGTCTTTGTGTCTAGATACCTCTGTTTGTATGAACATACCCTGGAAAGCAAATTCAAAGTTCATGGCTTTACTAATTTATCACCAATGTAGCAATCAAAATCAATATCCATCTTGTAAAAAGTCAAGATACAAGAGATACACACACACACACACACACACAAACATGCATGCATGTATGCACACACACAAACACACACACACACACACACACATATTTCAATCAATTAGTACAAATAACCAGATAACCTACTTCTTACCCCTCCCTACCAAAGCCATTTTATCCAGTTCTTATCTAAGTCCACTTATCAATACATTTCTGATTCAGCTCTCATCTACTTGGCTATACTTCTACTTTTTTTTACTTTCCTAGATTCTTGTTTCATTCAATACCTTTAGTCAAGGTCATAATTCAAAAATAAAGTTTAATTAAATAAGTAAATGCATAGTAAAACAGAAACACACTCATTGCCTGCAACATAGATTGTCTATTTCATTCAATCTCCAGAAGTAACCAGAAACACTTTCTATTTCATTTTCTTTTTTTTTTTAGTGTTTTGCAAGGCAATGGGGTTAAGTGACTTGCTCAAGGTCACACAGCTAGGTAATTTTCAAGTGTCTGAAACTAGATTTGAACTCAAGTTCTCCTGACTCCAGGACCAGTGCTCTACCCTCTGTGCAACCTAGTTACCCCCAGAAACACTTTCTAAAGACTGGAGTCTATTTTCCCTCTCTTCATTTCCCCAACCACGGTGTAGGAACAGAAGAGAAAGCTACCTAAAAATGTAGCAGAACAACCTTCCTACCTCCCTATGAAAAAGGAATTATCTAGATACATGTAATTAACTCACAATTGGATTTGAGAATTCCAAGGAAAGCACTTTAAAGTTTGCAAAGTCCTTTGGAAGTATTTTCTCATTTTATCTTCACAACATTCCTGAGATGAACTTATTATTATTATTATTATTATTATTATTATTCCCAGTTTAGAGATGAGGAATCTCTGATAGACAAAGGTTAAGGAATTTACCCAGAGTCACCCAGCTAGTAAGTATCTGAGACGAGATTTGAAGTCAGATGTACCTGATTCCTGGCCCATCTAGCTATCTTCTCAGCCCCCTTTTATTCCTAAAGGGTATGGCTTCTTAACATGGGATATATGAACTTGGTAGTTTTTACCCAAAAATATTTTGATGATTGTACTTCAAAATAATTGTTTTCCTTTCTTATTCTATATTTTTTATGTTTATAAATATTCTCAGAAAGGATCAATGAAGACTGCCAATGAGGACACATGACACACAAGAGTTAAGAACTGCTACTGCTCTAGGGTCCCTGGAACTCCACTAAGATGTCAGAATTCCATTTGGGAGTTTGGTTCACACCCTTACTTGTTCTTGCAACCCTAGCATCAAAAAGGAAGAACTCTTCTAATGCCTCAGTTGATAATGCCTTTGGGGTGTTTCCAAATACAAGTCTAATACAGTGACAGGAAGACAGGAAGGACTGTGTTGAGTCATCATTCATTCTCTAATATTTGATTATTCACCTCTTCCCCATACTCTCTTATATTTGGGGATATTACATTCACCAAAAATCTAAACTGAGTTTGTAGAAGTCAACAATTGCCTAGCCTTGTTCCAGTTATAGTGTATAATTTATCATGTGACAGGCATTATATTAGGAAATTGGGATATAAAAAGAAAATGCAGCAGAAGACAAATCTCAGGCATTCATCTAAGGAGCTATATACATTAAATCATTTCTTTTTGAATCCTAGCATCAAAGTTTTAGAACTTGAAGGAGCCTCAGAAGTCATTTAGTCTAACCTCTTCATTTTACACACGAGAAAACTGAGACTCATGTAGGTCAAGTGACTTTCCCAAGGTCACACAGATAATAAGCATTAAGTGGGATTTGAACCAACATCACCTGACTTCAGAGCTAGTACTCTTTCTACTGGTAACATATCCTCTTATGCAACAAGATAGATAACTAATTATAGCAGAATCATTTTTCTGATTTTTTTAATATTTAATTTTTATTTAATATTTAATAAGTTTCTGGTTATTTAATAAGTCAAGGCTGTATTATTTTCCCTTTCTTTTTTATATAAAGTAAAAGACTTTACAATTTTATTTTTAGGGGTTTTTTTTTGCAAGGCAAACTGGGTTAAGTGGCTTGCCCAAGGCCACACAGCTAGGCAATTATTAAGTGTCTGAGGCCGTATTTGAACCCAGGTACTCCTGACTCCACGGCCGGTGCTCTATCCACTGCGCCACCTAGCTGCCCCTAAGACTTTACAATTTTAAAAGCAGAAATTATAATCTATAATAGTGGGGAAATATCCTGGATTGTGTCTAAATTGATCACTTCTTTGAGACTCAGTTTCCCCATCATTAAATGGAGTGAATTAGATGTCCTGTCTATGGCCCGAAATCATTGGTGTAATTCACTGATTTTTTTTTTCTGTACCCTTAAAGTAAATTGTAGGTTCTAGAAAATTAACCAAGTGTTTTATTTTGTTTTCATTTTTTCAGGTCTGCCCTACTCTCTTGGCAGAGATACTGAAGTGTCTTCCCATTTTCTTGTCAAGCTCATTTTACACATGAGGAAACTGAGTTAAATAGGGTTGAGGGACTTGCCCAAACATTTATAAGTGTTCGAGACCAGATTTGAACTCATGAAGTAGTCTTCCTGCCTACAAGCCTATCACTTTATCCACTCTGCCAACCAGCTGCCCCAGGATCACATGTACTTTTACCTAAAAATTTGAGGAAATAATGAAATAGTTTCAGTTTTTCTTCTTTAATTACCTGAATTATTTCTTTAGTCTTCAGTCTCATTTTGGAGTACATGGTCACTGTCTAAAAAATGTCAGTACCTTGATTAAGGAGCATAATTTTAGGCTGGATAATCTAATTTCAGCATATGGAGGTGGCTTTAGTTAGATGGTTTCTGATGCTATGTATAAAAATGTCAACTGTTTATTTTTAGGAGGAGCAAAGAGCTAACTGAACTCAAATTTGAGATCGAATAGTTTGATGTCCCACATAACTGAACCAACCTTCATTTCTCACTATTCAGTGTATATCCTCCATTAAATTCACTCTTTCCTCACTTTTCAACAAATGTAAGTTATTGAAGTCTTTCATACTTTTCCTGGGTGGCTCCCTACTCTGTTTAGCCAAAGCTTATTCATCTTTAAGATCATACTTTCAAGTGCTACCTCCTCCAGGAAGTCTTCCCTGATTAAGCTAACCCTCTGATATTCTCTTATAATCTCTTATAAACTATGAACTCTGTGGTTTCCTCTTATGCTCAAATTCCTATTTACAATACAATCTGGTCCTTCAAACCTAGCATTAAAAAGGGATTTTAAAGAATACATTATTTTCACTTAATTATATACTCTTTGATCTAACGAATGAATTATTTCCTCTGTTTTAGCCTTGTCTCCTAGACTATACTAAATGTAAATTGCCTGAGGTTAAAAACTTCTTGTCATCTTCCTCTATATCTGGGTGAAATCTCTGTCTGCCTTGAATCTTATATGATATTCAATTATTTAAGTAATGTCTCCTTTAGAAATGTAAACTGCTTGAAAGCAAGGATTGTTTTTGCCTTTCATTATATCCTCCATGCTTAGCACTGTATATGGTAACATTAGAAGCTTAATAAATACTTCTTTATTGTACTCAATTGAGTCATTAATTCCTTATTGAACTCTGATGGGATTTCTATCTTTTCCCTAGGCATTCTCACTATCATTTCTCTCTTTTCCAACTTATTCTCACTGTTCTCGCTGCCAAGGTCTATCCTCACTGTTCCTTTCCAAGCATGACCCTAATCTTGGGCAACAGTAGAATATGGTAGAGTTTCAATGACTTACACATTTAACAAATCAAATCACTTGTAATCAGCAATGTAATCCTTTTACATCAGATGACTCTGATGACCAGGTTAATTAAGGATGTGGATATTTTCCTTCTCAACCAAAACACATTATCGTTTATGTTTGTAAGAAAGTCACTTCATGAAATGGGTGGCAAAATGAATTTCCTCTGTGGGGAATTTAGGGAAACATACAAGAGCTGGAGAAAGGAATGGCGAACTATTTTAGTATCTTTGCCATAGAAACTTCAAATTGGCATCATGAAGAGTCAGGCAAAACTCAACTACCATAACATATCCAAGAACTAGGCAAACCAATTTCCACCTCTCTCAGAAAGCCTTTGTTGAACTCTCTTCCCTACCCCATTCCCGGTTGTTGGTATTGTCCTCCACCCTGAGATTATCTGGTTTTTTAATTTATCTGTGTGCTTCTTGTTTATTTTCAGTAAACTACAAGCTCCCTGAGAACAGCTGATAGTATTATTCCCTATCCTGAAATTATTTGATATTTTTTTATCTTTGTGCTTCTTGTTTATTTTCAATAGAATGTAAGCTCCCTTGAAGACATATTTTTATCTTTTGTATCCCTAGTATCCAACGATACCTTGATCCTGGAAGTTTAATACCTGTTGAATCTCATGTTTCTAGGCATAAAAACATTTTTCTAGAATGCAGATATCAATTAGACTCATGAGAGTGAGGTGGGAGATAAGGACCTATTTTTCAACTGGTTAGTTGCTTTCATTTGTTTGGAATTTTTTTTTCTTTTGTCTTTGAAGCAACCGAAGTCATAGTCAAAAAAAAAATCTCTCTCCTAACTGACAATCAATCTGATCAATCATGAATAATCCCATGTTGATAAATAATTAAGTTTTTTTTACTATTAAGTAGTTCCGATGCCTTCTGTCTGCTAATTATTTCCTATTTATATCCTTTATTTAACTTGTTTTGCATATATTTAATTACATATCATCTCACTCATTAGATTGTAAGTTCCTTGAAGGAAGCTGGAGGGAAGGAATCATCTTTTGCCTCTTTTTGTATCTGTAACACTTAGCACAATGCTGATGTTTAATGAATTTATTGATTGATTAGTAAATGCTTGCCACATCTAATAGAAGCCAGATTGCAGCAGCACACTCTGTCCATTTCCATCTCGCCAAAGTTCTCAGATCCAGTAAAATGTCTTTTTAAAAGGCCACCTGAAGACACTTTAAAAAAAATCTATATAAAAATAGTTTCAAAGATACTAACATTTCTTAGGAAGTTTTACTGTGAAAGAACGCTAACTGAACAGAGAACTAATGTGCTAAGTAAGGTTGACCTAGATTTCTCTTATCCAGGTGCATAAACTTGGTCATTTCCCACCCTCCCCTTCTACTTCCAACCCTTTCCGGTGGGAAAGAACATGCTGTCCCAATATGCACTTCAAGAAAAATGAAGAACTGAGTTATTATTATCTGAATAACACAGATAACAATAGCTTATATTCATATAGCATTTTTTGAACAAAAAGTCCAGGTCATACAACTAACCTGTGAAGGGGATAGGAAATATTCCTTATTATTTTCGTTTTATAGATGAGGAAATTGAGCCTCTGATAATTATTAAGGACCACATTACTTACCGCTAGGAAAGTAGTGGAGTTCCAACTTGAACTTGGGTCTTCAGACTTCAAATCCAATACTTTCTCTACTATATCACCCTATCTATTTCAGGTCAAAAGACCAGTTTCACCAGACATAATAAACAGAATGGAGGAAAAAGCATTGAGGAAAGCATTCCTTTGGCAAAGATTACTTGGAGGACACATCATCCTCTGCATGATAATCTTTAGATAAGCACAATTCCAGTGTAATAGATTTCTAATGATAATCATCTAGGCCAGTCTACTCATTATACACATTCATCTTCCCATGCCTGGAATAGAATTTCTTTTTTTTTCTCCCTCTTAGAACCTCTAATATCCTTCAGAATTCAGGAGTTACATCTTTCATGAAGTCTTCCCTGATTCCTCCAGTTAGTGGTGTTCTTTTCCTTCTCAATTTACCTTTTATCTATGAATCTGTGTACATGCTCTTACTCCTCATCCCCCCAATAGAATATAACATTTTTGATGATAAATCAATAAGCATTTATTAAGCTACTATATCCAGTGCTAAGTACTGGGGATAAGCAGAGATAATTTTATTTTTGTTTTTGATTAGGGGATGCAGACAGTTTTAAGGGAATAGAGGACCAGTCTCAGAGCTAGGAAAACCAGGTTTAAGATTGACCCATCCTAGATGTGAGGCCATAATTACCTTATAGTTGACCAAATCTCCAAAATTATAAGCTACTGAGCTGCATCAGTGAAGGGATTTTTCATTCTGGGAGTTCCTAACAGTGATGCGATCATTCCACCATCCTAACAAACATGCATACATACAAAAAAATATCTAAATTCTAGAGATTTCACACAGAAGACATTTAATAAAATTTTTGCTATCCTGAATTGAAATGAATGAACTGAACCTTTGCGGGCTTAAGTAGTTTGTCTCATTCATACAAGTACATAGTAGATGGACCAGAAATAAAACCTGGATCTCTTGATTTCTACTCCAATGTTTCTTTTGTCCCACCACAGAGCTTCTGCCCAATGTTTAATCACATATATTACAAACACAAGATCATGAAGATAAATTTGAACTCATGAAATCAGGTATATGCTCCTGTACTGACTAAGATTTGAGATCTTTTTTTCCCCCAGGTAAATGAGTAGTAACAGAGCTTTAATATTATAAGATGTAATAACTTTATTGCTACCAGCTCCAAAATGTAGTTTATGCATGTAGAAATCAAAAGGGTAGATCAATTGTATTTTTATTTAATAATATAGGACATAAGTATTTCAGGTTTTTAGTATTTACTATATCAATTCCTTTGGGATCTCAATTTTTTAGTATTTGATATATCAATTCTTTGGGATCTCAATTTTTTTAGTTTTTAATATATCAGTTCCTTCAGTATTTCAGTATTTCAGGAACTACTATGTGTCTTTTATTTTAAACAATTCTTTTAAAATAGAATTATATTCATCTCATGTTATGTTTGGCTGGTAACTAAGTCATTAGTGACAAGAAAATGAGTGATTTTTCCACTCTTGCTGTGTTCTAGCAACAAGTTGTGAACACAAAATGAGAAATAAAGCAGTTGGACTGCTAGGAATATTTCAAGGTTGGAAAACATTTTTCAAAACCAATTGTAATTGAATAAAAAATGACTAGTCAAAATGCTAAACCTTTAGTCTTATACATTATTCAGAAATATGACATATTGCATTTCCTCAAGAATTTTATTCTTTACATGAGGTAACAATGATTACAAATATGTCCATATGGTTGTACCTGTGTATGAGTATGAGACATATATCTATATATACATGTATGTGTGTATGTAACAAAAGCAGATAGAAGCATACCAACTGGACCTGGAGTCAAGAAGACCTGACTTCAAATACTGAGATGTATGACTCTGGGCAAGTCACTTAATCTCTGCTTTTCTGTTTCCTCAACTATAAAATGAAGATAATAGCAGTACCTACCTCTCAGGGCTGTTATTAGGATCAACTGTTAATATTTGTAAAGCACTTTGCACAGTGACCGACATAAAGCTATATAAATGCTACTGTTATGGTGATCATGATGATGATGGTGATAGTGATGATGATGATAAATTAATGCCCATGAGGAAGTTGGCATGTCCTCAGGTTTGTCTAGTAATTCTAACTGGTTTGCATGACAGCAAATACTATAATGCCCTTTCCATTACTTGGTCATAAAATGAGCATTTATAGTTTTCCAAAAAGTTTCAAAGAACTCCTACAAAGTCTATGAGATAATACAAAAGAAAGCAAAGGCCTCCTCTCTACCTCAAGGACCTTAACTCTAGTTGGGCAGATAAAATTTGTAAATTCCTTATAAGCATATGTGTGCTACTGGGAGCCCAAAGAAATGTGATTAGAATGATTGTAATTAATTGGGCCTTACTTTCTGTGTGAGGTAAATTTTGATCTGAGTTTTGAAGGAGGTGATACTTATAGGTTAGAAATTAGGAGGAAATTTAATGATCATCTACTCCAACCCTCTCATTTTACAGGTAAAAAAACTGAGAACCAAACTTGTTCACTTAGAAAGTTAAAAGTAGAGCTGGGGAGGGAGCAAGGTATTATTTGTTTATAATCACTACTGAATTAGTATCTGATTAATTATAAACTAAGAGAAAAGAAATATATTGAAGCATACAAATATATTTTAAGAAAAATTGTATGGCATGGGAAATAAAAAGAAGCAAATGTGTTAGCCTGAGACAAACAATCCTAATTTGAACATTCTAGAATTTCAGAATTTAATTAATTTTTTTTTTATTTAAGGCAATGGGGTTAAGTGTCTTGCCCAAGGTCACACAGTGAGGCAATTATTAAGTGTCTGAGGCTGGATTTGAACTCGGGACCTCCAGATTTCAGGGTTGGTGCTTTATCCACTGCACCACCTAACTGCCCCCAGAATTTCAGAATTTAAAATTAGAACATACTATCTTGAACATTTAGAATTTCAGAGATAGAAGGCTCAAAGAACAAGAATTGGAAGGTAGCCAAGTGGTCTAATCCAGACCTGACCAAGAATTCTTTCTATAACATTCAATCTTTTTTTTTCTTTTCTAGGTTTTTGTAAATCAAATGGGGTTAAGTGGCTTGCCCAAGGCCACACAGCTAGGTAATTATTAAGTGTCTGAGGCCAGATTTGAACTCAGGTACTCCTGACTCCAGGGCCAGTACTCTATCCACTGTGCCACCTAGCCGCCCCTATAACATTCAATCTTTCTGGAAAACTTTCAAAGATTTTTTTTGCTACCTCTCAAGGCATTTCATTCTATCCTTGAATAACTAATTGTTAAAAAGTTTTTTTATATATTGAGTTGAAATCTCTCTGCTATTTCCCCTCATTGCTTCTATTTCTGTTGAAAATGCAGAAAAAGTTTAATCCTTCTTCAAGTAGTTGAAGTAAGATATCATTTCTTTGCCTTCAATCTCTTCCCACCAAACACTATTCTTCTCCAGGCTAAACATCCCTAAGTCTTTCACACAAAGCACATTTAATTTAATATCCCATGGACAACAATTAGTTTCCAGAGATTATAGGTCATAGAAAAAATGTCCAATTGCTAGTTGGTGACACAGGAGATAAACTCAGAGTGGCCATAAATCTGGGAATCATTTTCATAGGAAGGATAACTGAAGTCATGGAGAAGAGTAGGGGTATGGGGAGAAAAGAAGGGTGAGGGGATCATCAAAAGGCAGGGAATAGAGAAAGAAAGATATGG
This sequence comes from Macrotis lagotis, assembly GCF_037893015.1. Taxonomy (NCBI): domain Eukaryota; kingdom Metazoa; phylum Chordata; class Mammalia; order Peramelemorphia; family Peramelidae; genus Macrotis; species Macrotis lagotis. Next base: position 148,067,122 of record NC_133661.1, read on the forward strand.
GCAGTTATGTGTCACAGAGGATAGAGCATCAGATCTGTAGCCTGGAAGAACTGAGTTCAAATCTAATCTCAGACACTTATTAGCTATGTAATGTTGGGCATATCACTTAACCCTGCTTGCCTCAGTTTCCTCTTCTGTAAAATGAGTTGGACAAGGAACTGGCTAACCATTCTAGTATCTCTGCCAAGAGAACCTCAAATTGTGTCATGAAGTCATGACTGAAACAATTGAAAGCCTAGAACAGAAGTTTGGGGGGCATTCAGGGTAAAAAGATATGATATGGATGATGATCCAATAAAGGAGCCAGGGGAATGGTCGAACAGCTAGCAGGAGAACAAAGTAAAGACAGTTTTGTGAAAACTCAGAGAGAAAAGAGTATCCAGCAGGAAAGGGTTGTCAGCAAAGTCAAAGGTTCCAGAGAAGTCATGAAGGAGGAGGATTAAAAAAAAAGTCACCAGATCTGGAGATTAAAAGATTAAGAGATCATTGGTAACTTTGGAGAGAACAGTTTTAGTTGATTGATGTGGTTGAAAGTGGAGACAACAAAAGTGAACAGGTTTTTTTCTAGTAGTTTAGTTGGGAAAGGAGAGGTTTGGGTGGGGAGGATTTAAGATGATAGCTTGAGGAAATGGTAGAATTGTGAAGCTTTTTTCCCCTTAAAGATGGGATTGTTTGTAGGTAATGGATATGTTTGTAGGCAATGGGAAAGGCAACAGTATATGAGAAGAGATTGAAGATTAAAGAGAGGACATTTGTGAGGATAGTCTGAAAGAAGAGATGGAAGGGGCAGCTAGGTGGAGCAGTGGATAAAGCCCTGGAGTCAGGAGTACCTGGGTTCAAATCCGGTCTCAGACACTTAATAATTACCTAGCTGTGTGGCCTTGGGCAAGCCACTTAACCTCCGTTTGCCTTGCAAAAAAAAAAAAGAACTAAAAAAAAAAGAAAATGAAGGACAAACATTGATTTCCTCAGGGTGGATGATAGTCTTGGTAGTACAGATCAAAATTCTTCTGGGGTGGCTAGGTGGCATAGTAGGGGCGGCTAGGTGGCGTAGTGGATAAAGCACTGGCCTTGGAGTCAGGAGTACCTGGGTTCAAATCTGGTCTCAGACACTTAATAATTACCTAGCTGTGTGGCCTTGGGCAAGCCACTTAACCTCCGTTTGCCTTGCAAAAAAAAAAAAAAAAAGAGATGGAAGAAGGATGGGATCAAGGGTAGATGTGGAGGGATTAACCTTTGTCAACTGTAGACTGATGATGTTTGTCCTTTATTCTTGAAGAATATCATGGCATGAGGGAGGTAATGCCATGACAAGCACATGAATTGAATTTGAGTGGGGGGCTGCTATACTTTCATCAGCCTTACTTTCTCCTCCAGAGCCATCTGGGTCCAGTGATCAGATATGAATCTGGACTACTGGAGATGATCCTGGTTCTGGGGCAGTGTTAAGTGACTTACCCAAGGTCACAAAGCTAATAAGTGTCAAGTATCTGAGGCTGAATTCAAACTCCACTCTTTCTGACTCTATGGCCAGTGCTCTATCCACTCTACCATCGAGCTTCCCTGCCAACTGAAGGCAAAAAAAGAAGAGACTGGCGATTGATGTTTAGTATGGACAAGCTATGTGCCTGCTGCAATATGGCACATGGGAAATGTTTATTGATAATGATGATGATAATGTGTTTATGACTCACTGGCTCAATGTCCTCGGTTTTTGCATAAAAGTCATATTTCTTTACTTAATCCTGATAAACAGCTAGAAGGAGATTATGCCATTACATTTCAGAAATAAACTACAATATTCCAAAAGAAGACTAGAATTCAAAAGCATATTCTCTCTATTGTTCATAGTTTAATCCTCTTACCAGCAGGTGAGTCTGAGCACTTGTATTTATTGCATTTTCCATAGGCTGAAACCCCTATTAGTCACTCCTCTCTGGGCCATGCCATCTTTCTAAAGAGCATTTAATATGATGTTAATAGGGAGCAAACCTGTGACTGAATGAGTTGCCAGTCATGGGTAAGAGGCAAGCAAAAATCAACAAGCCCATGCAAGCTATTTAAAAGACTGACCTAGACAAAGGTGAATTTTTATTTCTCATGGACATTGTTTAAGGGTCAGTGTGGTACAATGCATATAGAGCCAACCTTAGCATCAGGAGCACCTCTTTTCAAGTCTCTCCTTTTACAAATACTGATGGGGTGACCTTGGACAATCATATAACCTGACAGTGCCATAAGCAGCCAGGTACTAATTTGCTTTGGTAAAGGGAGTTTCCTCCAACAGTGAAAGGAAGAAAGGAAAAGAAATGGAACAGATATTGTTTACAATGGACAGTGACATTAGGAGAAAGAGGGATGACTTAGAGTCAAAAGATCTCATTTAAGCAGACCATTTGACTTAGGCAGACCATTCACATTTTGTGAATCTTTCCTCATATAAAATGGGGATAGCTATATTACCTATTCTTATAAAATTCTTGTGATAAATGAGGAAATATATTTTGAAGAGTGATTTACTAACTTAATATCATCATTATTCTTTTACTAGGAGTCAGAAAACTTGGGTTCTAATCGTAGCACTTACTCCTCTGACACTTTGCCTGCCACAGTAACCTTGTGTGCTTCACTTTTCTCATTTTAAAAATCTAGACTAAAATGATAAAATGATTGCTAAATTCTTTTCTATCAGGGCAGCTAGGTGGTGCAGGAGATAGAGCACTGGCCCTGGAGTCAAGAGGATCTGAATTTAAATCCAACCTCAGACACTTCCTAATTATTTAGCTGTGTGACACTGGGCAAGTAACTTAGCCCCTTTGCCTTGAAAAAAAAAACAAAAAAAATTCTTTTCTATCATTCATCTATATGACAGCCCCAAGGTATCATTATTATGTTTGAAAGTGTAGTGCTCATTGTTCCTGTTATATTAAATTGGAAAATTTTGTTTCTGGAGCATAGATAATAAAATGAAATTCCTTCCTTTTGTTAGAAAGGCAGAGTACTATAGGGAAAGAATGTTGCATATATTGACATATATCTTAGCATCAGTAATTTTTCTTTGACTGTTTTTTCTGTTTAACCCTAGTGTTGGGAAATGGGGAAAGGGAAGGAAAAATTCAATAATCACAAAAAATTACTTTTAACTAAAAACATCAATAAAATTTTAAAAGTATTTAAATAATAACTCCCTCCCCTCCCCCAATCCAATTAAATAAGGAGCATTTTTGCTCATTTCCTGAATGATGCATTAATTCTCTTTAGCTACTGATTCGCCTTCATACAATAGACACAATCCTATAGATTTCTATGTAATTGTGCCACTAACTAGTATTTGAATAAGTGGTTGCTTTAGTGAGTGCACTGAGAATTACACCCGGGTCCTGGCAGAAAGATTTCAGCTTCCCAAGACACTCAATTTACAACTTTTTCAGGCATCAAAAGTAGCTTCAGATACTTTGGAACAATCACCTACTTACTAAATAGTATCATGAGTTTAGTTGTAAGATTGGTGTAATGGGATATTAGGAATGGTGTCAGGATACCTTTCTGTTCCAAGAAAAACTGACAATTAATATCAACCCAACTCTTTACAAATAGATTTGCAAGAGAAAAGAAAAGAAACACACAATTCCAACCCTCAAACCCTTATAAAGTATGGATGTCTCTCTTTACTATTGCTCTTGTATAGTTCTGTATCTAGCACACTAAATTCACTGGCAAATCACAGGGATAATTCCTGGGATTAAATAGGAAAGCAATCTCATAAAGTAGACCAATCTCGCAAGAAATCAAAACCCAATGCTTTGTATAAGTCTGGAGCAGAAAAATGGGCTTATCCATAAAACCCACCTTAGGGAAAAAGAGGTCTAAGAGTGGTTAGTCAGCCTGCTGAGACTACTGGTTTTCATTTTTTAAAACCTAGGGTGCCTCCAAAAGAAGCACCACAAATCCTGATGGATAAAGCCCAAAGCTACTCTTAATCTCTTTGCTATACTCTGAAGAGTCTTGGTGATGGAAAATTTCATAGATTTTTCCCATGAGTGTCTTCATTGATTGAATTTAGGAATCTGTTACTCAAGGCTCTCTCCCTTCTCTCTTTCAGCCAAATAAATCAGAGTTAATTCTTCCTATTAGTGCCTGGAACATCTTATATTATAAAACCATGCCTTCCCCACACTGACTCTTTTTTCATGCTGTGTCATTACTGGAAGGTCAATTGATGTCATTTTTATAACAGTCTAACATTAGTCCTTTGGGCTACAGGTCTTTTAGGCCCACTGTAAAGTTCAACTTGAATGGTTACATTATGCAAGTGATTCAAAATTCCAGAAATCATAAATTGAGATATAAGATGTGACTATAGTTTTTTAAAAAACTTTTTTTTGTTTAAAAAAAAAAACCTCTCCCCTGTAAGAAGAAAATAGTCATCACAACACACGATTTACTCTGGGGGCCATTGTAGCCACTGATATTATTGGATTTGCATTCTACCTCCCTGGTCAGGGACAGCAACTTTGCTACCATTATAAAGACACATTGTTTTAACAAGGATACTTTTTTCCTAGAGGGAATATTTGAGAGTCAAAGGGAGAGAAGAGAAGAGAAGAGAAGAGAAGAGAAGAGAAGAGAAGAGAAGAGAAGAGAAGAGAAGAGAAGAGAAGAGAAGAAAAGAGAAGAGAAAGGAAAAGAAAGGAAAAAGAAAGGAAAAGAAAAGAGAGAAAAGAGGAATGGGGAGGGAAGGGAGGGGAGTGGGGGAGGGAAGGAAAGGAAGGAAAGAAAGAAAAAGAGAAAGGAAGAAAGGAAAGCAGGAAGTTTTAGAACAACAGTCATTATAAGGGTGGAGTAAATGTATCTTGGCAGACAGGTCACTGGGAAGATGCCAAAAGTTCTAGCCCAAATAAAGGAAAAGATTGGTATAAAGAGATTTCTTTAAAAATATATCAAGAGAATAAAGACAAGTGATGGTAGAGACAGAGAAGGTGGGGAGGGGTGGAATGGGGGGGAAAGGGGAAATGAATAAGAATAATGACTTAAAAGCCTTTTTTTTTTTCTGGTTCTGTGCTTCCCTTTCTGCAGATGCACAGCTGAGCCAGTGCAGCTGGCGCCTTGACAAATGTGAAAAAATAAGCCAATTTGAGCTGGTTGTTAGCAGTCCGAGCACAGTAGCTCAGATAAATGAGTGTCTGCCTCAGGTGTGGCAGCAGATCTTCCGGAGCCATTCCTGAGAGACTCACCAGTGTTGCTGCAGCCCTCAGCCATCAAAAGCACTCACAAGAGCCTCTCTTCGATCTCCCAACCCCAACTTCTGGAAAAGGTGACCTTGGAAGAACCTTTTTTTTTCTTCCTTATTCTCCTCCCTCCCCAATCTTCAATAGATTTTCCCCTTCTCAAGCTTCTGGTGTTTTCCACCAAGAGCTAAATGAAGAGCCAAAAGACTATGGCAAATACAGCATCTGGAGGCAGAGAGATGTGGGATAGTATATTCTTGACTTACTGACCAAACTCAACTCCCTCTAGAGAAACAGAGGGGAATATGATATCACTGAACTTAACCTCTGAGTTTGTTAATATACTGGCAGGACACACTGGAATGTCCTACTGTGACAGTGAAACTCCTTTGGGATTATTACTAAAACCAAGTATAATACAAATGTGTACTCAACATATACAAACATTTACACAAGACTATAGGCCCATATAGAATGGCTGGGAATAATACTGTGTCCACTCAGCCATTCAATTAGAGAGAACCAATTAACATCTCATTCAAGTTCAAGATAAGGTAGGTTTTTTCTTGTAAATATCAGGGCAAGCCCATTGTTTACATAATTGTCCATTTTCCGCATGAATCTCATTGATGAATTGTTTGAAACAGGCATAAAATAGGGCGAGAATTTTCCTCTTTCAGCTAACTAGAAGTCACTTGGTAAGTGAAATAAAAAAGTATAAAATTTAAGCTAATTATTAAACAGTTGCTTATATTTTAATAACCTGGTTCTACATCCTTATTGACATAATGAAAAGACAGCCACCATTAGACTGCAGCAATTTTAAGTCAGTGCTTTAGGCCATTTAAATCTTAGATCATTGAAATATTTCTTTAAAAAAATGCACAATTGAGGTGGCTAGGTGGTACAGTGGAAAGAGCACTGGCCCTGGAGTCAGGAGTACCTGACCTCAGACACTTAATATTACCTATCTGTGTGGCCTTGGACAAGTCACTTAATCCCATTGCCTTGCAAAAAACTAAAAAAAAATGTACAATAATATATAACACACAAATCCTGTTGTCATGTCGAATGACTTAGAAGCTTTCTAGAATGGAAGATATGGAACTTAGGTACAAGAGAGCTGATGGGTAATTGTTATTTTTATCATATTCTGAAGGCAAAAGAGGTTTGGTTGTTTTAGATGTTGATCAGAAAAGCAATTCAATAGAAAATGGAAAACTGTGCAGAGATACTGTTGGACCACAAAATTAATAGTTTGTTTTAACTGTACAGATCAGTAGATTGAAAGCTAGAAAACTGCTGTGATTCAGGAATATAATCATATATTTTCCAACAGAAGACCTTAATAATTATCTAGTTCAAATGTTTCATGCTACAAATATGAAATCTGAGACCTAAGGAAAGTTATGTGACTTGTCCAAGGTCACAGAGATAACTTGTGGTAGAAACAATAATTCAGGTCTTCTGACTTTCAGTTCTCACAATCTGAATATGCTTAAATTTTGTAATCATTCTTTCACTCCCTTCCTTCCCCTCTCTTCCTTCCCTTTCCCTTTTTCTTTCTTTTTATTCCTTCCTTCCTTCTTCCTTTCCTTCCTTCCTCTTCCCTTCCTCCCTTCCTCTCTCATTCTTTCTTTTTCCATTCAAATCCTAACAATAGTAAATACCAAATCATTACTATTAATGCTTTCTGCTACCAAGTACTTGAAACAACCAAGTATTGTTTTAAAAATATTCTTTTCAAATAAATGGTTTTCAAGTTAGAAAGATTTCCTCAAATGAAAAATGCAAGTGAAATTAGGAAACAAAATGAGAAAAGCACAATCCTACTTTCACTTGTTCATGTTTGTCTTAGAAATCTTTTTCACCTATGAGAGGATTTAGAATTCTTGGATCTGTTATTAAACTCATAAAAGAAGGAGCATAGGGTATGCCTATGACTGCTCTCATTGAAGGCTTGGAAACACTATCCACTTTGTTTACATATGTTAGTCATTACATATTAGTCACACAATCCAAGTCTTTTGTAGTTTAATAAACCTCTAAGCAATAATCTCATATAAACTAGCCATTTATCACCATTTGTGAGTACACTTATTAAGAAAGTGACATTCTTATCTAGTTTTCCAAAACCTTGCTGGTCCATAAAGATAAATAAGTGCTCCTTGAATTGGGGAGAATATGAAAGTCCATATTTTCACAACAAATGAAACAGCAATAATTTATGAAGTGCCTACTATGTGCTAGACACTGGAAAGACAAACAAAAAAAATAAGATAATCCCTGTCTCCTCAAGGTCTGTCATGGAGGCCACTATAAATTCCCTGGTAGTAAAAAGAAAGTAAAAAAAAAAATCTCATGGGAGATAAGTAACTAAAGATATCATGCCGCATGTAAGAATATTGTTTATTGCAGTGAAAAGTTGGACCTTGTCAGTGTGTAGCTTCAAATTCATAAAGCCTGCTCCCAAACTCTGCATGTTTAACAAGCACCTGTCAATAGGATTCACTGTTTGATGATTCTGCTTAGTTCAAGATAGAGCTAATTTTCCATTTGCATTTCTATCAGTTCTCTTTCAAAGACTGTCATTTTAGGGAATGGTTTTGAAAGATCATCCTTAAGTCCCTAAATTGGGGCCAGTCCCATCATCACTCATCCTTTGATGAGCATAGCTATCTAATAATGAATAGATTTCTATATAGAGACCATTATACATAAAATCACTATCTAAATAGCCCAGGAAGACATGCTGTGAATATGTAAAGTGGGCATATTCACAGCAGCGTACAAGGGGGTAGAAGCCCCCAATAAGTATTACTCAGGTATTGGAATCCTAATCTCTAGTATACAGTTCTTCACGATGAGTGAAATATTACTGGCAAATATATCCAAGGAGGGTGGTTCAAACAAGATAATATGATGGGTAGGCAACTGTGTCTGGAATGCTCAAGAGAAGGTACCCCCATTAATATGTACTTATCGTCGTTGTTATTGTTGATGGTGATGATAATGATGATGAAGAGCAGCATAGCATAGTGGATAGAGGGTCAGTATCAGAGGCAAAAATACAAGTCCAAATTTTGTCTCTGGCTTATCCTAGTTAAATGACTCTGGGTTCCTCTCATTTTCCTAGGCAACACTTTAAGACTATAAACTGAAGATAGTGTTGATTTATATCAATAAAGGGAGTTTCCAAATTGAGACTGTTCTACATAGGTAGAAGAATATCAGGAAATAATAATGATAATGATAATTATTATTATTATAACAGTAATAACATCTGACATGTATGTGTCATTTTAAGATTTCTTTACATAAAATGAATTCTGCTTATTATGAAGCATCCCATTTGAATCTAACTACAGTATTTTAAGGTACATATTAGAATGGACTTTGAATTGAATGAATTTTAAAGTTTTTATAACTGTGAGAGGCACTGTGCTGAGTGCGGAAGATACAAATAGACAGATGAAGACAGCCCCCAGCCCTCAAGGAGTTTGTATTCTAATAGAGAAAGAGAGTGCAGCTTAGAGGAGTGAGTGGAGGACAGGAAGGGATATTTCACTGATATGGCAGTTATAGGGAATGGAATCATAGAATAATTAATTCACATATCCTTTCCAGGAATGGAAGTATTATTTTGATTTACTGTTTTCATAGTTAGAGAGGAAATGAGAGAGAGGATGGAAGGGGGCCAGAATAGCAAGTAGTGGGACTAGATCAAGATCAAACTGATGATGTTTCACCAGTGAATAATCTAGAAACCCAGGATGGTAGATTGGAAGTATAGGTCTGAATGCAGAATTTATTCAAGGAAAAGCCTGCATTAGAAATGACCTTCATTGCCCAGCTCAAAAATGCCTAAGAACAAACTGGTGGCCCATACATACTTTAACTGTTTCACACATGTTCTTAGTCCTAAAACCACATGCACATGCTTAAACATGTATTCAATTGTCCTATTTGTATAGTGGACAATATGAATATACCATGTGCATACAAAATTGACAAAATACTACATTGACATTTGCACAGATTCTAGACAGTACCCACTGGCCTTCAGGGGTTTAAGAAAGGTTAAAGGGACAAGAAGAGAAGCATTCTAGGTGGGTTTGAAGGTAGCCTTTCTCCTAGCAGCTTTCCTAGCAGATGCCTAGTCTTCTATGAACTTAAAGGCCTTGAAAAATTGGCTTATGGTCTCTTAGTTTTGCATTTAATTTTGTGAGAAAAATCAAAACAGGCCTAGTATGTTAACTGAAAATTAGAACAGCTGAACTGCAGATGGGAAATTAATGTACATGTATATATTTAAAAAGCATTCCAACATTTAGAACCACTAAATGGCTGGAAAGGAGACTTCCTGTACAACATGTTTGATGTTTAGAGTAGTTAGACAGCTGGAAAGGCAAACTTTTTTGGTGCTAACATTTCACAGTTCAAGCCACTTAGCAGATGTAAAATTACAGGATATACTTAGCATTTAGGGTTTTTCATTAGCTAAAGGAAATCTTTATGATGATGGTGGCAGGAATTTTTAAAGTATTGGATTATTAAAGTCTGATTTAGACAAGCATTAGGAAAGGTTTTAGCTCAGTTTCCTCTAAGATTAGCAAAAGTATTATATACTGCAATTTTAGTGATAAAGAATAGAATATTAGATGGAGAGAATAGATTATCTATTAGTGAGAAAACTAAGATGGAAGATAAAGAGACCCAAAGACTTAGAACAATATATTTAATGACTTTTGTAATACCCTAATGGAGTTGTTAGCCCACTGATGTGGTTAGTCCTTTCAACTATCAATCAATAAACATTTATTAAGCACCTGATATGCATTAATTCAGATCACAGCCCACCCTTGCTTACCCAGCCTATGCAAATCTCATCCATCCTCTCAAGAATTCATTCAGGGAGGTCCTTTCAGTGTGCTGGGGACCTTCCATTCATTTCTTTGACATCTGGAGGAAACCAATGGAATGCTGAGTGCCTATTGGCAATCCCTCCCTCTCATTGCAAGTCATCTTTTTTTTCTCATTAAATTTTTCATTGGTGATGTCTTTTGCACCTCTTCTCCATTGAAACTCCTTATTTATAATGTATTATGGCCTAGTCTTGGCTAAATTGCCTTTGGGAAAGTGTCAAATTCTTTTGATGAACACAAGCTTCTCTTTGAAACAAAGCATAATGGATTACCACCATCTGGGAAAAACCAAAACTGAGGATCACCCAAGAAAAACCCAAACTGAGGATTACTCAATGGGGATAGAGTAAATGGGATAATACTGTAACACATTATAAACAATGATGATTCCAAAATACTCATTGGTGATAATGAGAGAACTCCAAAGGAGAACACTGATAGCCAAGATGCTTATAAGTAGAATTCTTAACAGTAGCAAAGAGGACCTGGCACCTTCCTTTTAAATAAGATTTAAAGACACTAGAAAGATTACTAAGATCATCAAAGATCAGAGTATGATAAATACAGAACTGGAAGGGACCTGGGAGGGGTCACATAATCCATGACTGAAGAATGAAAAATGTCTTTTATGAAGCTAAGTTAAAGGAATCAGAATGATTTGAACCAGAGGAGAAGGTATCTTGATTATTTACTTTAGGAATATTGATGAGATTCTTTTAGAGGAGATGTTCATTGTTTTTTATTGGGGTTTTTTTTGTTGTTGTTTAATAGTGATTTTTTTGGTAAATGGGCTCAATTTAAAGCAGGAGACATTTCAATTGGAAAATCTAGAAGGCTCCATATTCTCATAGAAAGAACGATGATTTCCAGTACCAGTGACCTCAATTCTATTTACAATGTTGAATGACCTTGAGTAAGAAGAGTTTCCTTCTCTCTCTTTTATATCAGTTTCCTTATGTACAAATTAAGAACTGAACTATGGTACAACTCTAAGGTCTTTTTATCTCAAATCTCATAATTCTTTAAAAGAAGATTTTTCAATATGAGAATTAAGAGGAACATGAAACACTGCCAAGGACTGCTCAGAAAGGTGGTATGGATCTTTATTCTTGGAGATCAAGAAGAAAATAGACAGACACTTCTTGCAAATTTAGATGACCACCTTCCTGAAAGCAATGAGCCAGGTAAGATGGCCTCCTGAGGTTCATTACAGCAATCTAGATGTACCATCACTGACTTGATCAAAGGCAACTTTCTTTTCTCATCCTTGTCTGGGTTTCTCCTAGATATACCTTACATTATCTCTTACCTAACTCAAGAACTGTTAGGGGATATTCCTTTCTTTTTTTTTATAAAGGCTTGATATCAGATGGCAAACTTTCCACAGAGTACAAAGGGTCATCCTCCCAAATCAGGTAATACACATCTCTGAGAGACTGTCAGACCAAGCAGCTGATGTTGAAATTCAAAAGGGATGTTTGGAAAGGATGAGAAGAAGAGATTTGTGGCCAACTTTAAAAATTCAGTCAGAAAATAGTCAGGAAGAAGGTAGTGTTCTTAGGAAACCAACTATAATCTAACATGCACTTGTGTCTGGTGCACATGCAACCCAGGTCAACAGTTTTTCAGCCTTTGCCTTTTTACAAAAGCAATGGGAGAAAAAAAATCAATATACACATTACACTAGCTATCACATTCACCAAGGAGTTCGTCACTGCAAAGAGAAGCTCTCCTTAGTCATAACCTCTTACTGTCTCAATGATTTACAAAATTGACTTCTGTGTTAACCCACCTATTTCCCATAGTTTTGTTTCACAATGAAAAAACCCCACCATTGAACCAATAAGAGTTTGTATTCTAGCCTTGTAGAATTAAAACCAATAAACTACCCTCAAGGAGTAGTAAACCAAGATAAGAATGAAGGGAAAATAGGGGAAAATACACCTATGTTGACTCTCAGTAGGATTGCTTCCACAGGGCAAAGTTTTATTTTGTTTAATTTAACAATAAATTCATCATATTAACTCAATTCAATAGAAGCAGCAGGGGGAATTCTAATTTAATCTTGGGCATTTGTGGGACCTTTGAATATTTTAAAACAATGCTATGCAAAGAGATTAAAGGGCTTGGATCATAAAGAACAGATACCTTGGAGTTTCCATATGCAGCTTACCTCTAATTTAGGAGCTAGTCAACCTATTCCTTACTTTATCTAAAAGCATCATTTATTCAGAGCTAATCTCTGAAAGCAAATCGTTCTCATGAATGCTTTAGGGTTTAAACTACAGGAGGCAATACTGTCCTCCTTAGGTCTGAATCTCCAATTTAAACACAAGACTGGGAATTTAAGGACATTGCATTTCCAATTGTAATAAAATTGATGTACACAAGAGTCACATGAAAACCCAAGAAGGTATGAAATATGCTGTTACATTGAATTTCAAATTCTGATACGAAGATACATTTTGCAAACAAGTCAAAAGGAAGTCCTACTTATTGGTTATTTTAAAATGAATTATAATGCTATTAATATTTGTTAAATCTATAAAATAGATGAGAGCATATAATCTGGAATTTACAATCAATTTTCAAATGTGGAATTCCAAATTCATTATAAGTACATGAAGTGTCCCCCAAAACACAACTAAACTGTGGCTCATGTTCCTTTCCAGGAAGAATAATGAACAAATTCACCGATTGGGGTCTCATTCACATTTATACTGAATACTGATATCAGCAATATTGTCATTCTACTGTTGGTTCTATTAGGAAATGCATGTTTACAAAATTCAGATATATTATCACTTACTGAAATGACTTGTGTATAAGGCAGAATAATTCAGTGAATACAGGTAAATTTTTAGACTTGGCATGTAAATGTAAACAAGTCCCTAAGTAATGAATTTCCTAATTATTTTTCTTTGCCATGGGCATTAGCACAAACTGGGGCCTCGACGAGTGTCCCAGATAATGATGGAAAAATCTTTTATCATTTATGGCTCAGTTTTTGTCTTTAAAAAAGAGGTCACTGCATTTGTCTCCAATTTCATAGTTTTGAAGAAATTAGGAATGTCTGAAAACTGTTGAATGATTGGTTTGCCCTCAAAGCTAGAGGCTAGACAACTCTGAGGTTGAATCTATACTTCATTCATGCTTATACACATAAGTAATCAGAGGTTTGAACTGAAATGATGAATTAGTAGCTACAAAGTCCTGAGTTCAAGTCTTGTCTCTGATACCTACTAGTTGTGTGATCACAGGCAAGTATATTAGGCTCTCTGTGGCCCCAGGTAACTCTCTAAACTATAACCTACAGATGATTCACCATTCTATTAGTAATGGAGGCAGGTTCTACAGTGGAACTTTTCCAAATTCATGATCCCACAGTCTGAATCATTAAAAAATACAATCAAAAGAATTCAAATCAGCAACTGAAAAAAGCACAGATATGAAGAGAAGGAGACTATCCAGAAAACTAAAGCAACTACAATTACAACTTTGTTTCAGTTACTGGAACATTTCAAGCAGAAGTGGTCCTGTTTAGACCCGAATCATCTGGATAGCTGACTGAATGGTAGGAGCATTAAGAGAGAAAGCAGTGTACGACAAGTGAACAGCTGTCTGCAATGATGGTGCTTGAGAAAGGAATTTGGCTTTCTAGACTATGGCTGAAGAGATAGGATTGGTGGGCTTTCAGCCAGGCATAGAGTCCCTATTAACAAGGATTAGGAAGAATGTATTTGACTGGAGATTTGCTAATCTGATTCAGAGGGTTTTGAACTAGAAACTTTTCTGATAACTATGTCACAGCAGATACCAAAGAGAATAACAAGAAAGACATAAGAGGAATAGTAATTGAAGGATTTAGCAATGCATAGCAGAAAATATCCTGAAAGAGAGAAGGCCTTTGTTGCTATTTAGTTGTTTTTCAGTAGTGTCCAACTCTTCCTCACCCCATTTGGAGTTTTCTTGGCAGATATTGAGGTGATTTGCCATTTTTCTCCAACTTTTTTTTACTGTTGAGGAAACTTTGGCAGACAGGGTTAAGTGACTTACTCAGGATTATACAACTAATAAGTGTCTGAGGCTGGATTTGAACTCATGAAGATGAGACTTCCTGGCTCCAGACCCAGAACTGTGCCACCCAGCTTCCCCAAATACTGCTCCTTGAACAAGACAGTCTTTTCCAAATATATGTATTTTTACTTGCTATCCCCCAGGCTCCTCCCTTCTTTGGCTCCCTTCAAGTCTCAGCTGAAATCTCACCTTCTTTAAAGGACCTTTCCCAGTCCCATCTTAATGCTAGTGCTTTCCCTAAGAGATTACCTCTAAGTTATCTAGAAGCTATCTTGTTTGTAAATAGATTGTTGCCTGCTTCCTCCCTGGTCGGAATGCCAGTCAGAGGACCTCAGTTGTTTTTAACCTTTCTTTATATTTTAGAACAGTGCCTATTAGAGAAATTTGTGTAAGCACTTAGTTAATACTCGTCAATTTGATACTACTGACCTCAGATCCTGTTAATGCCAATGTACAAAAGATGAGTAATAAAGAAATCCTAAGGTCTCAGTTAAAAGAAATGTTATTTTATGTACAACCTAGATTAGATGGGATGAAACATATACCAGTTATGTGGGATAAAAAGGTATATTATTCCTATTATATTCCCATTTAAAAAGAGAACATAAGGTGGTAGATTGAAATTGTCTGAATAAGTATTAATTTTATTTATTTAAGGCAATGGGGTTAAGAGTGACTTGCCCAAGGTCACCCAGCTAGGCAATTATTAAGACTCTGAGGCTGGATTTGAACTCAGGTCCTCCTGACTACAGAGCTGGTGTTCTATCCACTACTAGTTGCTCCCCCTGTGTGAATATTTATGAAGTTGAGAGGTAAACAATGACAAATTGAGGTCAGTGTTTGGCTCACAATTTCCCTTTTTACACCAAACTCTGGGGCAGCTAGCTGTCACAATGGATAGAGCTCTGGTTCTGAAGTCAAGGAGATTCTTCTTTATGAGTTCAAATCCAGCCTCTAACACTTATCAGCCATGGGACCCTGGTCAAGTCACCTAAACCTGTTGGCCTTAGATCCTCTGTAAGATGAGCTGGTGGGCGAAATGGCAAACCACTCCGATATATTTGCCAAGAAAACCCCAAATGGGGTCACAAAGATTCAGAATCAACTAACATGATTGAACTACAACACAACCATACCAGGGGACTTCCTCACACATATTGAAGATCCATCAAGTAATTCCTTAATCTATTCCCTTAATCTTTTCATAATAGACAACTGATTCCATTCTACCTCAGCTACACAAAGGGGAAGGGGAGAGGAAGAAAGGGGAGAGAAGGGGAGAGGGGAAGGGGGAAGGGGAAGAGGGGAGGAGGGGTAAGAGGAAGAGAGAAGAGGAGACTAGCAAGAGAGAGAGAAAGAAAAGAGAGGAGAGAGAGAGAGAGAGAGAGAGAGAGAGAGAGAGAGAGAGAGAGAGAGAGAGAGGAGAGACAAACTCTAAAGTAGATCCCAATAAAAGGCAACATTGAGAACAAGTTACACAGAGATAGAAGGAATTAGTTGGCATAGTAGATAGAATCTTGAACTCAGAAAGTTTGTCATTCAGGCATTTTCAATCCTGTTGGATACTTCATAACTTCATTTGGGTTTTTTAAAAGAGGAAACAGAGTTAATTCAAGTCATCTGACTTGCCCAGGGTCACACTTTTAGCATCTAAGACTAGATTAGAACTTAGGTCTTCTTAACTCCAGGTTTTGTACTCTATCCACTCTTTCACCTAGCTGCCCCCTCAAGAAGACCTGAATTCAAATTTGGCTTCAGATATTCATCAGCTCCATGACTGATCAAATTTCCTATCTGCCTCAGTTTCCATGTATAAAGTTGTGATAACCATAGCACCTTCCTCACAGGGATTTGGGCGGGGTGGGGGGAGGATGAGATATTTAAGAACTGTCAAATGCTTTGGAAAACAAAAGTTTTCTATATAAATTTTAATATAAACTAAAAACCACATATCTTCTAGCTGTGATAATAAATTATAATTTAACAAAGTAAAATTAACAATTATATGTTCTTATATGTCATATGAACATAGAACAGATATACCCAATAGGTATTAATAATAATTCATCTTTATATAATACTTTAAAACTTGTCAGTGCTTTATGATATTATTTTCTCACTTGTTTTCCTAAACATCCTTATTAGGTATGTGCTGCTATCTCACTTTGATCACCTGAGAGACCTTGGACAAGTCACAGTCCACTAGTATTCAGTTTGCTGATTTGTAAAAATGAAAGGGTATATTCCCTTCTGGCTCTAAATCTAGGATTCTATGATCTTATTATTCCCATTTACAAATGAGGAAACTGAGACAAAATGACTCCTCCTTAGAATCACCTAGTTAGTAAGTTTGTGAGGAAAAATTTCAACTTATCTTCCTGACTCCAAGCAGCATTTTATATACCATTATTCTCTCACCCCCCTCCCTTCCTTTCCTCTCCCTAGCAAAGATTGGATGACCACTTATCAAGGTTTTATTAGAGAGGATTTATGCTTTAGGTTTTCATTGAACTCCATGATCCCTAATATCCCTTCCAGTTCTGGAATTCTATGACTATGAAATCATAGCTATAGTTTTTTTTTCACTTTCTTTAGCATGTGCAGACACAGCATAGCTGTTTTCTCTTAGTCTGAAATAAAAAGGAAAATCAGGTTTCTAGACTTAAAACTGCCACTAGAAAAATCATCTGCTGGTGGACTCCTGAATTCCATTAATGGCTTTCCATATACCTTACTGCTTGCTGAGAGGCCCTGACTCAGTCCATAAACATGAAAAATCTATGGACAGTAACTGTTTCTGAGGGCTGTAGGTTATCTTTAAGCTGTGAAAGAAAGACTTCTTTTTTGGAGCTTCCAAAGGAGATGCTGCAATTAGATAGTGTTACGAGGCAATTAGTAAAGTGGAAGCTCATATGAGCATAAACATGCCACACACTGGGCTCATCATAACCCCCTCCTTCCATTTATCACAATCGCTATTACCATGTGGTCCTGCGTACTTATGTAGTGCCTTTGACTACTCATTTATCTACCTGTGAATTTCCTTTTTAAAAAATTTTTTTCTTATCCTCCCAGATAGAAAGAACAAAGAAGGTCCAGGGTTACAAACAAATCATATGATGCTGGACTGGTTTTGAGAGAAAAAACACAGTTGGGTTCTGAGAAAAGCTGCAGGTAATAGTCCCGTTTCTCTCAAGGAGCCGCTAACAATGTCTTGGCCTTCCCTCGCAGGGGAAAATGTTAGCAGAGGAATAGCAGCAGAGAGAAGCATAGGACCTGCTGAGAATCTCTCCTGTCACTTCATGGAGACAGATCTTTGGACCATCCAAGCAGCACCTTCTAAGAGTAGAGAAGGGCCAGTACATGGAAGGGATGGGGGATACACACTGACACCAGCCTGACAGTTACAGTATCAGGTTTCAGATCCCAGAGATAAAGGAATCCAGATGAAATGAGGTTTCAGTTTTCTGCAAAGTGAGAAAAATCCTTCTCACCCTGTCAGTTTGCAACTAAAGATTTTTTTAGGTTTGATGATTTCTTCTATTATTTAAATTATATGCTACTTTTGTGCTTTCTTATTGACAGCGCTTCTTGTCAGGGAAAAAAGATTAATTTGGTTTTTAAAGATGAAACAGGAAACATGAGCTGATACCCAGAATATGAAATAACAGAGCAAGAAGTATATCCTAGTATGTCTAAGTTTCTTTACATTTCAAATGGAGTCCTTGATCTTTCTCCTATCTGAAAGCAAGTTCATGTCCTTTCATTTTCTCAAGTCCCTTTATAATTCAGCAAAGTCCAGGGTCCCCAAAGACACTTCAGGGAGAAGGAGAACTGAGAAACTGTCCATTACAATTCCCTGGAGTTAAGATGCTACACCTGTCAGGGAAGGAACAGACCAATTCAAAGAGAAGGAATCCACTGAGATCTGGCAGAGCCCTTTAAACTCACAAATTCTCCTGTCAATTATTGATCAATTCTCCTTATGCATATGCAACTACATGGAAAACCTAAAGTTAATGGTAAGCCTAAAAAAAAGAGAAAGAGATACAACTGGTCTTCAGCACTACACAACATCCCCACAAAATAAGGATAAAAACTGGCAAAAAATGATCCAGGAAAAAAAAAACAGAAAAGAGATGGCTAATAATCTGAACATCATTATTTTGACAATTATACTCTTACTTCAGAGGGACTCAGCTCTTGAGCAAGATGAAGGAAAAAATATTACTCTTAGGGAGTTGTCTCAACACCTGAATTCATTGAAATAAAGGTGCTTTTGGGACATTCAAATAAATCTTGACTTGGCAACTTGTTAGCATATATGAAGATTATTCACTAGGAATAAGTGAGATGTATTTTCCAACCTGTAAAAAGTCCTATCAATGACCAGTTGATACATCTGAAATTCTCCCACTTTCTCCCCATTCCTCCTAATAATAGCCCCCTAATTAAGAGTTAGAGAATGTTATTGGAAGAATAAATTCCTTCTATTAATGCAGGTCTGTATCTTCTTGTTACTGATAGTCTTAAGGAATTCTCTAGATGCCAAATAACAAGGATGTTCCAAATGTTGAACTTAAACAGGTTCTTCCTGGTTTTGAGGTCAGAGCTCCCTAACCATTAGGGCAGCTAGATGATTACCAGGCTTGGAATTAGGAAGACTCATCTTCTTGAATTCAAATCTGACCTCAGACATTTACTAGCAGGGTAAACCTGGACAAGTCACTTTACTTCTGTTTGCCTTAGTTTCCTCATCTGTAAAATGAGCTAGGGAAGGAAATAGCAAACCACTGCATTTCTGAAGAAAAACCCATGTGGGGGTCATGAAAAGTCAAAATCTGAATAACTTTATCCATTAGACCTGAAGGCAGAGGTATTACTGGTACTAGCCCCCTTTTGCTAACTTTTTTAATTTTAAATTTAAAAACCACTTCACACATACCTCTTACCAATACATTGTAAAACATTGTTGAATAAATTTCAAAATATTATAATAAGCACAATTTTCCCCCCCAGAAATTTTCCCTATAATGAGTCTCATTCAATAAATGCTCACAGATCAAGAAGGCAGATTTCACTCTATGGATCAATGTTTAAGTACAAGGGAAGCATTTAGTAACATATAGATTTCCTTATCTTCAAAAATGGACATAATAATTCATGCAAAACCTACCTCAAAAGAATAGTGTAAAGAAAATCTTTACAAACCTTCAAGTGATTTTTAAAGTTTCTATATATTATCTGAACTATTAGCTTTCTAAAAATTGATTCTAAACATTTATTCATGAAATTAACTCATCTACACTTAAAGTACTATAAGAAAAATTTTTTAAAAATTTTATTTATAAGCCACTTAACCCCATTTGCCTTACAAAATATTTTATTTATTTAAGGCAATGGGGTAAGTGACATGCCTAAGATCACACAGCTGGGGAATTATTAAGTGTCTGAGGTCAGAATTGAATTCAGGTCCTCCTGACTCCAGGGCTCTATCCACTGTGCCACCTCTGTCCCCACTATTAGAAATTTGAAAAGGGATCACCTGGGAGCAAAGAGCAGTTTGGAATCAAGGAAGAAAATGGCTCACAAGCTGAACCTTGAAGGTAGGGTAAATCTAATAGAGATGAAAGAGAGAAAGTACTGATAAGGCATGAATTTGCTTATTTCTGTCTGCAGGAGTTGACATTTTTCTTTACCACAACAAATCTTTTCCACTGATTCATGTACTTGGCAAATGTGTAAGGGTTATTCAGTGTAAGGAAAGATCTATTGGCAAATTCATTAACACTTTGGCTCAAGGCTAATTATTTTTGGGGGGTTTTTTTTGCAAGATAAATGTTTGGGTTAAGTGACTTGCCCAAGGCCACATAGCTAGGTAATTATTAAGTGTCTGAGACCGGACTTGAACCCAGGTACTCCTGACTCCAAGGCCAGTGCTTTATCCACTATGCCACCTGGCCACCCCTAACAAGGCTAATTATAAAGACAGATACAATACCTTCATTAAAAACATTAGTACTCTGGAGTCAATGGAAGCATTTCATTTTTTCCTGTAATCATTTCTTAATCTTACATATCTGGAACTTAAATCCTGGAAGCCATGCTGAGTTAATGCTTTCCACAGATAAGCCTATTAACAATATACATATATATATATGTATATATGCATATATATACATATATATATATATATGTTCTTATTTTGAGAAAGAAACTATAAGACTTAATGGCAATCATGGAAATGGGAACTGGGCTCGCTAATTTTTGCTGCAGACATAGGTAAAGAAGACTAAAAACAGCTGCAGCTAATCTTCCATTTATTTATTAAACAACCCAAATTGCCAAGGTAACTGGTCATAACTGTTCCTAAAAAGCTAAAGAGTATATATTAATAATCTAAATTACCCTTAACTTATAAATTAGAAATATAATTAATAACCAGTTGTGCTATGCATTCATTCATTGTTCCAAACTGTACTCCTTTAATTTTAGCACATGAGTTTAATTTTTTAAAAAATTACAGTTAAACATGTTTAGACAATTAGGAACAAGTTTACTACATATGCTTTGGGTTATATGCTGAATACTTCCTCTCAGATGGTTTAAAATTAAAGGGAGATAGTGTTGCCTTGTGTATATATATATATATATATATATATATATATATATATATAAAACTTATATTGAATTTAGAATTAAATTAGCTTCTAGATTATAAAAGCATTAATTGCCAAAAAAGGGAAATAACACAATGGAGGGAGAGTTCAACCCTATCAGAAACCTCTTTCTTAAGAAAATTTCAAGACTATAGCCTCTTTTAAAAAAAATTACATGTCATTTAGTGACCATTTATGTAGAACAGATTTATTTGGTGCCTACCCAAGTACTATAGGCTTAGACACCAAAGTATTCAAATAGTCTAATCATAATGTGGCCTTCTACATAAGGTTGGTCTCATAAACTGGATGATAATCACAGTTTTTTTAAAATGAACCTCTAATTGTATCTAGTGGATGAATTACCTTCCCTCTCCCCACAAAAGAGCAAAGCAGCATAAAGAGAACTGAAGGTAGCCCAAAGAAACATAGGTTCAAAACCTGTGTCTGACATGTCCAAAAATGTGACCCTAGACCAGTCTCTTCTCTCTCATTCTCAGTTTTCTCATTTATAAAACAGGAATAATTTAAAAACTGCACTAGTGGGGTGGCTAGGTGGCGTAGTGGATAGAGCACTGGCCCTGGAGTCAGGAGTACCTGAGTTCAAATCCAGCCTCAGACATTTAATAATTACCTAGCTGTGTGACCTTGGGCAAGCTATTTAACCCCATTTGCCTTACAAAAACCTAAAAAAAAAAACTTCACTATTTACTTCATAGGATTGTTCTAAGGTGTAAGAGTAGTAAATATAGAACTTTGTAAATGTCAAAGCAGTAGTTTAAAGCTGCACTAAGACTTTTGGGACATGTTGCACTCACACAATTATTTTGTCTTTTAAAAATAAGTGAGACATTACCAAGATCAACTGGAAATTAGTTTGCTGTAAGCATATATGAGTTTCATGAATCTTGAGTTTTAATCTAGCAAGCCCAAATCTTCATAGAGCTAGAAATGAAGAATCCTGCCTTGAACTTACTCCCTATGAAACATTTTTTCCTATACCCTCCTTCTGCTTTTTACTTCTTTTATATCTTCATTTTTGCTCCTTTGATAGCACTATAAAATATCAGTAAAGCTATAAAATAAAATATCAACAAAAAAGTTAAGAAAAAAGAGGAAGGAAACTATTAATGAAAAAATAGTATATATAGTGTTTTTAGAGAAATTTTATTGTTATCTTTTATCTTCATTTCATGTAAACTTTCCCCTTATCTGTTCTCATTTGCCCTACCAGACAGCCATTCATATAAGAACTGTTTTTCAAAGAAAACTTTAAAAAAAAGGAATAAGAGAAAATGAGCAAATCCAATCAAAAACTTGAAAAAAATCTGCCATTATATGGAACTCTAAAGTTATTCCATTATCTATGCCAATAATTCCCCCCCCATACTCCCCCCCCCCCACTTTGATGACACCCTGGTAGTTCCAATTGATAAACAGTTGCAGGGGTAGGAGGGAGTGTTTGTGGATTTCAAAAAAATATACAGCATTTATCTACATTTGAGAAAAATAGAGTGGAGTATCATGGAAAGAGCACTATTTGAATTCTCAACTTGAGCTTGTGCTCAACTATAAAATAAAGAGATTTGACTCAATAATTTCTAAGTTTCTTTTTTTTTCTATGTAATTTTGTGAATAGTGTCATGGAACAAAATTAGCATGTAGATGGATCAAAAATAGCAGTCCCTCCTTTTTCAGGAAAGATATTAGGAAATTATTAATGTCACTGAATCTGTGTTTCCAATATCTATTTCTTTTTCCTTCCCCTAACCCTAAACAGAAGGGATGCTACTCAAAAAATAAAAGTTGAATAGCATCTTGATGATTTTAATCTAGATTGAATTACCTCATTCTCTGTCATTTACTAGGTCACTTCCCATACAATGATTTATGAGGATTTAAACCTGAGTCTGGTGGTTTAACCAAACTTGAGTTAAGTGTCCACTTAAGGATTTCTTCTGTGAACAAAAGGAAAAACTTATCAGCTAGAGCTTATCCCATTAAACCTATCTGGAAATGATCTACTCAGTACAGGAAAACTTTCTCTTTACCTTCTTTCATAGATGCCTTCAATTTGTTCTAGTAGTATTCAGAGGAAGAGAATGGCTATGCTAGGCATTCCAGTACTTCATCCAGACCTACTTCCTGTCTTTCTCCAAAATTAGTGAATATTAATGCATTCAGATAGAGAGCAACATAATTTCCCACAAGAAAGTTTGGGGGGGGTTTCATTTATACTGTAAATTGGATGGCTTGTGAGAGATTACTAAATTTTAAGTGTGAACATTTATATTTCAGAAATTGGCAAATGCTACAAATCAGGGCTTGATTTATTATTTTGTGGATTGTCTATACTTAAGAAAGTGATGGAAAATATGTTAGTAATAAAGTGGGCCAAGTGAAAGTTGATTGTTAAATGTTTACCAGAGTATTCCTGAAACTGGGCAATATTTATCTTTGATCATTTGAAATAATGTACCTAAAGAGTTTTACAATCAATCAAATAGCAAGTGTTGAGGATCTATTAAAGTTCCAGACAGCATATCAAATGTTAAAAATCCAAAGACAAAAATGAAATAATCCCTAGGTAATTTAGAGCACTAGATAAATATCAGCTGACAATAATAATTTGTGTGTGTGTGCGTGTGTGTGTGTGTGTGTGCGCGTGTGTGTGACAGAGAGAGATGGAGAGAGACAAACAGAGAAAGAGAGAGACAGAGAGACAGAGAAAGAAAACCCACAAAAAGGGGAGGGGAGTAACTTTAATCTATGAGGCAGGTCAAGAGGGAAGCTATTTTAGTAGGGCTCAAATCCTTTGTCCTGCTCTCAAGGTAGCCAGTTCTTTAGTTCAAAATACACTCCTTCTTGCTATAATTAGACCCTTGTTTGGGCTTCTGAGGACAAGGATAACCAAGGGTTTGCCTCTTTCAAAAGTATAAAGACAATTAGAATACCACCCTTTACCTTTCTCTGTGTGCTAAATAATCCCATCTCCTGAAACTTCTTTTCAATGGAATACTTTCATTCTATACTCCACTCCAACTCACACTTAATTATGTCAATCTAGACAAGAGTCAATATGTTCTGACAAATGTTTGGAGGAGCACAATGATTATTCTCCAGCTCTTAAATGTCATCCAATTCTTGTGTCTGTTTTTACAAGAAAGGATTATAATACTTGTTTGTATACTTGTTTAGATCATGGTCTGGTTATGACCCTTCCAACTTTTTCTGCCTTACTGTACTATCTAACCATTTTATATTTGTGAATATGTTTTCTGATAATAATAATAAGAGCTAAACTTTATGGAATGCTTTTATGTTTGCAAAGTGCTAAATATCATTTCCTTTTTATTCACACAACTCTGGGAAGTAAGTTATATTATTATTCCCATTTTACATGTGAGGGAGTTGAGGCAGTCAGAGATTAAGTAATTTTTCCAGGTCACATAACTATTAAGTATCTAAATGTAGTATTTGGATTCAGTTTTTTCTGATTTCAGGTCCACCTAACTACTTCTAAATACTGAGTACATTACTTAATTTTGAACTCTTTGATGTCACTTTGAATTTTACTATTTTTAAGACTGTAAGCACTTAATTCTCTCAAAATTTATAATGTTTTCTACAGACTTCACCTTCTGGGATAGGGCAAAGCACAGGTCAAACATGTCATTAAATTCCAAATATGGAATTTGAATTGATTGCTTATAAAATACTTTCTCCTCAACAAGGTGAATGTTCAAGAATTTTGATGGGTCACCAATTCTCTGCTTCATAGTATTAGTGTTTACCAAGCCAATGAAGTGAAAAGATCAATAGGCAATGAATAATGAGCTATAACTCCAAAAAAATTGATCCAAGGAGCACCATTATTAAAAAGTCAAATCAAACCAAATCAAATTAGCAGCATCTTTACTGCCTAATCTAGAGAGAAGTCATAGATTTCAAATTCAGTTGTTTGAAATCTTCTTTTTATTCTGAGATTATTTATAGCCAGAAATGGTCATCTACTAAAACCCTAATTTTATATGTTCTCTTTTCTGCATTTTTCCACAGTATTTTAAATTTTCCTCACTTATGACAAATACAGTATCAATATTCAACTAACCTGCAACTTGTTAAACTACCATAAAAATAAGATAAAAGGACCTCATTAATTACCACCATCTAGCAAATGTCTATCAGTAAATATTTAAGTAAAATTTTCTTATCTTGAAAAACTTATCTCATGATATTTTGGCTTGAGATTCTGAGACAGATACAAATTATAAGAAAACAAAAAAATTATCTGGTTCCAGGCTTTATTTTAATCTAAGGATTGGATGAGAATTCTCAATTGCAGTTCCTTTTTATTTTAAAACATTTGAAATAAACTAAACAAGGTAAAGCAACAACAATAATAAACTTGAATTGCTATTGATATATGTATACACATACACACATATTAAATGAAACCACAAAGCTGCTTTTATAACAAAAATATGGAGATTAAATCCAAATCTAAGCTCTGAAAAGGAAATTTTCAAATATTCTGTTTTATTTTTGTTGGGGAGGATATTTTTAATTGGAGTCAATAAATACACAGAGAAAACTATATAACTATAGTTTGTAGAGAATGCATTTCTTGACATAGGCAGGAATATCTTTCAGTGTTACCATTCACATAGTCAATGATGAGCAGAAACTCTTCCTGAGAATCAGCAAGTTCCCAACCACATAGGAAATCTCTCATTCCAACTCTAGTTCCAAACTAGCCTAGTGCCTTGGACAAAACACTTAAAGTCTTTGTAGTTCAAACTTTTTTTCCCTGCTAAATAAGGGAATTAAAGTTGGTGAAAACCCAAAGTCCCTTCTAGCTATGATTTCATTACACCAATAATTTCATCTATACTGTCTTCATCAGATTCTTTTTTTAATAAAGATTTTATTTATTTTGATTTTTACAATTTTTCCCCCAATCTTACTTTCCTCCCCCCACCTCCCCATAGAAAGCAATTTGTCAGTCTTTACATTGTTTCTCTTCATCAGATTCTACACCAATAATTCCCGCCCCTTGCTTTGGTGACACCATAATAGTGTCAACCAGTAGGTTAATATTAAAGATACATAGACAGATAAATGAATGAATAAGTAATTAAATGAACAAAAGAAAGAATTAATCAATGATTAGGCAAATAATAGGAATATAAACAAAGAGAAATAAGCAAATGAATGAATAAATGAATAAGCCCTCTCTGAGACCCATAAGTCTCTCTTTACTAGTCATTTGTCATGACTTTTTTCTAATAAATTCATACTCTATGTTAGTAATCTATGACATTAATCACTTTCTAGCTAAACAGAAAAGGAAAAAAAATTGATAGAACACTGGACCTAGAGTCTAAAATATCTGAAGTCAAATCAGACATCAGATGATTGCTAGCTACATGACTTACCCTCTATCTGCCTCAGTTTCCTATAAAATTGGAACTCTTCTTCCCTGAACTGTTGGAAGAATAAAATGAGATCATGTTTGCAAACTTTAAAATGCTATATTTAAATATTTTATTGCCATCTACCATCTTCCCTCCCATAAATTAATTTAGTATAAAAAGCATTTATTAAGTTCCTACTATTTGCAAGGCAAAGGCACTGGGGAATAAAAGACAAAACTGCAATAGTGATAGTTAATACTTATATATTTCCACAAGGCTTTGTAAAGATGTTTGTGTATATGCACATGCAACATGTATATGAGTATATAATGTATGTATCATATGTGTACATAATACATGCATATATATCTCTATCATTAGATTTTTGCAACAAATCTATAAAATAGGTACTAAAATTATCTTTATTTTACAGATTAAAAAAAACAGGTTAATAATTTGTCCAAGGTTGGCACAGTTATTAAATGTCTAAGGCAGGATTTGAATTTAGATCTTCCTGAATTTGTTATGCTTTATCCTTCAACCTAAACAGTCTCTCTATAATTCCTAGAATTCTAGAAGCTTGCATCCTATTTTAGAAGAAAAGAAGACATACATAGAAAAATGAATAAAAAAATGTTTACAAAGCAATTTCAGGGAGGCTACTTGAATCTGAAGGAGAGTAGGAGGTGGCATTGGAGTTGCGCTTTGCAGGATTCTAGGAATTGTGTAAGGTAGAGAGTGGTAAAAGAGTGGGTATTTTCTTGTCATTGGGTTCAATCTGTGCAAAAGTATGCAGATAGGATAATGAAAAGTCCAGTATGAAGAACAGCAAGCTGGTCAGTCACTTGGGTTGGAATGGGAGTGCCTGAAGGAGAGAGCCTGGAAAGTCAAACTGGAGCTGGATTGTGAGAAGTTTCAAAAGTCAAACAAAGAAGTCTGTCTTTTATCCCAGATGCAAGATCTTGAGCAGGTAAGTGACCTGGTGAGACCTGTGCTTTAGGCCTCTCTATTGGGCAGCCGGTGTATGAAGGACAGATTGGAGAAGGGATAGGCTGTGACAGGCAGTGAGATCAATCTGGAAGTCACTGTAAGGGTCCCGACCAGGGGGGCTGAGATTCTGAATAAGGGTATTGGCCACTGTCACAATGATATGATATCAGAGATGAGAAACTCACCAAGCTCACCTGAGTAAGAATCTACCCTCTCCTTAAACAACCTCTGAGCTTTGACTATCTCAGTCAGCTGCCTGAAAGGAGGGCTTCCATAGAGTTCAATGTGCCATCTGAGGGTGGCTTCTCCAAATAGTTAGCATGGAGCCTTCCCCTTCCTTATCCTCATGCTTCAGGGGCCTAAAGATTAGCTATGGTGCCTAGCATATCCTTCCTTTATTGTCTCTAGATCTCCATACTTGTCCCCAAGTAGGTCTAAAGTAGACCATAATTAAAGATGAAATCATTAGTTTGATTCTTATGTGAAATCCCTTCAAATAACGTAACTGCTGTAAAGATGTAAAGGATATTTCATTTCTTTACATCTTCATGGCCGATATGAATACACACATATGTGTGTATGTATACACATTCACACATGCATATATTTTATTGATGTTTAATCATTTTTTTATTCACATCCAACTCTTAGTGACCCCATTTAGTGTTTTCCTGGCAAAGATTCTGGAGTGATTTGCCATTTCCTTCTCCAGTTTAATTTACAGATGAGGAAACTAAAGTTAACAGGATTAAGAGACTTGCCCAGGGTCACATAGCTACTAAGAGATTGAGCTTAGTATTTGAACTCAGTTCTTCCTGACTCCAGGTGTGGGGCTTTATTCACTGCACCACCTAGTTGTGTGTGTGTGTATGTGTGTGTGTTCATGTGATACATATATTATAATATATTCTATAAACATATGTGCTTATGCAAGTATACACATATTTATTCACATTTGCATATACATACACAAATATGTGTGTAACATACAAACATATCATTCTTTCAATCACTCTTCATTTTGAATGATTAAATGGTATGCTGAAATCCTAAAATTCTCTAACCAAAATAGATTTGTTTGCATTAATGTAACTAATAAACATAGTCAACATATGCAGTGATTCCATGTCCTGAATTTTCTGAATTAGTCCAGTTTCAAATCCAGAAAAATGTATGTTTAATAAGGCTTTGTGACGGGAATATTCTTTGTCATGCCACGTGTCCTGCTTTTGGTTTTAGAGTCATGGTAGCCATATGGCATTTTTTGAAGGTAGAGGGGAGAGCCCAGCTCCCTAAGCCTCTGACCACCATGAGTGGCACAGTGATGTGAGAGCTTTCAGAATCTTTATGTTCCTTTCAGTCCATCTGCCCTCATGAACAGATGTATTTTTTAAAAGCTTATTGTATTTTCAGACTCTCTAAATCAAATGATATTTTAAATGCCCCCCAGGAGAGGCAATCTGTATAAATGAATAAAGAGGTAAGTCCTTTTATTGAAATATCTGCAATAAAAGCAAATCATTAGCACCTAAATTTATCTGTTTTTTTTCAAGTTTGGAATTGTTTTAAATTGCACATCTTTAAGGTAATTGACATCTATGGTCCTGTGACATAGTGGGCAGGAGCTCTATTGCTGCTGTCCTTTGCCTTTGTGTGTACGGTGTGTGATTCATTAATGTAAGAAACTCCCAAACTGATTGTTTTTTGTAATTTTGGACTTTTTTTTATATTTTCTTTCTATTTTAACAGCTTAGCCTAGGACCTAGCACAAAGTAGGGATTTAATAAATTCTAATTGACTATGTGAGAAATAAAGTGATTTCCATGGTTGGACATCTAATATATGTTAGAAACAAAATTTGAATCTAGGACTCCCTTATCTCATGACTGACTCTCTCTCTCTCTCTCTCTCTCTCTCTCTCTCTCTCTCTCTCTGTATATATATATATATATATTAGGTCAGGGGTTCTCAAAAGTATAGTCCTCTGTCTAGAGACCTTAGTTGAGTCTATGAGATGAAATTATTTTCATATTAATATTGACAGTTTAATTAACAAATTAATTAGGAATAAATATTAATAGATATTAATATACAGACACAAAATATATTCAGGACTTCCTCAATAATTTTTAAGAATGTAAAGGAATCCTGAGACCAAAAAAGTTTTAGTAACCCCAATACTAGTTCATATTGCCTCTTGTCTTGTACACTGTAGGTGTTTCCTGTCTTTTTGATTCTGTTCAGTCTAGGGTTCTTTTTTAACTTCTTTTTGAAATGAGCTTTTATCTAATTTTTCACAATGCTTTGCACTTTTTGTTTTATTTTCATATTTATTTAAGGACACATTTTAACCCTCCTATTAAATCTTAAAGACCCAAAACAAGAATTATAGAATCATAGGTATATAGTTGCAATCTTAGCAGTTATGGAAACAGAGGGTTTTCCCCTCTGCTTTTATATATATAAGGAAACTGAGACAAAAAGAGCAAATGATAGAGTCGTTTAGCTAATTCCTGAGGCAATAGTTGAACTTAGCTCTTCTTACACTTAATTCTATTTGATTTCTGGGAGCCAAGATGGCAGAGTAAGCAGTTCTCCCATGTTCACCCCTGAACAACCATGAAGAAGTGATCCTGGAATGCTAGAACCGAAAAGGTTTCTCTAGCCCAAAAACTTGGAGCAGCAGCAAAATAAATCTGTCTCACTTGAGTGAAGGGAGAGCCTGGTGTAGCATTGAAAGTGAGCCAGTGGCAAGCCCAATTTGAATTCATTTCTAATGTCTTCCTGGCTATGTCATCTTCCCTTTCTATTTTTATTCCTAGCACAGTGTTTTTGCACTGTTGTTTTAATCGAGTTAGACTCTTTGTAACCTCATTTAAGGTTTTCTTGACAGAGATACTAGAGTGGTTTTGCCATTTCCATTTCAGTTCATTTTACAGATGAGGAAACTGAGGCAAACAGGGTTAAATGACTTGTCCAAGGTCACACTAAGTGTCTGAGGATAGATTTGAATTTGAGAACATAACTCTTCCTAACTCCATACCTGGCACTCTTTCTACAGAGTCACCTAATTACCCTAATATTGCATCTAGCAGATACTTCCTGTCCTTTGACTTAAACTCCAGAATCCCCATTCAAGAAGTTAACTGTCCTCTCAGACCAAAGCCCTAAGTCAGAATGTAATATAGAAAATCTACACTTTGCTAATATGTTGTAATATAAATACATTCAACTATGGCAGTGCACAAACCAAAATAAATCACAGATGGACACAAAAGGGAAAGAAAGGAGAATTAAGAAAGCACGTGTCATTCAGGAGAATACTCATATACTGATGTTTTCAGCTTCATTCAAACAGAGAACAAGACAATCACAATTTATTTTTTCATCTTTCTCCAGTTACATGTAAGAAAGAGCAAGGCCCTAAATGGACAGAACACAATCATTTTGAAACCTGAAATAGCCTGCTTTTAAGACAATAAGAAATTAAAAATTAGGAATTTATTTGTTTTTAAATCACCAGAAAACATCTTCTAGGATTAGATTATATTTACTAGCCTGAGAATCAAGAGACTTGGGTTTCACTTATTAATTGTACGATCACAGATGACTGACTTTACCTGAGTCCTAGTTTACTACTCTGTGAAATGGGATGCTGTAATATCTTAGTATTGACTCACAGCGGATCTTATAAAGATGAATGTGGGAGATCTTCCTGGTCCACTGCTTCTCCCAGCCCTAGTTGCTGATGCCTTTTTCTTTCAAGTTTATCTTGTATTTGATTTGTATATGTATTGTGTATATTTCTGTGCCTGTGTATATATAAGTATGATTAGTACATATCTATTTGATATCTTGTGTGTATGTATATATAATATATAAAATTGGCATATGTCTTATATCATATGCATATATTTGTGTATAGGACTTTGATGTCTTATTTATACCTTGTATAAGGATGTGTGCAATACATATGTACATATGCATGTTTCATATATGTCTTGTTTCTTTCCTATATAAATATGATCCTACATATCATTTATTTGTTTTTATGAATTTATAATGGGTATATATAGTTTGTATCTTGTATATATTTTGTATATATGATTTATGTTTTGTTTATACCTTGTTCATGCATGTAGATATATGTATGATTTGTACATTTGGTTATACCTTGTGTGTATTTGATCCACACATGCCTTGCTAATTCTTGTGTGTATATGATATGTACATGTTTTGTTTATACATGTGTGTCTGCATACATATGATTCACATGCATCTTATTTCTATCTTGTGCATATATAGATAATTTGTAGGACTTGTTTATACTTTGAGTGTTGCATGTAATGATTTATTCATGTTTCATACACGTTCACTGTATGTGTATACAATAAACACATATCTACACATACATGTGTTGCATCTGTATAACATGATCTCCTCCCATTGGACTTATAATTTCTTCATTATTGAAAGTAAGGATTATTTCATTGGGCAGTTAGAAGGTGCAATGGGTAGAAAGCCAGTCCTGAAGTCAGGACTGAGTTCAAATCTGGTTTCAGACACTTGCTAGCTGAGTGACCTTGGACAAGTCACTTCACCCTGATTGCCTCTCATCCAGGGTCAGCTCCAGCCTTCCTGATACATATCTGGTTGCCAAATCCCGATGGCTCTGGAGGAGAAAGGGAGGCTGGTGATGAGCCCAGTCCCACCTCTCTCAAATTCAATTCATGGCATCATCCCTCTGATGTCATGGTCTTCTTCAGGAACAAAGGACAAACATCATTAATATTTCACTTTTGTATTTGTATTAGCACTTAGCATGATGGAACATAATAAAAATTTAATGAATGCACATACAAACATACACACACACACACATATATATATATACATGGATGCATTTGTGTATATGAATATACATAAACTTTCAAGAGCTACATTTCAATGCAGTTATTGTTAACATCAGGAGAGATTTCTCTTAATTGCCTATGCCTTCAAATGTATGTTATTATATACGAAGGGAAGGATTCATGGTGATGTAGTATTTTAAAGGTTAAGCTATTTTCTCATAACAATCACATGAGATATGATATTTAAACATTATTTTCCCCATTTTTTTCAGATGAGAAAACTGAGGATCAGAGAAATGAAATGATTTTTTCCAGGGTCACATCACTGTCAAAGCTCAGATTCTGTACTTAAAATCCTTTGTCTGCTGACTCAGAGGCTAGTGATCTTTCTCATAAACCCAGATGATCTTGAGACATGACTCAAGGATGAAAGATTCAAGTGTGATCTCCATACCTTATATACTAATGTACAAAAATATATATTAGAAAACTAGGCCATGCCATCCTCAAGCTTCCCTAATGCTAGTTCCTTCCCTTTGAAATTATCTCTGGTTTAGCCTATCTATATCTTATTTCTACATAGCAGTTTGCCTGCATCTCTCATTGAACTGTGAGATCCTTGATGGCAACGAATATGTTTTTGCCCCTTTTTGTCCCTGAGTTTGGGACAGTATAATGTCTTATTGACTGACTAACTAGCTGCCACTAACTCCATGGCTCTGGGCAAACTTTATCTCTGTGGACCTGACTTGCCTTACTGCCACATGAGAAAGTTGGTTTTGGTCTCTAAAGTTCCTTCCAGAGTTAAAAGTCTATGATTCCACAGAGGTTACCTTCTAAACTAAACCTAAGGTCTTGAGATGCTGAATCATCCACTTTCTCACTTTTAAAGGAGTTGGAAGTGTGTTTGCCCATCTATGAAAGTTATATATGTGAATGAATATAATATATGAATGAATTAACAAAAACTTACCCACCCAAGTTCTTTTTGAGGAACATAGTTCTATAAAATAAAAGGATAAAATTATTCTTCTGTTCTAGTGCTTATCACAAAGAACTTTAAAATCCCTCATTGGAGGGCTTCTCACCCACTTAGCGTATGTGATGTAAATTGAGACCTTTCTGCCTCTTGTGGATTTGTTTATTTGTAGGATTAATCTCAGTGGCTCTGTTAGAATAAACCTGTGATACAAAAATCTATTTTTCCAAAAGTGTGAGAACGTAGGCCATGCATTGTGTAGACATGGATTTTTATGTGCTTATTCACAACATTTGCTGTCAATGGTACTTGGTTAAAATGATTATCACACACAGCATGGCTAACTTTTTAATGTAAATGGGATGCAAATGTATGCAATGTTATCTTTAATGCAGATGTAGCAGAAAGTATTAAGATGTGCAGAGTGCCTAATTAGGTCCTACATCAAAAACTATATATAAACTTGACTCCAAAGTCTCAGCAACACAAATTGAGACTAGAAATCCCAGTATACAATCTTTAAACACACACACACACACACACACACACACACACACACACACACACACAAACAACCCAGTTCTTTTTTCCCCTGTTCCTTCTGCAAAGCTAGCACTTGAAAGAAATATCTTGTACAGTTATTTCAGGGATTGGGAGAGAAGGGGGTTGGGATAAGAGTTTCTTTCGAGCAAAAACCAGAAAGCAAAAAAAATCCAACCACAACAAAAAATCAAAACAAAGCTGTCGTATGCTTCTAGTCTCAGCACTGAAAATGATGACTTGCCAGAAAAAGCATATTTTTGCATTTATTTCCATTTCTAACCTTCCCAGAGACAAAACACATGCTCATTCCTTCATAATTAGGATGTTACAGTAAAAACGTTATTAATTCAGATTTTCCTAATTTTCACTTTTGATCATTTGGATGGGGGGTTAGCCAGAGATTTAACTTTATAGATTGATGGAGAGAACTATGTGGAAAGGTTAGATGAGTAGATAAATATGTTAAACAAGATTACAGAATACACATTCAGTTTCTTTAAGGGAACTTTCTTTATTTCAAACACTTTAAAAGCACCAGGTCTCAGTTTCTTCACCTATAAAATGTGAGAGTTGGACTAGTATATTTCTTAAATTAACTTCCAGTTCTAAAATATTATGATCTCTTTGGCCTATGATTCACATTCACATTCAGAGAGTATAATTTACAAATATAATTTGTCTATTATTAGAGGACATCTGGTCCCTTGAGTTCCTCTACTAAGTAATATTTTTGAGCCTAGTTCATTATGAAATTATAGGTCAGTCAGCTAGTCAATAAGCACTGAATAAGCATAGACTATGTGTCAAGCATTGTATTGAGTACTGGAGATTCAAAGAAAGGCAAAAGACAAGAAACAGTTTAATGGAGGGGCAACATGCAAATAATAATATACAAATAATGTACAGGAATAACTGGAAATGATTAATATGATTCAGACCTTCATTAATGTAGAATGGATTTCTATATTGGTTCACTTGGTTGATGAACAAAGCACTGGGCTAGGGGTTAGAGATATGACTTCTACTCTCCATCAGTAAGAATGATGTATGATCTTTCCAAAGAGATGGAAAATGGTGGGACTGGTATTGAATCTTGCTTTTCACAATAACCAGCTGTATGATCTTGAGCAATTTGAATAACCTCTCTGGATCTTAGTTCCATGAGAATATTTGAAAATGATAGTATTGTATCCATAATGATCTTTAATGTCACCTTCAAATCAAGCATACAAGCCTATGATTTTCAATTCTCTAGATCTCAGTTATTTTCAACTGTCTCAGAGATTTAATAATACCTGCTCTGCTTCTTGCAAATTGCTAATTGAAAATTGGGGCAATGAGATAATACAGTGGATAGAGCCTGATTCTGGAGTCAGAAAGATTTTTTCATGAAGTCAAATCTGCCTTCAGATACTTATTTATGAGCTAGGAGACCTTGGGCAAGTCATTTAATCCTATTTGTCTTAGTTTCCTCATCTGTAAAATGAGTCAGAGAAGGAAATGGCAAACCAATCTATTATCTCTGCCAAGAAGAATCATTAGTCACAAAGAATTGGGTAGGACTGAAATAACTAAACAAGAGCAACACTTACAAAAGCTGAATGTGAAGATCAAATGAGCTGTGAAAAATATTCTGGGAAAATATGAAGCCCTATACAAATATCAAGTGATATGATTTCAAATTAGGTGAGGTTCTTTAACAGGATAAGAGTGATAAAAGGGGTGGGATTGGGAAGTTAAAAGGGAGAGAGCACCTATGAGCAATGTAAAGATTTCTCCTATTCTCTGTGGCTCCTAGGATCATAAATTTAGAGCTGATAGGGATCCTGGATAATATCTAGTTCAAAACCTTTATTTTATAAATGAGGAAACTAAGGAGCTAAATGATTTGCTGAAGGTCCTAGAGGTAGGATTTGAACCCGGGACTTCTAACTAGACTTTTTTCAATCCTCACCTGTTTTATCCTTGTTCCTCTTTTAATGTGCAGAACAATACAATGCATACAGGAAATAAGTTAAAAACAAGAGTTAAACTTGGTTTCTAGTGCCAGTGATTCTACAAAGACTTAATTCAAAGCAGCATGTTTGAAAGAAAGAAAATGGGACCTAGACATAGAAATTCCCTGTTCTAGTCCTGATTCCAATTATGAATTAGCTCTGTGACCCTGGACAAGTTACTTAACTGTTCTCTGCCTCAGTTTCAGTAAAAAATGAAGATAATATCGAATGCAAACTACCTACATCAAGGTACTATGAGAACAGTACTCTGTAAACCTTAAAGTGTTTTTATAGGTTTATAATACTATATTGATAACGAAAAGACATCTATTTCAGAGACAGTAAAGATTTGAAATGACTAATGAATGCATTTTTATAATGGAATTAAGACCTTAAAAAAAGAATAGCACTTTGGGCTGCAATTCAGTATATCCTAGTGAATTTTGTAGATCCTTATAAAGCATTAAAGTTGGGATTTCTGATAAAACATTAAATCCATAGTTCTATCATAAATAATGCCAAACAGTCTTATGCTTGCACTTATTCACTATTATACAAATGAAGAACAAAATGCATAATCAGAAACTGGACTAAGAACAGTCTAAGATCCCAAGCACCCTCTTGCTTCATTTCCCTAAAATAGTTCAGGAGAAAGCTGTTTGCTAACCTGTTTTATTCAGTGATTGTCTCAAATATCAATTTCAATTTGTGTGTGAAAACTCACCTGGAGTTCCAAGTTTGCTGAGTACATTTACATCTGCATGAAGGGAGCCTTTTTTTTTCTTTTTAAAAGAGCTCCTGTGATATTGGGTTAACCAGCTAGCATTTAATGATGCAGCCAAAAGATTGATTTCTGTGAAACTACAAGGTGCTGGAAATGGGATCATCTGCACCATTCTGCCTCTTACTAGCAGAGTGACTTCCTTTCTCTGGGAATCAGTTTACTTACCTATAAAATGGGAGAGGGGAAAAGAGTTGGACTAGATTAATCAACCAATCAACAACAATCATTAAGTGCCTACTGTCTACTTGGCACTATGCTAATGGCTGAAGATAAAAGGACAAAAATGAAAGAATCTTTGTCCCAAGTGATAAAATATAAATAAAATTAATTAGAAAAACAATAATAACAAAGCAATTGGGGAATGAGGACACTAAGAGGTGGAGATTAGGAAAGATTTTGTGAAGAAGGTATTGTTGAGTTCAGTCTAGCAAACAAGGACTAAAAATGCAGTGTTAAGAAGGGAGTGCATTCCTGCAAATGGGACCTTCAGTTTAGAGGCATGGAGATGGGATTTGGAATTGTTATAAGATCAGTTTGCCTGAATTGTAGAGCATAGGAAGGGAATAATGTATCAGGTTTGAAAAGGAGATTGGGGTCAAGTCATGAAGAGCTTTAAAGGCCAAAAGAAGTTTAAAAGAATTTATATTTTATTCTAGAAACAATAGGAAGTCACTAGTATATAAATGTACACATGCTCACACACATACATATACACACATATGCATATTTAGAGGAATAGCATGACAACCTTACACTTTAGGAAAATCACTTTGGGAGCTTGTAAAGAGGTGATGCTAAAGATCTATTCTAGGTCCAACATTCTGTGCTTCTGAGGTTACACATCAGATGTATTGCTTTTCTTATCTAACTCTAGTTACAAAGTTTGCACTCTATTTTCCCTGGGTAAATTCATTTAATCCAGAAAAACATACAAATAAACGAAAGCAATCTAGAAAGACACAAGCATCTTTCAAGGCAAAAGCAGTGGCATTAAATCACAGTTTTAGAGCTGAAAGGGACCTCAGACATCTTGTATTCCAAATCCCTCTCTTTACAGATGAGGAAACTGATTTCTCCTGAGTTATAAATTTCCCCATTTTGATTGACAGTATATTTAACTTATCAATGAGTAGATTATATACCCCTGGTATTCAAAGGGTGAAAGCAGGCCATTTAGTCCTTTAGAATTCACCACAATGAGACTGTCAGGTCTACCTTGATCTGTTTCCTTTCCCTAAGGACAACTCTTCGTTGTGATTTGCTGACCTGATCTCCCAAAATTCTATGGGGAATAACCATTTATTCCAATTGTTATCTTCTTTACACTGTGGAGAACTTATAATATGTCATTCCTGTTCCACATTTTTTTTTTTTTGGCAACAACCCTCTTCATCCATGAAGACCTAGATAAAGTATCTGAGGTCGCTGAGTAGTCCCATGAACAATAGCAATACTTGATAAAAAAAAACAACAACAGATTGATTTCTAGTGACGTGTTTCCATCACTTTGTGAATCCTAAATTTCTTTTATCACATATACAAACACAAAAATACAAATTCCAATTATTCTATCTGAAGCATCTCTGACATTGAACTGGCTCATTTTATAAAAGCATTGAATTGTTAGACGGGGTACTTTTGTAAAGTTATTTTCTCAGGGAGGATTGGTATGGCTTCTTCTTCCACAGGATGGTGCCACTGCTTGCCTGGAAAGCCAGTCATTCTCCCTGGCAGTCTATCTAACCCAACTCCAAGGCCACAAGTAGTCTTAAAAGACAGAACTCAAGCCCTGCTCCTCAGAGGTGGCCGAGCAAAACTCTGTTTGTTAAAGCAGGTGTAGTGTAGTTCTTGGAGGCATTCAGATGAAGAAAAAGTCTCCTTGCCAAGACCAGTGGCTCTTTGTCCCTAACTTCTAAATGTAGGAGGGAAAACAAAACAAAACAAAAAACCACCAACCCTGTCTGGACTTTTTATTTTGCAACTAAGGAAGCAAGCCAGAGGAGAATGTATGGGAACCCACTCGACTCTGGCAGCTCGATAGTCGGCTCAAGACAAAAGAGTCTCTGGTACCCAGGGCTGACCGTTTTAATTCAGTAGAGCCACCAGAGACCGCTCTGGGTTTAGAAGCAGCAGAAGCTGTTCTAGTTATAAATTGTGCTTATTAAGATGAAGAATTAATGCAGAAATTAAATGAATAGATGAAAAAGAACTTCAAAAACCATCTCTACCTTTCTCTAAATGAGTCACAGAAACACTGGTCCGGGGTTGCTTTTGTGTGGATAATTTGCCATCCCTACATTCTTTCAGGCACCACTGTAATGTTCCTAGCCTTGTATTTGAATTAACCAGACCCAGAGGATAAAACTTTCAAATTAAACACATTCCTAAAGGATTTCAGGCTCATTGTGTATGCACCAAGGAAACATAACATCCTAAAAATAATACATATACAGAGAGAAGCACATTTTCCATGCACATTAAAGTGGAATATGAATTATGACCCAGCTCATGGGAATAGACATCTGATTACATGCAAAATGGAGCTTTTGTAAATAACATCAGTCTTTGTGAGCTACCACAATTATTATCAACCATTTAATTTTACTCCCCAGCAACTCATCCATCATTGTTAAAACTGTCCACTTTTGTTTTTCCCTTCTGATTCATGAGGCTCCAAATTTTATAAAGTTCACTGTTGCAGCTATGTAGATTACCAACCTAGCAGCTAAGGAGTTCAAGAGATTATTAGATTCGCCAAAGCATATGTTGCATTGTGTATCTGCTACCTCGAGATGGATTCCACTGGTGAATTGCTAGAAGCAGCAGAATTACAATGAAAGGAAGGCATTCAGCTTGTTTTTTAAACAATGGGAAGAGTGTAAATTTGTTTAAACTTTTGGAATTGGGTTATCTAAGAGCAAAGTGACTCCTAAGGAAATCAGGTATTCTTTTCCTCTCCAGAGCTTGCCATAATTTTTCTTCATAAGTCACAGAATGTTATATTGAGAAGTTTCCTGAGAAACCATCTTGTCCAATCTATTTATTATACTCATGGGGAAACTGAGACTCAGAGGGACAAATTAATGGACAAGCAAGTTAGTGCTAGACCCAGGTCTACTGACTTCTAGGTCTGTGTTTTTTGCCATTTTTTAAAGCCATTTTTGTTATCCCTGGTTCAAGATGTTTTAGGTGATAGAATAGTTAATACAGGTATTTCTTAAATTGTAAAAAAAACACTAGAGAAGTTCTTGCAGTCTGCTTAATCTCAAACTAAAGAAGAGTTTTTGTTGTTTTGTTGTTTGTTGTTGTAAGAGTTGGAGCTCTTTTGTCCTTCCTGTTCTAATCCTGTGGTTGGTTTCTAGAAACTGGATATGGGAGATTTCCAATGTGTATGAATTGTTTTCAGCAGTGTTAATAAAGTAATAGTAGAAAGTAGTACTATAGAAATTTATGATATTACTATAGATTATTAAAAAAATCTGGGATTTTACAATTTATCGAAAAAAAAGATGTTTTATGGATCTTCCTGAGACAAGACGAGATTGAGTAACTTATCTGATAATATCTGTAAATGTCATAAGTTAAATTTGAATCCCAGTTCATCCCAAACAACCTCTTTGCAAGTAGTAAGCAGAATGGAAGAAAAAGAAGGAAACAAGGGAATAGGGAGGGAGGGAAGGAGGGAGGGAGGGAGGGAGAGAGAGAGAGAGAAAGAGAGAGAGAGAGAGAGAGAGAGAGAGAGAGAGAGAGAGAGAGAGAGAGAGAAGGAAAGAAGGAAGAAAGAAAAAGGAGAACTATGTATATCACAGACGTTGAGCTTAGTCACCTCTTCTATTTAGACATCTTAACTTATTCTATTCCTGATTGGT
Organism: Macrotis lagotis; assembly: GCF_037893015.1. Classification (NCBI taxonomy): domain Eukaryota; kingdom Metazoa; phylum Chordata; class Mammalia; order Peramelemorphia; family Peramelidae; genus Macrotis; species Macrotis lagotis. Next base: position 148,107,443 of record NC_133661.1, read on the forward strand.
TTCTGGCCTAAATCTAAGAAAACCATGCTAATTTGCATGTCTAACTCTTTTGTAGGAAGGACATGCATTTTTTAGATACATTTCTTTCATAATAAGTAAATCATTTTCTATATTCAACAGATAAAATGCTCCTTTAAGAACAAAAACTTTATTAACTTAATGTTCTTAGTGCCTTAAGCCTCTCCTCCCTATACCCCCAAATTCCCACCCCCCTTTTTAAAATTAAAATGGCCTTTACTTCCACTGTTGTTTGAAAAGTAGACAACAAATTTCTGAGATTGAAAAGCATAGTAATAGGATAGTGTTAATATCTTACCAAAATATATTAAATATCTTAAAATATATGCTGTAATTCAAAACCAAAATATCTCTGCCATGAAATATTGCCCTTACCCTACTAACCAAATATAAATCAATAATAATCTATTTTTTCATTTGCCAATATTTTTCCAAACTATTCCAGCATATAAAATGATGCTTATTCTAGGAAGTCAACATTATTTAATTTTTGACAATGACCTGGATACTTCTAGTTGTAAAACTAGTTTGCAATTCATAAACTGAATGTGTTGATCCATTTTGGCCCCAACTGATTTACTTCCAAAATGCAAATTTATACACAAAATAACTATTTAAAGGTTAAGAAAAATGATAAATACCTAACCTTTTAGAACATGCTGCTAATAGTACAATGGACTAGATAATTTCTGAAAATCTACTTCAGATGTATGTTTAACTAGAAGAGAGGAAAGATGCCTGTATTTGAAAGCAAAAGATCTAGGATTCAATACTACCAACTATGTATGGGACCTAAATGATTTCCATTCTCTAAGCCCCACATTTCTTCTCTATTAAAAATGAGAGAATTAAATTAGATATTTTTCCATTAAATTTACAATATTAAAATGCTCCTAGGATAGTCCCACAATCAATGATTTAAAAATCTAGTCAAATACAAATAATTCAGTTTTAATGAATTAAATTTTTATTGCATTAAGTGAGAGACATCTGAACAACTAAGATGTGAGACTTTTTTGTTATTGGTTATTTATAGTTTAATTAATTTGAGAGTTTATTCTGTTTGATCTAGTATCACTGGTTTCCTGGTTATTCCACAGACAGCTCTCTTGGCTCTGGGCACTCTCTCTGAATGTTCCCCCATCCCTGGCAGCTCTTCCTCTCTCTGACTACTGACCTGCCTGGTTTCCTTTAAGTTCCAATTAAAATCCTACATTCAATAGGAAGTCTTCTAACTCCTCTTACTTCTAGTGTTTGTGTGTTTTTAATTATTTCCTATTTACTTTGTATATATTTGTTTGTATGTTGTCTCCTCCAATAGATTGTAAGCTCCTTAAGGGTAGGACTATCTTTTGCCTCTTTTTGCTTTTAACATAGTACCTGATACAAAGAAGGGGCTTAATAAATGTTTATTGATTGATTATCAATTCTGGAATCTTGTTTCTTTCTAATTAAAATAAAATCATGAATGCTGATATGCTTCTATCCCCACACACAAGTGTGCTTCTTTTTATGAAAACCAGAGACTAGTCTTCCTCCTTTCAAAAGAAGAGGAACCTCAAAAAAAAGCCAAACTTATTTGAAAAAAATCTTGAAGTAAAATCCTACCCACTTTAAATAGTAGCTAGCCCTCTCCCCATCTCCCAAGTGCTTCAATGTTTGTTTACAAATAATTTACAGCTTAGGGGAAGAGAGGGAGAATTAAATGTATTGTTAACCATAGTTCCTTGAAGATAAAAGAGAAATAAGGGAGGAAAAGTATTTCTAGTTACAGTATAGTTTAATGGAAAAGAAAGATTTTATTTTTAAAGCTTTGCAGGAGCCTATTCGTTGTATAAAGTGAGATATACTTCATTTTGGCTTATTATGATCATATTAAACATCTTTTATAATGTTATAGATACTACATAGTTTATTAACTTTAAGTTATTTCCATTCTGAACTGTACCAAAGGAAATTACTAATTTGAATTTTGTTTACTACTTAGAGGTACCACCTGGGTCCAATATACTTGTGATACATATCTCGCTGTGTGATCCAGTAATCTTTCCATTCATTGGGCAGTTACCTTTAAGTTATGAAGAAGGTCTTTATCTGCATTGTGAAAGTTTTCTTCTCTGAGATTCACTTAACTAATTAAATAAAAGGCCCAGGGCCTAAATCTCTTACACAAGATTTACTATTCTACTGATCACAAAAATGTGAGGATTCACACTAACCATTTTGGAATGGAATTCAGTTTTTTTTTGACTTGTCTGAGAGCGCAAATCAAGACTCTCTTTTTAAAAATTAAAGTTGTGTGTTCCAGTCGCCCTATACGGATCATGATATTATAAACAGATGTTTGTACTTTTGTTCTGGGTGTATCTGAAGTGCTGGAAAATTCAGAGCTGTGCTGAGAGGATTCAGTATTTTGCAAGGGAGGGTCACTTGAAAAGGTTTGTCTTTATCTAATCAAGTGTCCTTTGTATACCATGGACATTATGAAAAGACTAGGGCTTTCAGTAAGCTATGCTCCATCAGATTCAGCTCCACTTCCAGCCCCTGACAAACACTGGTTAGCAAAATAGTATTTAGTAAAAGAATACAAAGAATGCTGGAAACTAGGAAGAAATACAAAGAGAATGCCTAAAATGGCTCCCATCACATTTAACCAATTGTAGCTACCACTTTATGGATCCTAAAATGAGCTATAAAAATTTGTCCATAAATAATTTAAAGCAAAAAGTGTCAGGAATGACAATGAAGATACTAGGATGAAATGGAATGTTTCAAGTGATGTCTTGCTGGGCATTCAAAGGAGCTGGTGAGAGATTTCATTATAATTCATGGCCTTAAAAAATTAGGGAAAAGTAAGAATTAAAAACTGTTTTCTAGGAATGCTTAACAGCTTTTGAAGTCATGACCAAATACCACATCTACAATGCCTATGGTTGGCCATATGGACCAAAGCTTAGACTGATTTGTCTGTGTCAGACTATTTTCATAATCATTCCTGGTAAATATTTTCAAACTGATTAGTCTGCATGAGACTGATGTCAGGATATCATGTACTATCATCTATATATTGGCATCATTTATCTTTATCAAAAGAAAATAAAAGAAAATACAAATTACCAAAGATTTCACAATTTCTCATATTAGCTACATTGAATATAAACTGTTTATATATATATAACTTACCTTTAGAAAATGTATCTCTGGTACTTTAGCTCCCATCCCAACTACCTAAGAACCATCTTGATGTAAGAGCTTGAACTATGAACCCTAAAAACCTACCTCTTTTGAGTACAATAACTCTCTTGGATGAAATGAAAAGTCCTCTAGCACAAGATTCTATATAGGATTACATTTAGAGTTATAAGTAATTGCAGAAAACCAATTAGTTCTTATAGATGAGTAAACTGAGACTTGGGGAGGTTAGATGACTTCTCTAGGAATGAAACTGTGCTAAGCATCAAAGATAGGATTTGAACCCAGATTGTGTGGGTTATTCCTTCTTTTTATATTTCTTTTTTTATTAGGTCACAAATTCATACACACATCTAAAAGTACATATATATAAGGTCATGGTTATGGTTATAGTTAGAATTATAGTTACTTGCCTTCCTAAGGAATTAACAAAGACAGTAAGAATCTGAACTAGGACTTGCACCCAAGTCTTCCTTTTTTTTTTTTGAGGATTTTGCAAGGCAAATGGAGTTAAGTGACTGGCCTAAGGCCACACAGCTAGGTAATTATTACCACCTAGCTGCCCCTTACCACCTAGTTGCCCGGTATCCAAGCCTTCTGATTCTGAAGTCAATAATTTTTCAACTTTATAATAAGTTTTTTCTACTTTATGAAAGTCAGCATTATATAGAACAAGGAATTTAAATTGCCAGTGTCATAATTCAGGATTGTTTTTTGAGCATCCACAAATTAATTTCTTTTTCCCAGATACTGCTTTAGGCTGGGCTCTAGTTGAGGGTATATCCAAGTCAAGAGTAGAAACTATGTGTCACTAGTAGCAGACAAGGCAAGTAGTGGGAAAGGAATTTGGAAATCTCTTGTAATCATCATGTTTTCCTTTCCTTTTGCCTCCACCCAAATATTTGAACTAGAGGTAGCTCTCCTATTCCCAGTATTTCCTCAACATCTGTCTTTATAATTCTCTCTTGTTTTCTCTGCCATCCTTTAAAATGTTAATAGGGGTTCATTGGATGAAGTAATTTCACATTAGTGGTTGAGTACCAGAAACCCCTAACTCATGTCTTAGGTCAAGAAAATTTAGGTAATTTCCCTCCTAAATTAAAACCCTGAATCCTTAACTAAGAGAAAGATACATGCTTTTATTCTCCCTATTCAATTCCATCTAGCAATTTGCTCCTTCCAAAAAGGAAATCCCCAAGAAACTAAAGATTTTCATCTTGGTAGAATAGGAGTAGAGCACCCCAAAATGGAGGCATGATAGTTCTGTGTCAATTTAGACTGTAAAGTGCTCAGATCTACTCCTTTCCTCCCCATTCCCCCAATTAAGCTTTCTCTTTATAATTCCAATCACTGTACACATCAAAGTGGGGATTTGATTTGCTATGATTACTTTCATTTGAAAATTCAGTTCTTAAGAATATTTATAGTGTGGGTTCATCCAATTTTAGAGCAAGAAGGGAATTAATAGGCTGAAGTCCATTTTACAGATAAGATATCTGAAGTAAGATGAGTTGGTGAAAATTACAAGGCAATTATTACAGACCATGGGCCTTGAATTCAGGTCTTCTGACTCTTTGTCTAGTCTTTTCTAGAATACCACACTTCCATGAAAATATTTTGGTAATGTTTTGAAAGTTCTTAGTTGTGCTTTTCAATTGTTGTCATATTTATTTTCAAGGTAGCGTGAGGTATAGTGTCTCCCAATGTATTGGCTGTCTGATTTCAATGAAGTAATAATTACAGTTCATTGTGGATCACTTTTTAATTGATAAACATTTCATAAATTATATCTATATCTATATCTATATCTATATCTATATCTATATCTATATCTATATATATCTCACAGTTCACTTAGTATTTGTGATATTTCTACTCAATGAAAAAAAAGTACTGGGGAATATAAATGTAATAGAGTATTGTGCCATAATAAACAGTAAATGTTAAAAACATCAGAGAAACCTGAGGAAGATGTATATAAACTGATGCAAAACAAAGCAAGCAGCATTAAAAGAATAAGTCACATAAAAGCTTTGTAAAATAATATTAAGAAGAAAACTTTTAAGATATTAGAAGTCTCATCGATGTTATGACTAATTTTGACTCTAGAGGACTGACTGAAGGATAACAGAACATATGCTTGTTCTCTTCTTTGCAGAAAAATGCTGAACTATAAGGTACAGAATGAGACATACCTTGCCGGAAATAGCCATTATGTTTCTTTGTTTTGTTTAATTATAATTCCTTGTTATAAGGAAAGGGAGTAGTGGTTGGAGTATAGTCCAGAATGTAGAAAGAACAAAAACAACCAAGTAAAACTTTTAATTGTTTAAAAAAGAAAGAAAATTGGGTAAATGCCAATAAAGATTATATTTCCATTTCTCCTACAAATTGAATTTATGTTTTAGATTCAAAGTCAATTGACATTCTGAGCCAATGAAAATCAAATATGTGATTAGGAGTCAGCATATAGGCCAAATATAGAGAACACTAATTATTATTATTATTATTATTATTATTATTATTATTATTTTAGTACTAAGAAGTAACACTGGCTAATCCCTGTTAAAACATAGTAGTATCTCGAGCTTCCCACTTGAGGAAGTTATGCTGCATACTTGAAGAATTTTCCCAAGTCTGCCAGGAAAAAATAAATTAAGCTAAGTAAAATCAAGCTGAAAAAGCTAGATCTTGAGTTTCTGGACATCTTACTTCCTGGTGATAGGAAAACAAAAGTTTAAATCCAGAAAGTCAGATTCAACTTTGAAGTCAGCAGTACAAAAAACACAATTGAAAAATCTTTTAACTACGTGCATATGTTTGTACACACACAGAAATAGAGCTAAACAGACCTTAATTATCTTTGTAGACTTTAATTATCTCTGTACAGTAATTTGGAATGGTTTTGTTCTGATTTATTCCATAAAGCTTACTGTGTTCTGTTAACAACTAATTTCTCTAAAACCCCCCAACCCCCCCTCCTTTTATAGACTGTAATAGAAGGCTTTACTGCATACTTTATTCCATCTGCTTCTCATTTAACGACCATTGTTCTGGTCTGTCAGTGGGGCTATGCAAGTTTCCAAATCTGCAAGATTAAGCAAATATTTTGACAATGCCTCAATTTTTTTAACAGAAAGAATAAAGAGAATTTTCACTTACCCACACAATGTGAGAAGAGTTCTTAATCGAAGGGTATAAAGAACCAAGTGGCAGTTTAAATGTACTTCATGTGGCAAAAATATAGCAAGCAATTTTCTGTTCTATTTCAATAAATAGTTCTAAGGATAGTGGCCACAGCTGTGGTCACCAAAAAGCATTCCTGGGTGGCAGAGAGACTCTGAACCTTTGGGCAAATCTCCAAGAGGTTTTTCAATTGAACTGTGCTCCTGGAGGAAAAATTTTTTAAAAGCCTGATATTCCTTCAAGGGCCATGCCACTTAAAGTGAATCTGTATTTCCAGAATTATTGGGATTAAAAAAAAATCCTTTGCAACAACTTACAAAGCTATTGAAGATGATAAAATATAGGAACCGTAGCTTACCTGCAATAAATAAATACTCAGAGAGCTAAAAAGACCAGGAAGGAGAAAAGGTAAGGGAGCTGAGAGAGATAATTAACTAATAAGCACAAAGTTTTGAGGACCAGTTTAATATGTAAGACAAAATTATAAGGTTAGGGATACAAAGAAGTATGGGTCAGGACTTCCTGAGTGGAGTCAAGATGGTGGTGTGAAGCTGGAAGCTCCTGCAACTTTTCCTGAAACAACTTTAGATATAGCATCTAAATAGATACTGAAGTGACAGAACCTTCCAAAAAAGAAAAAAAAAGAATTAAGTTCTCAACTCTAGATATCATAGAGGAACTTCAGAAAAGGTCTCATATGGGTAAAATGGGAGTATAACCCAATATCATAAGGAGAGCTGGGAAGCCAGCAAGAAGATCTTAAATATAGCACAACTGAGATCTTGGCTCACCAGATTAATAGTTCAGGAGGCTAACAGTCAAAATCCCAGACCCAACTTGGAAGGAAAAGTGGGAACCCAGGAATTTAGTGCAGGGGGCAGGACTGAGTTGGACTACCCTAACATGGGAACAAACCACAAGCACCTGAGACAACAGAGAAGAAAACCAGGGACCAGAACCCCAGACCCCAACACAAAAAGTTTCGAACTATGCCCCCTGTGCCCTAGGATCTCAACTATCAAAATGAACCAAAAATCCCCAAAAGAGCATTGACCATAATATTATGATAGAAATAATAAAAGTGTTATCTCAGAAGAGGAAAGCAGTGACAAAATACCTACATGTGAAGCCTCAGAGAGGTTTATGAATTGGTCTCAAATCCAAAAAAATACACTTGATAGCACTTAAAAAGATTTTAAAAACCAAAGGAAAGAAGAAGAAAAATTGAGAAAAGAAATGAGAGTCATGCAGGAGAATTATGAAAAATTCACTGAAGAAAGCACTGCCTTTAAAAGTAAAATTGGGCAAATGGAAAAATAAATCAACTCCTTTAAAAATAAAATTGATCAAATGGAAAAGGAAAACCACTCCTTTAAAAATAACATTAACCAACTGGAAAAGGAAACAAAAAATAAATTAAGAAAATAAAATCCTAAAAATTAGATTTGGACAAATGGAAACTAATGACTTCATGAGACACCAAGATTCCATCAAACAAAACCAAATGAATGAAAAAATATAAGAAAATGTAAAATAACTCTTAGGAAAAGTGACTGACCTGAAAAATAGATCCCTGAAAAAATAATTTATGATTTATTGGTATACCTGAAAGTCACGATTAGAACAAAGAATCTGGACGATATCCTGCAAGAAATTATCATGGAAAACTATTTTATATCCTAAAACAAGCAGATAAAATAGTCCTTGAAAGAATTTATAAACATCCCCAGAAAGAGACCCCCAAATAAAAATTCCAAGGGATATTAAAGTCAAATTTCAGAATTTTCAGTTAAAGAAGAAAGCAAGCAGTCAAAAACAATTTAAACACCATGAAGTCACACTCAGGATTAAGCAGATTTATCACCTTCAACCTTTAAAGGACTGGAGGGCCTGGAATATGATATTCTGGAGGGAATAGGAGCTTGGATTACCACCAAGAATCAATTACCTTGCAAAATTCAGCATATTCTTTCAGGGGGAAATATGGATTGTCAAAGAAATAGAGAACTTTCAAACTTAATTGATTAAAAACTGAACTGAACAGAAAATTTGATCTTCAAATATAAGACTCAAGAGATACATAAAAAGATGTACAGAAAAAGAAAAAAATGGTCAATAAGACTAAGTTGTCTACATCCCTACATGGAAAGACTATATTATACTTGTACCTTTGAGAACTGAATTTCTCTTAGGATAGTTGAAAGGAGCTTGCTTAGACAGTGAGTATGAGTATAAATTGATCATAATGTGATGATATTTTAGCTAATGGGAGTTGCATTTCCATTTGGGACAACTGGAGGAAATAAACTTTGACAGAGGCTATGGGTATAAATTGATTATAATTTGACTTTAGCTCAGGAAGGTTATATTTCCATTGGGAAAGTTGGAGGGAGTGTACTTGACAAAAGTGTTTAGATATAAATTGATTATGATATTATGTGCTTATGGCTCTCAAGAATTATATTTATTTCTTTTTTTAAGGTTTGTTGCAAGGCAAATGGGGTTAAGTGGTTTGCCCAAGGCAATTATTAAGTGTCTGAGGCAGGATTTGAACTCAGGGCCGGTGCTCTATGCACTGTGCCATCTAGCCACCCCAAGAATTATATTTCTAATGGAACAGTTGAGGGAGCATTTTAGGCAGAGAGTGAGTATATGAAGTGATTATGATCTCATGATGCTTAAAAATCCATCAATCAGTTAATCAATCCTTGAGAATTGTACTTATATCAGGACAGATGAAAGAAGCATACTTTGACAGAGGGTGTAGATATAAGACAGGCGTAAATCAATTAAGACATAAAAAGGATTATATTAAGAGAAGAAGACAGAGGCTTTAGAGAATAAATAACAGCATGAGAAGAGACTCAAATGACTTTCAACAGATTTGGCTCAAAGAGAGAATAGCATACATTTCCAATTCAGTTTAGAAATTTATACTACCTATAGAGAAGTAAAAAAGGGAATGGGGAACAAATGTGGAAAGAGGGGGCTGATAAAAGAGGGGGGAAAGAAAAATAAAAAATAAAGGGAAAAAAGTAAAATGGAAAGGGAGAAGAAAAGGAAAGGGTGGTTGCTAGAAGAGTGGGCATATTTAGGGAGGCAGCAGTCAGAAGCAAAACATGAGTGAGCAGGAATAAGGGAAAGGATAGAGAAAAATATAAACAAGGGGAAGACAAAAAATTGGAACAAAATATATTACACTTCAGCTGAAGTAAAAAATGCAGACAAATGATCTCAGACAAAGCAAAAACAATTAAATCTAATTAAAAGGGATAAGGAAGGAAACTATATCTTCTTCAAAGGTATCATAGACAATGAATCAATGTCAATATTAAACACATATATGCACTAAGTGGTATAGCATACAAATTCATAGAGGAGAATCTAAATGAATTTCAGGCAGACATAGAAAGCAAAACTATATTAGTAGGTGATCTCACTCTCCATCATTCAGAATTAGTCAACTCTAACCACAAAATAAACAAGAAAGAAATCAAAAAAGTGAGTACAATTTTAGAAAAGTTAGACATGATAGACTTCTGGATAAAATTGAATGGGGATAGAAAGGAATATACCTCTGTGGTACATAGCACATTCACAAAAATTGACCATGTATTGGGGTATAAATAAACCTCACAATCAAATGCAGAAAAGTAGACATTTTAAATGCATCCTTTTCAGATCATGACAAAATAAAAATTACATGTAATAAAGGGCCATGGAAAACAAACTAAAAATTAATTGGAAACTAAATAACCTGTTTTTAAGGAATGAGGAGATCAAACAACAAATTATAGAAATAATATTTATTTTTATTCAAGACAATGACAATGATGAGGCATTATATCAAAACTTGTGGGATGCAGTCAAAGCAATCATAAGGGGAAATTTTATTTCTCTAAATGCTTATATGAACAAAATTAGGAGGAGATCAATGAACTGGACATGCAGTTTAAAAAGCTAGGAAAAAAACAAATTAACCCCCCAATTAAATACCAGTTTAGAAATTCTGAAAATTAGTGGAAAAGTTAATAAAATTGTTAGGAAACTTTTGAACTTATAAATAAAACTAAGAGCTAGTTTTATAAAAAACAATAAAATAAACTTTTGGTCAATCTGATTAAAAGAATTACAAATTTTCTCCAAATTACCAGTATCAAAAATGAAAAGGGTGAACAACATCAGTGAAGAAGAAATTGAAATAATGATTGAAAGGTATTTTATGCAACTATATGCCAACAGATTTGACAATATAAGGGAAATGGATGAATATTTGCAAAAATAGAAACTACCCAGATTAACAGAAGAATTAATTACTTAAACAATACCATTTCAGAAAAAGAAATGGAATCAGCATTAATAAACTCTCTAAGAAAAAATATCCAGGGGCAGATGGATTTACCATGGAATTCTACCATTTAAAGAACAAATAATTTCAATTCCATATAAGCTATCTGAAAAAATAGTTAAGGAAGATCAGCCAAAAGCCTTTTATGACACCAATATGGTGCTGATACCTAAACCAGATAGTATCAAGCACTGCCAAAACAGACAAAGAAAATTATAGATCAATTTCTCTAATGAAATTGATATAAAAATTTTAAATTAAATTTTAGCAAAGAGTTTACAATAAGTTATCACTAGGATTATACACTATGATCAAGTAGAATTCATACGAGGTATGCAGGGATGGCTCAAAATTAGGAAAACAATCATCATAATTGACCAAAACAAAAAGAAAATTAACAGAAAGCAAATGATTATCTCATTTGATTCTGAAAAATCATTTGACAAAATTTAGCTCCTGTGCCTCTTAAAAACACTAGAGAGAATAGGAATAAATGGAGTTTTCCTTCAAATGATAAGCATTATCCATCTAAAACCATCAACAAACATTATATGTAATGGCAATAAACTGAAAGCATTCTCAGTAAGATCAGGGGTAAAACAAGGATTTCCATTATCATCATTATTATTCAATATTGTATTTAAGTGTTAACTTTAGCAATGAGAAAAGAAAAAAGAAATTAAAGGGATTAGAGTAAGCAATGAGGAAATAAAACTCTCACTCTTTGATAATTTGTAAAATTAGAGAACCTTAGAAAAATCAACTAAAATATTAATTGAAGCAATTAACAATTTTTGCTAAAGGCAAAGTAGCAGGATATAAAATAAACCCACATAGAAACTAGTATGTATATATATATATATATATATATATGTATATATATATATATATATATATATATATCCAATAAGACCCAACAGCAAGAGATAGAAAGAAAAATTCCATTTAATTAACTGTAGATAACATAAAATGCTTGTGAATCTATCTCCCAAGACAAACCCAGAAACTATATGAACACAATTACAAAACACTTTTCACACAACTTCAGTTAGATCAAAACACTTGGGAAAATGTCAATTACTCATGGATTGACCAAACTAATATAATAGATGTGACAATTCTACCTAAATTAAATTACTTTTTCAGTGCTTTACCAATCAAACTACCAAAAATTATTTGAGTCAGGAGTACCTGGGTTCAAATCTGATCTCAGACACTTAATAATTACCTAGCTGTGTGGCCTTGGGCAAGCCATTTAACCACATTTGCCTTGTAAAAACCTAAAAAAAACTGCTGGGAAAATTGGGAAATAGTATGGGGAAAATCTGGGTATAGACTAACACCTCATCCTCTTAAACCAAGATAAGGTGGAAATGGTTTTAGGAGTTAGAATAAAGGATAGTACCATTATACCAGGAGAGAACAAGGAATAGTCTACCTGTCATATCTATGGAGAGTGGAAAAATTTATGACCAAACAACAGATAGAAAATATAATAAATTGAAAAATGTTTAATTTTTGACTTCACTAAATTAAAAAGGTTTTTTGCACAAATAAAACCAATTCAATCAAGATTAGAAGGAATACAGAAAGCTGGGAAACAAATTTCACAACTAGTGTTTCTGATAAAGGACTCATTTTTAGAGAATTGAGTCAAATTTATAAGAATAAAAGTCATTCTCCAATTGATAAATGGTCAAATGAATATGAAGGCAATTTTCAGATGAAGAAATTAAAACTATCTATAGCTATATGAAAAAGTGCTCCAAATAATTGATTAGAGAAATGAAAATTCAGACAACTCAAAGGTACCACCTCACATCTATCAGATTGGCCAAAATAACAAAAAAGGGAAAATGATCAATGTTGGAGAGATGTGGGAAAACTGAAAACTGCTGGTGGAGTTGTAAACTGACTCATCCATTCTGGAGAACAATTTGGAACTATGTTCAAAAGGCAATAAAACAGTGCATACATGCCCTTTGATCCAGCAATATCACTATTAGGTCTACATCCCAAAGATATAAAAAAGGGGAAAGACCCACATATACAAAAATATTTATAGCAGTTCTTTTTGTAGTAGCAAAGAATTGGAAATTGAGGGGATGCCCTTGCAAAAGAATGAATGTTGAAACTACCCTTGCATGTAAATGAAAAAAAAAATAAACTTGTGGGGTAAAAAAGAAAAAAAAAGAATAAGACACTGCCCTAAATAAGTAGTTGAGAAGTAGGTGGCAGCTAGGGGTGCAGTGTATGGAGCAGTGAAGTCAGGAGAATGTGAGTTCAAATCTGACCTCAGAGACTTGATACACACTGGTCCTGATACACACTACTTGTGTGACCTTGAGTTGGTTGCTTAATCACAAAAAACAACCAAACAACAACAAAAAAACCAACAAGTAATTGAAGGACAAAACTTAAATAAGATAAAAACAATACAAAAATCAATAATTCTTCTGCAATTTTGGGGGTGTGTAGGCAACTTTGACCATTGACCATTGCCTGAGGCCACATAGCTAATATGTGTTATATTTGACTTCAGGCTTCTTGATTTTGAGGTAACTGCTGAGTTGTCCCCTTCTAAAAAGTTAAAAGTTAAAAGAGTGGTAGAGACAATACATACTGCAGAGGTTTGAAGGAAGAATTGATGATTCTAAATTAAGTAATTAAAGTTACTTAGAAAGAATTTTATAGAAGATGCAGGAATGAACTGCGTTTGATGAATGAGGAGGATTTTAGGTAAATGGAAAAGGACAGAGGAATTCTGCTTTGGGGTCAGTGGGTCCAAAGTAATCTTAGTTTTTGCAGTGGACTTTAGAAATCACCTTGGCCACTCCTTAACTGAAAAATACCCATGTTCAAGTGATAATCTTTGCTTTCATATATCTAGTGATGAGAAATTCATGATACTCATTGGCAATGATTTCCATTTTCAGTATAGCAATGAAACAAACAGAGGTAATAGAAACGGATGAAAAAGTATGACAAAAAAAGAAGAAATTCTGAGTTTTATAAATGGAGATTTCTTTCACAGCTATCTCCAGGTAGTTTTCCCAATCTCCCACTGTTAATGCTTGTCCCTGCTAAAAAGATTTTTTATTACGTTTTACAAATTTTTATTTACTTATGAGTCTAGATTCTTAATCTTGTAGTTTGCATATATTTTATGCATCTAAAAACCTTGTTCTGAGAAAGGGTTCATAGACTTTCTGAGATTACTAAAGAGATCCATGGCCCAAATAAAAAAGGTTAAGAACCCTCTGGTCTAGAGGGTAATGCCGATGTTCTCTTTATCATTTCCCTTGCTGAACATGAACATTCTTCTAATGACAATTCTGTTAGAATTCTCCAGATTCCTTGTTTTCTTGCTATAGTTAAGAATAATTACTACAAGAAGCTCCCATTCCTTTCCTGTGATGTTTTTGTATTATTGCTTCCTCTTCTGTCTAAAGAATTGCGGAGAACCCCCGCCCCCAACTAAAATATGGCAATCATCTCTAAATCTTGAGAACATATCTTGCTAAGTACAGAATTTAAGTGGGGATTTTAAATTTGATTTTACTCCAAAAGAGAGTTCTGAATAGTTTAAAAAAATGATGAAATACTTAGAGGAATAGTAATATCTTGGTGGATTTTATCCCAAAGGAATTTATAACTAATGTGCCAAATTTGGGAATGATGAGCCAAATCCAACTGAAACCAATGAATTCATGCAACAAAGCATGAAATTTAATCTTTATCAATCACATACCCATCATCATCTTAGTACAATCAGATCTATTCTGAAAGAAAAGTGTACACCATGGCTCTCAATTCTTTCCAATAGGTAGCTCTTGTAATATGATATCTTCTAACAATTTATTTAGCCTTGGGAATAATGTCAACTCTTCAGGAGTCTTCATTGAATCTGGGTGGGAGGTTAGTCAAAATAAATGTGATTATAAAGGAAAATGACTTGGTAGAATTGAAATGATTTGATTTTAAGAATGTTGTTTTTTTTTAAATTTATCTTTAACATATTTGCTATTCAATTATTTCAGTTGTAATACTCTCTTCATGAGCCTATTTGAGCTTTCTTGGCAAAGATCCTGGAGTGATTTTCTATTTCTTCCAACTGGATCTGAGGTAAACTGGATTAACTGACTTGCCTAGGGTCACACAGCTAGTAGTAAGTGTCTAAGAATAGATCTGAACTCGGGTCTTCTTTACTCCAGTCTCAGAGCTCAATCCACTATGCCACCTAAAATCCATAAGAAGGTTAGGTTTAATTTATAATCTATTTTATTGTTTTTAATGTATAAGAATCTGAGGTCCTGAGATCCAGAGTTCAGATCCTAACTCAAAAAATTTACTACCAGTTTGAATTTGAGCAAATATTTGAGCCTTAGTTTCCTTAATTATAAAATAAGGGGTTTGCTTAAATAACTTACTGGTAAATTTATAATTCTAAATCTATGACCATGATCATATTTTTCATTACACCTAATTAGTCTTGGGAAGAATACCACTTAAATAAGGATACATGATTTTAGATTTAGAACTGAAAGGGACCTTAGAGATCAGTCATCTAGTGTAATCCACTATTTGATAGATGAGAATACTGAGTTCTGGAGAGATGAAGTTGCTTGCTGAAAGTCACACAGCT
This sequence comes from Macrotis lagotis, assembly GCF_037893015.1. NCBI lineage: Eukaryota > Metazoa > Chordata > Mammalia > Peramelemorphia > Peramelidae > Macrotis > Macrotis lagotis. The sequence goes on from NC_133661.1 coordinate 148,122,832, forward strand.
GTCTGGATTTGAACTCATGTCCTGCATCTACAGATTTAGTGCTCTTTCCACTGTTTAGAGAAGACAAAGTCAAACCTATGAGGAGAAAAATATGATTTTCTCTTCACAATAGCAAGTCGAAGCTTCTCAAAAATTTAGTAATAGCCCCATTTGCCATAATTTATTAAATATGTGTGCAAACTTGTTTATGATTCCTAAGAATTCTTTTCAGTGAAAGCACACCTGAAATGCTCTTCCTGGTAAAAAAATAAGTGAATTTTCTTATAAGAAGAACAAATTCAGAAGGCTTGATGGGTTGGTTGACCAAAAAGGAACTCTAGTAAAGCCCTGTTGCCATAGTTAAGTTCTTAAAAAGGGATTCAGCTTTAAAAAAGATGAAAGAATGATTTTTTCCCCTACCTGGCCACAATTGCTAATAATTTCTTCAGACTAGCACAGGAAGCAGGTATTGATCACAAAAGAGCCAGCCCATCTCCAACCACCTGCTACAGCTGGTTATGGTTTCCATGGCAACACCCTGATAGAACCAATCTGAATTCAATTTCAGAAGTAATGAGAGCAGATAATTTTACACTCAATCAGTCACTGTCAACGGCCGTTATCAGCCAATCAGTCATTATGTCAGTCAGCCCCACTTTCAACAAACTTCTTCTGTGGCACGGTCAGGTGAGAATGTTTTGACATCCAGAAGCAACATGATCGAGCTGGCTTGTCTTCCCTGGCAGCAAGCAGAAGGCAGAGCAATGCTTTGTGTGCTTTTGGGCAATTAACAGAGAGGATGAACAAACAGACTTCTGTAGGCAGAAAAATAAGGGCAATAATCTCTATGTCTATGAATCTTCAAGACAGAAACTCAATCAGATTGTAGCATTCAGATATGGGAAAGACCTGAGACCTTCCTCTTGATTTTAGTGGCAAAGATCTAAGAGCTAGTTAGAAGCTGAGATAAGAGGCAAATCCAGATGTCCTCATTCTCCATACATTGCTCTTTCCATGAAATCAGAGAGGCACAGAGGAATAATAATAATAAAAGACAACATTTTAAAATCGCTTTACAGATATTATTTCATTTGTTCTTCATAACCTTGGGAGATACTTTTATTATCTTCGCTTTATAGATGAGGAAAATAGAGGTTAAGGTAAATCGAGGTTAAGTGACTTGCCTGAATCACACACCATTTAATTTAAATTAAAATATTTAAACCAACACTTAAATATTTACACCAACATTCTTTCTAACTCCAGGTCTGATGCTCTAACTAATAAACCATCTAGCTCTATGTTGAATGCTGCTGATGCTTACTTTTTGTGTGACCTTGGACAAGTCATCTATCTTTCCTGACTCAGTTCCCTCAGTTTATAAAATGAAAAAGTTACAATAGAGTGCATCTGTGGTTTCTTTTAACTCTAGCTCTATGATCCTACTTTCATGAATGGACCTAGAGTTCTAGAGCTCCTCATAGGTTGACTTTAAAATTTAATTGGAACAAAGGTTAAGAGAATGCTTAAGGCACCGTGGTATTGTTTTAATAGAAAAAGAAAAGAAAGGGGAAAAAATTAACTCTGTATTCAAGTAGCCTGGGGTTGAATCTGGGTACAGCTATATAGCTTCCTGCAAGACCTTAGGGAAGTTGCTTAGACTCTCTTGCCTCAATGCCATCATTTATAAAATGAAGGGGATTGGACCAATCTCTAAAATTCCATTCTAGAACCAGATCCCCTAGTCCTACTTGATTATATTCAAATCCTTCTGTGTTTGGAGGCTAACTCAAGCCTCTTCCTTCCGTCCACGTTGTAGGCATTTCAGCAATGTTTACTGAATTGAATTAGCAACTCCCTATTTCTACGAAAAAGAATGAAAACAGATTTGAAAGGGCTTTATGGTCACCAAATCATTGTTACAAAATGACTTTTTGATGAGTTTAGTGTAGAACTATCAAAAACACATGGGTTTAATTTCCCTAAAAATGCACAGGGGTTATAAAATTGGAGGGGGAAAAGTACTGTTTTCATTTTTGCCAAACCCCAAACATTAGAAAAATAGATTCAGACTTTTTTCAGAGCCTGAAAGGTGGCTAGGTTTGGCCATGCACTGCAAATACTGCTTTGGTCCCAAAGATCAACAATTCTCAAGATTCTTTTATATCTTCTATAAAAAGATTTTAGGTTTTTTCTTTTCTTTTTTTTTTTTTTAAAGTTTCACACATTATTACTTTCCGTGGTGCTTGCTTGGATAGCCAGCCATTGAAACCTGACATTCATTTTAGTGGATTCTTTCTTTGCCCAGCAGGAGGTTTAACTAATGAGAGTCCAGAGAGGATGGGGGTTCCTTTCTTGATTCTGATTTATATTTTTCTCCCAGCATAACCATAGCTAGGGAGTTTGCCACCTAGGGCAAAAAATAGCTTCTGCTGGGGGTGGTGGTTAGCAGCAATCCAGGGGATGGTCCAACTGTGGGTGGATTCTTGCCTGAGAAATGTGATTCTCTGGCCATTGCAACTGCAGGGTCTGTAGGAGAAGACAACTAGCTCCCAGAAGAGGAGTACGAGTAGAGAGAGGTCTAGGGATAATGTTCTGAGGGCATCTGTGCTGCACAGTTATAAGGGGACAAGAAGGTAAGATAGAGGGATGATGGTCCTTGTGTGATTTAAACATATCTTTCCAGAGAGGAAGTAAACTCTCCCATGTTGACATCCTAGGGAAAAACCCTGCTTGGCTTGTTATAGGTATGGCTTAAACCTCCTTACAATCACATGAACTGGGAACACTATCTGTACAATATGGTTATATGTTAATGGTAGCTTAGGGTATTATATTACAAGCTGTGTAATCATTTAAAATTATATTTAAGCTGTATAATCATCATAACCCACATTTGATCCTGCTTGGATTTTCTCCTCAGTAATTTTCTGGACCTCTTAGCCATTAAACAAGGAGGGGAAACAGGGAGTTAGAGTTTGAATTACCCAGGAGGTTTAATGTAAAGAATACTGCCTTAAAGTTTCTCTCTCTCTCTCTCTCTCTCTCTCTCTCTCTCTCTCTCTCTCTCTCTCTCTCTCTCTCTCTCTCTCTCTCTCTCCCCTAACCCCCCACCCCGCTTTCACTCTCTCTGTCTCTGCAAGTCCTGCTTCTTCATATGCCAGATACTGGTTAGCCTCTCAGAATTTGAAGCACCCTCTGGTGGCACCTAGTTGTATATTTGAGCCCTATCCCCCAGAAGATGTAGGCACTTTATTTTTCCTGTCCTTTATCTTCTAGCCTTTCAATCTCTAATGATATGTTAAAATGTTTAATCCTTATTTTAGATATATATATATATATATATATATATATATAGATATAGATATATATATATATATATATATTTGATGGCATTGTATACTCTCACTTACTACTTCTACTCATTTTGTTTCATAGTATTGGCTCTTCAAGACTATATATACCATTGGAACACAAGATTTCACTGTTCATACCCCTGGAAAGACTTCGAAGGCCCATTGCTGGACTGACTTTTGTCTGAGAACTAGCCTAGCTAAGTTCAGAGTCTCATCATTAGATTAGCTACAGCTCTAGAAAACTAATAAGTTATTAGTTATTATCTAATAAGTTATTAAGAGAGCGAAATGAGTGGAGGAAGTACCCTCCAGTGACAAGCTTATAGATCCTAGAAACATCACAGTAACCATTTTACATTAGCTAATAACCTTTCTTATACTAAATAGCTTGATTGTCTATGGAGTACAACACTCCATTGGGTAGAACTGATGACTTTCAGATGAAAAGGACCAGCTGGACCACAGATGTGAATAGGAAAGCTTATGGCAATGGATGGAGCCCATCCATCCACATTCTATTTTCCCCAAACTGCCATCTCTACCAAATGTATTTCTTTTAACTTATTTTCCCCACAAAAAAGAATGCATATAATTGGTCAGTCACTGGAGATTAATTTGTATTTTGTTGCTTGAATAAGGCACAGTGATAACTCCATACACCGGTAATGCCAGCATATATTCAGTTCGCTTTTCTGTGTTCTCAACCCTTTCTTTGCTTGGGTTCCCTCTGAAGCCTGTTTCCTACTGAACTGCTGGCTAAGCCTTACCTTTTTCTGCCATTCTCTCCAGCCCTGTGGAATTCTGAATTGTGATGCCTTGGTGGTAGTGACGTGTATGTGTTTCTCTTTTCTCTGCGTTTGTGTGTTTGTGTGTGTGTGTGTGTGTGTGTGTGTGTGTGTGTGTATGTATATGTTAGAGGGAGGGGATTTGTAAAGGATTCTAAATGTTAATACAGAAATGTTGACTTTGTTTCTGCAACCACAGTGGCTAACAGTGATACTTCTTGCAAAGTAAGCACCATTCTGATAAGCTCACCCCAACTTTTCATGTTGCTTTTGGAGCTCAAAGAAGGGCAGAGTTACAAGGCTACCGGGCACCAGAACACAAGCTGGGATTAACACTGAAATGAGCAAATCGACCCTTCAGGGTAAATCCAATTTCTCTACCTAGAATTGCCACAGCTGAGAGATTTTATGCTTTGGTAGAAGGTTTGGATTCTGGACCAGAGACAAGCACTTTGCATGGGGGGGGGGGGAAGAAAAGGGAGGGAGGAGAGAGAGAAAAAAGAGAGAGAGAGAGAGAGAGAGAGAGAGAGAGAGAGAGAGAGAGAGAGAGAGACAGAGACAGAGACAGAGACAGAGAGACAGAGACAGAGAGACAGAGAGAGACAGAGAGAGAACAAGACAGAGAAGAGAGAGAGAGACAAAGAGAAACAGAAAGAGTTGGAGAGATAGGGAGGGAAAAGATTTGGGGAGGAAGGGAGGAAAAACAGAAGGGGGGAGTGAGAGAGAGAGAGAGAATGACAGATAGAGACAAGGCAAAGAGAGTCAGTGAGAGCACAGATTTAAAAAGGAATGTTTAGTCCCCTTTCCTCTGACTGTACACAGGACATAGTGGCAGTAATAAATGCAATGTTCCCATTTCAAAGCTGGATAGAACATTAAAGGAATAGCAAGGAAATTCACAGCAGAGAGATTTTGAACCAGAATTTGAATCTCAAACTCAAAGCACTGTTCTGTCTATAAATCCAACAGGACTGCCAAGTAGTCAGTGTACCTGTTCATTTTGTAAATCTCATGGGTATGTGTTTACATCATCGACCTTGCCTAGTTAGACTAACATTCCAGTCTTGAAATTCTATCTGAATTAAGGTGTTCCATCTATGAAGCCTTATATAGGATCTTGTACAGCTCAGTTCTTCTTATTAAACAAATTTCTCATGGTATTTTGTTGATGTTCCATAGACTTAGAATTTAGAGTTAAAAGGAGCATTTAGTTCAACTCTTCCATTTTATAGATGTGGAAAGTAAGACCTTGGGTTAAAATTTGGCCTCTGACATACTGGTTGTGTGCCCCTGTATAAGTCACTGAAATTCTTAGTGATGGAGGCAGCTAGGACTACAAGTGGCAGAGAGGGTACTGACCTTCTGATAGAAGAGATGGCTTCACATGAAACTTCATTATATAAATGAAATCACAGTTCTAATCCCTATCTCTATTTTGTATAACTGCTCATATTCATCTAATCATTTCCTATCACAGCATAATCATTTTATACATACTTTAGTCTACCCTATTTTATTATAAACTCCTTGAGGACAGAAGCTATGTTTTATTTCATCTTTGTATTCCCCAATTCATAACACAGTGCTTTGCACATGGGTATGTACTTAATTAACATTTCATGATCTGACTTGAACTCAGGGCAAGTCTAAGATTGGGAAAGAAAATTCATTCAATTTGAGGTGAAATTAGAGAGCAGTAGATTTAGACTCAGCATAAAGAAAAATCTTCTAACAATTAGAACTTTCCAAAAGCAAATGGGGCTACCCTGTGAGGGAGAGATTCCCCTTCATTAATTATCTTCAAGGATAGGTTGAATAGCTAACCTTCCTTCTCTGAGATTCTGCTCATATGACTGTGGCCCCAAAGAACACATCCATACCTAGATAACATTAGGATGAAGACTTTTTCACCCTCCCCATTTCTACTCTTTTTCTTTGATTCTTTTTTCTCTATTTTTAAGTCAGCTTTTGAAAACAGATAAAAAGAAACATAACAACTCTAGGAGAATTTCTTGATATACTAGACGAAAACCATAAAAGACAATGCCATATACCGATGCCTGTCTTGTCATTTCAGCTCTCATAGAGTTAACTTAGAAAGCTCAGCTTTTAAAATAAAAGAAAAAATATCCAGTGCACTTAGTATTATGAGAGGTTCAGAATAAAGATAATTCTAGTATCTATATAACATATTGCTGCTTTCTCTTCTGTCCCATTCATAATATCCTTTTAGCTCCCCTCCTTTTCCATACCCCATATAAATGCAAGGGACAGAAAAATTGGAAGTAGAAATAAATTAAATGAGGTCATGATAGAGAATCAGGAGGTCATAAAAGGAGGGGAAGCCAAAGTGGGTGAGCTATAGTTAGAGAAAATGTTAAAAGGGAATGAAGGATGGTCTTAGAAGAAGAAGAGGCATGGGAAGGAAGTAGGTACAAGATGTTTTGACATCTATTTCATATGGATTCCTAGCTCACATGTAGCTAAATCAAATGGGTACAGAATATTGGGGAAAGACTATATTGGAATATGTTGTTTTACTAAAAAGAAAAAAAGATACTTTATTGAAAATTTGTGGAGGAAGGGAAAGTGTAGATGTGGTAAAAGGAACTAACAAGACCATAGCTTCAAAAATAAATTTATTTACCATACTATTCTACCTTAGGCTGAAACTAGAGAAGTTCTAAAAATTCTTATTATTTCTCTCTTCTCTCATCAGATATATATATATATATATATATATATATGTGTGTGTGTGTGTGTGTGTGTGTGTGTGTGCTTTTAATATAGTATATATATATATGTATATGAAAACACACAAACACACATTTCTCATTTTAAATGATGTCATTAAAGTAGATCTCCATTGCTTTAGCAAGGACTTCATAATCTTGTGTTCTCCCACATCATGCCTCAGTTCTCTCCTGTGGGGTTCCAGACAGAGAATGAACCAGTTGCAATTCCAACAGTTCCATGGTCTGTTAGCAAGGAAATCTTTTGTGAAGAGAAAGGTTGGGTTTGATACATGGGGAGGTGACTGTGTTTAGCCACTTGGCACCTTGCCGGGTTCTGCTGCTGAAGCTGAGCTGCAGTCACCTCTCAGGCTTAGCTATAAGTCACAGGGAGAGAGCAGCTGGACATAGCACAGGTGCTAATGCTCAATTTATATAACTGGTGAAGCCTATTGTTCGTTCATTTGCTGAGCCCCAGCTGCAGGGCCAGGCGAACTGCCTTCACAGGCTCTTACTCGGGCTCTGTACCAGATAAACTCTGGTCGGGTTGTGCAGAGTGCTACCCAGTTGTTTTTAATAAGAGAAAAGGAAGCAGATGGGTCACCGAACTCTGACCGCCTTCCGGCAGAGAGGAAGGAATGAAGTCGGCCTCATCTGGAGTGAACTTGTCCCTGTTCTCCCTCACTCAAGGCTGCTCTAAGGAAACCCAGGGGATGCTTGAATGTAGTCAGAGTCTGCCTACTTTCAGATGATGTACTTTGTCAAGGTACAAGTGATACCTGCCAACTCATTGCCCTTCTTCAAGAGCACCCTTTACTCAAAGGATGGACTTGAAGGTGCTTTACACTTGGGCCAGCTTCATGTCTGCTTAGCCCAAGTGGCCCCACCCAGAGCATTTGTAGTCCTTAATTAATTTCTTATTATGAATGGAGAAGTGAGTCTGGTTGTAGAAATCTTTGGTTTGAGAACTGTAAGAATTTTTTTTTTCCTCGAAGAGACTTGGAGGGTTTCCAACCTGCTGAGATATGGTGCCATATGACCTCACCTCTGCAAGTACAATGTGCTTTCTACAACGCCTCTTAGTGAATGGGCTGAGGTCTTACATAGCTCCAACATTCAGGGTTCCTATTCATACTCTTCAAATCACCAGGAACATTTGTCCTCCTACAGCTTCTTACTGTCAAATAACAGAGGAGGAAGAAGGAAAAAAAAAGATAGTTTTATCCAGTCAAAAGATACTGATTGTTTTTAAAAGCAAATTTCCCTTTTTTATTATTATATTGGTAAATAACACATATAAACATTTCCTTATATAAAGAACAGAAAAAGTAGACTCTATATGGAAAAGTATCTCCTGCATATAATTTCTGTTTGTTTCATTTATTTCAAATTTAACATTTGTCTCCTGAAATTCTACCTGATCTCTTCTAATTACGTTTTCCTTAATTTTCTTATTCCCAAGAGTACTCAACCCGCAGAAGGTAAGGGAGTGGAGGGAGACTATCAAGGTCTGCTCTCTGTCTCTGGGACAGGATTCTGGGGCTTTGATCCTATTCAGACCCTGGTTGTATAATGGGGCCTACATAGAGCAGAGACTTTCCTCATAGCCCCCAGAACAGAGGGGTGAGTTTGTGATCATTCACAGGCCAGGAGAATAGCTATAGTCTCCCATAAGACCTTGAAGAAACTGAGGCCCTTGTGGGAGTGTCCCATTAATAGTCAAAATCTCAGGAAGCACCCCTGAAACCAGGGCACAGTCTGAGGAAGTGAGTAAACAGAAAAAAAGGAACCTGACCAAAGGCACTTACTTTGGTCCCATGGAGGACCAAAACATATACTCTGAAGATGAGAAAGTCCAAGCTTCTGCATCTAAAGACTCCAAGAAATATAGAAGTTGGGCTCAGGCTATGACAGAGCTCAAAATAGATTTCAAAAATCAAGTAAGGGAGGTAGAAGAAAAATTGGGAAGAGAAATGAGAGAGGTGCTGGAAAAAACATGAAAATGATGACAGCAGCTTAAGTCAAGGCAAATCCAAGAACATGCTGAAGAAAATAACATATTAAAAACCAAATGGTCAAATGGATAAAACAGTTGAAAAAGTTAATGAGGAGAAGAATGTTTTAAAAAGCAGAATTGACCAGATGGAAAAGGAGATAAGAAAGCTCTCTGATGAAAACAAATCCTTCATATGTAGAATGGAGCTAAAGGAAGCTGATGATTTTGTGAAAAATCAAGACACAGTAATTCAACACCAAAAAAATGAAAAACTAGAAGAAAATATGAACTATCTCATTGGAAAAAAAACAACTGATCTGGGAAACAGATCCAGGAGACATAATTTTAAAATTATTGGGCTACCTGAAAGTCATGATCAGGAAAAGAGCCTTGACCTCATTTTTAAAGAATTTCTATAGGAAAATTGCTCTAATATCCTAAAAGCAGAGGGTAAAATGAAAATTGAGAGAATCCACTGATCTGCCCCAGAAAGAGATCCAAAAAATAACCCCAAGGAATATTATAGCCAAGTCCCAGAACTCCCAAGTCAAAGAGAAAATATTACAAGCAGCCAGAAGGACAAAATTCAAACATCATGGAGCTACAGTCAGGAACACACAAGACTTAGCAGCATCCACATTAAGGGTTTGTAGGGCTTGGAATATAATATTCTGGAAGGTAAAAGAGCTTGAAATACAACTAAGAATCAACTACCCAGCAAAACTGAACATCCTCTTCCAGGGGAAAAGATGGACTTTCAGTGAACCAGGGGAGTTCCTGTTGAAATAACCAGAGCTGAAGAGAAAGTTTGATCTTCAAGTACAGGACTCAGGTCTCCATAGAGAGGTTGGATGAGAAGAGTAAATTATGAGGGACTTAATGATGTTGAACTGTGTGTATTCCTGCATGGAAAGATGATACAGATAATACTCATATGAACCTTCTCATTTAATAGAGAAGATAGAAAGAACTTTTTTAGATGAGGCACAGGAGAGAGCTGAATTTGAAGGTATTATAATGTTAAAATGGAGTCAATGGGTGAAAGGGAAACGTACTGGGAGAAAGGAAAGGAAAGGTAGATTAGGCTAAGATATTTCATGTAAAAGAGTCAAGAAATAGCTTTAGCAATGGTATGAAGGGGGAAAGTGAGGGGGAGTGAGAGAGCCTTCATTCTCATCAGAAATAGCTCAGAGAGGAAACACACTCAATAGCATATAGACATGTAGAAGAACAAGGAGAGAAGGGGGTGGGTGAGGGGAGGGGGGATGTCGGTGATAGAGAAGGGAGTAGATCATAAGAGAAGATAGTCAGATATAGCACATTTTCTTTTTTACCTTTTGGAAGGTGGTGGGATTGGATGGCTTGTCCAGGACCACAGGGCTGGGTGGTTGCTGGATTTCTGGGGTGGGATGTAGGCTTGGGGCCTCTTGGCCCCAGGGCTGGTGCTCTGTCTGCTGTTCCACTCAGCTGCCCCACAGCACATTTTTGAAGAGGGACAGAGTGAAAGGAGAGAGAAAATATAAAAGATGGTAGTGGGGAGGAATGGATGGAGGGAATTACAATCAGCCACAGCAACTGTGGAAAAATATGGAAATAACTTCTATGATGTACTTATGATAAAGAATGTGATCCAGCCGAGACAGAACCAGTGGTGTTAGACACAGACTGGAACACATTTTTTCCCTCTTTCTTTCACTTTATTTCTCATGAGGTTTTTAAATTTTTGGGGGGGGGGTATCATGTTTACTCTTACAACAAGAATATTTTAATAATGGGTAAATAAATTTAAGAAAATTTTTAAAAATTTCCTTATTCCCTTTTTAGTTTTACCATCACTACTGCTACACACTTGTCTTAATCCTCCTTCATCTCTAATTTAAAAAAAAGTCCTCTTATAACAAATATAGGCATACGAAACAAATTTACTCATTGGAAAGGTACTGATACTTAAAGATAGTCAAAAGGAAGACGTCTCTTCTCAATACTGCCCCCAGTGCCCATCATACCCCATACATAAATATGATAGAAGTAAAGGAAGAAAACTTTTTTCATAAGCATAAAGATAGGATGAGATTAACACTATAGAAACATATCTAGAGAACTCAATAAAAGTAGCCTGTGATAAATTCTTTACCTGCCAGGAAAAAGCAAAACTCCAAAAAGGGAAGTCTCCAACTGGTTGCATTCTCCAAGAAATCTCTCTGTGATGTGGTTTGTGTGTGTGTGTGTGTGTGTGTGTGTGTGTGTGTGTGTGTGTGTATGTGAATGTGTGTGTTTGTCTCTGTATCTTTCTCTCTTTCTCTGTCTCTCTGTGTCTGTGTCTGTCTCTCTGTGTCTCTCTGTTTCTCTTTCCAGCCTCTCTGTGTCTGCTGTGGCCACCACCACTCCACTTCTCTCACTCTCATTTTCTCTATAGTGAAATAGGAACTAGTGCTTTGAAGAATAGTAGAGAAAAAATATGCTATGAAGAATTTGAAGGTTTATCTGTATATGAAAAATGACTTGAAAATCCTTATCCTTAAGTTCTGCTCTGCAACTTACTACTGTGTGACCTTGGATAAGTAATTTATCCTCTCTGTGCCTCAGTTTCTTCATTTGTAAAACGAAGAAGTTGAGAATTAGATAACCTCTGAGTTCTTTTTTAGTTCTAGACAATGATCCTATTATAGCATACAAAATGTGTCACTATTGTTGCCAAGGTGATTAATAACTATTCAAACACTACTAGAAAGAAAATCCAAAGAATCATGAGTGAATGGAATGAACTGTGGTTGTGAGACTATTGTCAGATCCAGAAAATGAAAAGGGGATCCAAATCTGATGACTGTTTTGGCCACTATGAAATGAAAACACTACATATCTTATCTATTGTGAGGAGAAAATGAGTTATTTTTTTAAATCTCTTTTTAAAAAGTATTGCATTGTATAAGCTTTTTCTTTTTTTAAATTTATTTAAGGCAATGGGGTTAAGTGATTTGCCCAAGGTCATACAGCTAGGTAATTATTAGGTGTCTGAGGCCACATTTGAACTCAGGTCCTCTTGATTCCAGGGCGGGTGATCTAACCACTATGTCAACTAGCTGTCCCCATTGTATAAGTTCTAATAATTATTTTAATATCTGATGATTGTGTCTATGATGCATTCTCTGAGAAATAGTGCAGCATACCTAAAGGCTGGCTACCACAATCTTAATCAAGAAGAGAAAAGGACACTATGGACCCAAATATTCAAAATCCATTTCTTTTTTGCTTTGAAATAAATGCTTAAGTACAAAGAATGTCTTCAACTTTTTTTTTAAAAGAAGGATTACATAAGGATCATGAGTTGAATTATGCATAGGTCTACTTCCATCTAAGCTTTAGATAAGTTGTTCCTGCATCCAGTTTCACTTGCCAGAGCACCTATTTTAACTCAGGAAATGAGAGCTGAGCATTATGTCCTGGTTTCCTCTTTCGAGCTAGTCAAGCCTTTCTACAGAGGTCACTAGCTCAGAGAGTTCACTGAAATGGATAGGGAATCAAGACAATCAAATTACAGTGTTTTCTACTGTCTGAGAAGGGCTACAGAGACAAGAGAACAAGACCCTTTTCCCTTGGGTGTCCATTCCCCCCCCAAAGTTTCAACATTACTTGTCTCTGTTTGAAAGACCCAGCAAGTATCACAGCCAAACAGCCAACCTGTTTCTGATTATTTTGTGTGACAGGAAGGATCTGCTTGCATGCACAGTTTTAAGAATTTCATAAGCTCAAGACTCTAGGAGACTTTGACGTCAATTCCAACAAGAGCCATAAAATCCCCTTTAACAACTCTTTTCTGCATGGGAAGCCTTAGGGAAGGTTTTAAATAGGAACCATTGGATAGAGTGAGGCTTGGGCTTCATATTTACAATCTCTTTCAGTTAAGAAATAGTTCTTCAGGCCCAGGCCATTTCTTGGAGTTTAATGATTGACTGGAAGCATCTCTGATCCAAAGGTATGGTGAAGGGTAATAAGAAAAATGACAAAAAAAAGAGACACTAACATATTTTTTCTTTCTCACTATTTTCTACCAATACTTTGAATATGTCTGAATCTACTTCATTAGAAAAATAATTATTCCCTGAAAATAATTAAGAGTTAATTATTTATAAAGATCTTTAAGCTTGGAAAGCACTTTACATAGAATAGCTCATTTAATCCTTACAAACTACTCTGAAGGAAAGTAAGATGTTTTATTTTCCCCACTTTTTCAGAAGAGGAAACTGTCTGAAAAAGGGTAGGAAATTTGTCCAGAATCACACAGATAATAATTGTTATGAGATGAACTCTGATCTTGACTCTCTGGGTGACAACCACATCCACTATATTTCCTATGACTATTAGCTATTTGAAGGTTGGGACAATTTCAAAGGATTGTTGTATTCAAAAAAATTTTTTTTCAAATTCTCCTATTTTCATTAAAAGCAGTAGTGGATTTCAGTTAAAGAAAAACCAGCATGGCAGTCCAGGAGACATATGTATTCAACTCAACTCTTCCATAGAAATTTATATTTTAATTATTAATTCTAAAATTATCTTTTTGAAGTACATATTATGAAACATCCTTTTCTCATGTTCTTCTCTTTCTAACATTTATTTCAATGGACATATTTGAAAATATAGAAGTCTGTCATTATATAAATCCTTATCATCATTGAGACTGTATGCTGTTTGAAGTCAAGGGTTGGCTTATCTGTGTCTTCACATCCCCAGTACCTAGCACCATACATATACATAATTAATACTTATAGAATGTGTATTTAATTAAATTGAATCTTCTAAACCTCATGAGTCTCTTAAACAATGAATACAAATTTTGATTTAAGCACATCTTCCATCCCAGTGTCAATCCCTCCACATACTTTAAGAGAATGCTGAGCAGCTTTTCATGGATAAGTAATCAAGAAATATCTATTGAATATAATTCCATTCCAGAATTAGAATGTATTCTATTAATTCTAAAATCTATCATATACCCATAATTCTGTTCTAAAATACTATTTTAGATGTTCTGGAAGCATATGAAAAATATTAAGTATGGTACTTGCTTTCTAGGAAGTTGTACTCTGGTTAGGGGGCCAGTGATAGTATAAAACAGTATGTAATATATGTATATACATATACATATATACATATATATATATATATATATATGTATATACACAAATGATTAATACAAACAATGAGGGTTACCTGAATTCATGGGAGGAGAAACATTATAGGCTAGGAACAGTCAGGGAAGGTCAATTGGAGGAAGTAGAATTTATACTGGGTCTTAAAGACAGGGAGAGGGAGGAAGTCTCTTCCAGGATCACAGATTTAGAGTTATTAGGGACCACTAAGTCCAGCCCCTTCATTTTACAGATGAAGAAACTGAGGCTTAGAGAGATTAAGTGACTTGACTAACATGTGTAAATGTCACAGACTGGATTTGAACTCTAGGTCTTCCTTATTCAAAAATCAATACTTCATCTACTACACCATGCTGTCTTAGTTTTTTTTGGAACCAGTAAGGTTTTTTTTTTTAGATTTTTAAGTTGTTATTTTTTTTAAAGAAAGAAATATCTTTTAGGTCTTTTGATTCAAAAAAACAGAAAGCTAATCATTTTGTTTGCTAGTTAAAGTTTTATGCTGACTTAGTTCTGATGCATAGTAACTTTAAACTGAAAGTTTAAAATGAATAAATGAGTGTTACGTGGGACCTCACATGTGAAGGATTCTATTTTTGGAGTCAGTCCAGTGATTCACTGTTAATGGAGACCTCCATTCAGTCAAAATACATCCTATCAACTCTTTTTGGACAAAATTCCTATCAGGGTGTATAATCAAAACCTCCAACAACAGCTACAAGTGTGGTTTCCCAGGAATATTACACCAGGGTGGCTATGCCACCTAGTGCTGTTTGCAATGTACTGTCTTCATTAGAGAGAACTCTAGACTAGTTCTGACCAATGTTGCAAAGTTTAACAAGTTGGAATGCTTCAACTCTGACTTTTCATTCTGCTTTGAGTCTTCCTTCACTTTCCAGGGTGACTACAGAAATTAAAATTTGACTTCATTCAAAAGAAAAAAGAACTTCTTTTGGTATCTAGGGAATATTCAGAGGACCCTCCAGAGTTGAAAGGGCTCTTAGTTTCTAGAACAAATTTATAGTTCAGGAGACTGAATCTTTGAGATATTAAATGAGTAGCCCAAGGTCACTTGATAATAAATGAAGAAAGTGGGATGTCAATCAAATTTTTCTCATTCTAAAAAGTCTTGACCAGATGAGAGGATTTCCCACATTTAATATAAAACTATGTTGATTGAGCTGGAGTTGAAATGTGCTCTAGAGGTGACATAGTCTAACCTCATGTCACAGAGGAGAAAACTGAGTTT
Organism: Macrotis lagotis; assembly: GCF_037893015.1. Classification (NCBI taxonomy): domain Eukaryota; kingdom Metazoa; phylum Chordata; class Mammalia; order Peramelemorphia; family Peramelidae; genus Macrotis; species Macrotis lagotis. Next base: position 148,138,076 of record NC_133661.1, read on the forward strand.
TAGAGAAGGAAGGCAACTTGCCCAAGGTCACAGAGGCAGTCGGGTGGAATCTGGATTTAGGATGTTCCCCCATAATAATACCACAGTTTTTCTCAAGGCTTTCAGTCCAAGGTATAATATTACAGAATCTTTGAAAAACTTTTATACCAGGCAGCAATGGTAAGTGTTATTTAGACATAGGCTCCACATAGCAGCATATTTTGTTATTCTTATAACATATGACCACCCTTCAAGTTTCCCAGGGAATCCTTTAAACTGTATCCAGAACATGGAGATGTTTTATAGTAATGCTTTCATCCCTACTCCACTGGGAGACAAGAATGAGGTTTTATCCCTAGCTCAGCTGCAAATTTGCTATGGGCCTTTAGGCAAGTCACTTAAGTTCTCTGGGCTTCTATGAAATTAGAGGGTTGATGTGAAGATCAAAGGAGATCTTAAATCCTATAAAAATGTCAGCCATGACTGCCCTCTGTCTCTCTTGAAATTCCTTTTTTATTATTTTCTATTTACTTACCTATAAACAAGTTTTATCTTTTTTGTAATAATAATAATAATAATAATAGTAATGAAAGCTGACATATATTTAGCACTTATTCTGGTCAGTCACTGAAAGGAATCTTTTACAATTATTATCTCACTTGATCTTCACAGTAACCCTGGAAGGTAGATGCTATCATTATCCCCATTACAAGATGAGGAAACTGAAGCAAACAAGTTAAGAGTTACAGCTAGTAGTTGTCTGAGGCTGGATTTGAACTCTGGTCTTCCTAGATCTGGCACATAATGAATAGAGATTCATTTTGTCACCTCAATGTCCCCAAAAGAATGAAAAATGAAAAAAAAGAAATGCAAGCTCCTTGAGGTCAGGAACTATTAATTTTTTTTAATTGCCATGCCTAGCACAATCCTCCAATCAGAATAATTGCTAAATAAATGTTTGTTGAGTTGATTTCCAGGATTTGGCCATCATGTTGTATGAAGAGATTCACAGAGCAGCTCATAAACAATCTAAAAGCTAAATGACATTAGACTCATGCATAAAGTTAAAGTCTGAAGATGAAAAACAAACCACCCAAGAAGCCATCCTGTGTTCACTAATTAAGTTAGTTGTGTCTAGGCAGAATGATGAAACTCAAGAAATGATGGAAAGTCGGAGATGGAAATAGAAACCATCTTCATTAAAAGATGAAGAGTCAGGGGATTCCATCACAAAGCAAGTTAATGGCTGAGACAGGAGAACCTAGGTCTTGACTCCCAGAATCCAGTGCTCATTCCAAAATCCGATGCTGATGATTACTGGGTCTTCTTTATGAAGAAGAAGAAAACTATTCATGATAGAAGTAGAAAGTGAGTACAGCTTATCGAACTATGTCTTTTGAAAATGGGTTTATTTCATGAACCAGAAGTACAATAAAGAAAGGCTAGTAAGATCAAAGCTAGTATATATTTCTACAGATTATAGTGCACTCTGTGTAAGCTATATCAAATTTTCTAAAGGGTATACAGACCATTTTCCTACTGTTCCAAACCAAGGTCAAACACACCCCCATACTCTCTTAAGTTATAATGGACAGTGAAAACACAGCTAGAATATGTAGAACCCAACTGGGAAAAGATCAAGATGAGACTGAGAAAATATATTATAATGGAAGAATCCTGAGAAGGATCTGCATGTTCACTTTTATAAATTTATTTTTAAGGATATGAGATTTATCCAACTGAATTGCTTCTGTCCCTGAAATGACTAATCCTTGTGGTTTCAGAGGAAAACAAAAACATTTCCTATTGGAACTGGCCAATTAGACAGTGACCTACACAACAGAAACTTCCTGGGCACCAAAACATAGGACTTTTGCCCTGATTCATAAGCTTTGATTTCCCATACTTTAAGATGCATCCCACCATGTACTCTTAGTGCTGGTATACAGCTGTCAGCTGTAGAAACATTTTTTTTGGAGAAGAAGTTGGGTTTTTGTTCCCACTCAACCTAAATCATGTCCTAACAATAATAATAGCTTACATTTTTATAGTGCTTTATAGTTTTCAAAGCTTTTTTTTTTCACATATTTCATTCATTCTTCACAGCAACCCCGTGAAGTAGACAAGGGAAGTATCTCTATTTTACAGAGAAGGAAACTGAGATCACATAGGTAGTAAAATGGAAAAATCGAATGAGCAGCCATGTCTCCTGACTCCTAGTCAAATGATTTTTATACCATAATCCTAGCAACTGAAACTAGCAGAATATTTCAATCCCCCTTTTCCTTCACCAGAATAATTTGAACTAGAAGAGGTAAGCTTCTTGGTAGTAGAATGAGCACCCTTGCAAAGTGTTACTAACTGTGGTAGAGCTCTGTGAACACAGTTTGACAACATCCTGCCACTGAGGCTCTGATCTGTTACAAATGGGAAGACGCTAATATGACTCATCTGATTTGTTACTGCGCTGCCAGAGAGTTAGTTTCCAGGTACGAATAGCAAGAGGCAGAAACAGGCAAAAAACCCAGCCACAAACCCAAGGATGTACAATATTGAAGAATGCTTCTTGAAATTAAAAAAAAAAATCTCACTTATCCTTTTTATGAGTAGTTACATGGAGAATGCACAGCTGAATTTTATTTTTGTATGCAGAAAAAAATAGCATTTGAGTTTGGCACACGTTCAGATAAATAGAAGCCACTTCAAGGCATAATCGGAATCTACAGAATGGTAAAGTGTGCTTAAATAACATCCATTCCTTTAACAATTCTTAAAGCATAATATTTTTATAGCTTTACTGACAGAAGCATCGCTTTAGAAAATTCAGTACTTAAAAAAAAGCCAATTTACTGTTGTTATTTATGTTTCTCTTGTCTGATTTTTTTAAAATAGACATCATTTCAAAGTAAAATCTACCACATTTCATTTGCATCCAGGTGCCTTAAGGCAGCTGAGAGGCTTAAAAATGTAAAATTCTGTACATTCAGGCCCATCCAGCTTGAGTTTGAGACAAAGAAAATTAAGAGAATGATAACAGATGATTAAAAAGATATATATTTTTTCTCCAACATCTTTACTTTTGATTAAGCACCTTTTACATACATATAGTTTGGACTGAAGACAATTGTAAGAGGGAGAAATTGAAAATGTGCACAAGAGAAGGAAAACAATGAATCAGAAAATACATAGAAATAACTCTGATTTTTCTGAATAATGATTTTTCAGTTTCTCTCATAGGGCTTTGCCATTATTATTTAGCATAACAACACTTACAAAATGATTCCTTCTTTTAAGTTAGGATCCTAAGACCCTATATCAAAATGCTTATCACACTTTACAGATGGGAAAACCAAGGCTTAGAAGGGGAAGTGATTTCCCAAGGTCCACAGAACAAGTTATTGTCAGTATTAGAATGCACAGTCCCTGCCTTTTGAGTCCTTGGAGATATATTATCTTTTTATTTGTACTTCATCCCAAGAAAACAGATACTTTTCTTTCTCTCTCTCTTTTTTAGTGTATTTTGTTGTTCAATGTAGTTGGTAATCAGTATCCTCATTCTTCTCTCAAAAACCCATTTTTTTTTCAAATGAGGAAACAAAGGCAAATGGGGAAAAAAAGTTCTGATAATTACCACCTGGGAAAAATCAATAAAAAGAGATCAACAAATAATGTATTTGTAGAGGAAAAAAAAAGGATCAAATTTGTAATCTACTATATTTTTAGGAAGGAGAGTGACTGGTGAAAAGAAAGAAGGTGGGGTTATCACCTCCTTACTTGCCACTAACTAGGATGGGGTGGTGAGGGTTTTACCCCAAGTAATTAAAATTTAGAGGGTGCAGAAACTGAAAATAGATACTCCTTGGGCAACACCAATGCCATTATTGTAACTAATTCCCACTCCCACTCAACTTGTTTGTTCTAATACTTTCTTTCTACTTTCTTTTATACCAGGAATTATAAAGTTGATTGAAGGGTATGATTCTCTGCAGTTTACTAGGAAATTTTGAGCTCTTTGCCGCAGGGACGTTTAGAGATAATATCCCTGAGTGGCAAGATTGCCAGTTATAGTTCTGCCACTCTCAACTTGCCAGCAAAGCTGTTTTCCAACAAAAGGAAATTTAATTTTTTTGTTTTTGCTTTTTTCCTAATTGTCATTTCTTCTTCTTGATAGTTTGATATCCTCCTCTACCACAGTTGAACTTAATTTAGAGGTATTGAACATTACACAGTATGCATTCATTTTGCTTCATGTTTTCCCTCACATTTCAGACAATGTTCCAGAATGATTGTGAAGACTGATATCTATTGTGTATCTATTTTTTCAAAAGACATTAAAATTAACATCTGTTAAATTAGCTACTGAGGACCAGATACTGAAGATGCAAAGACAAAGACAAAGGTCCCTGCCTTCAAGGAGTATACATTCTCCTGGGAGAACAGAATATTTATAAAGCAAATAAAAAGGAAATAAAAAGCAATACAAAATAATATCAAAAGGGAAAAAACACTAGCCACCTGGAAGCTCCAAAAAGGTCTAGGGTGAGAGGGGACATATAAGTTGTCTTTTGCAGGAAAATAGGGATTCTAAGATGGGATGAGAAGGCAGTGCAAGATAAATACTTGAGAAATGAATTAACAAGACATGTTTCTTAGTAGTACATTCATTTGTTATGTTAGAATTTTGAGGAAATGCTGAAAAGAATTTTAATTTTATCTTTCAATGTGAAATTTCATGAAGCCTCAGTAATTCTTTTCTAAAGTTTTTAGATAAATTCAAAACAAAAACATTTGATTGATGTTTGTCTTTCATCCTTGAAGAAGAGCATGACATCAGGGGAGGTGATGACAAGCACATGAATTGGATCTGAGTGAGGAGGTGTGTGCTGTCACCAGTCTCACTTTCTCCTCCAGAGCCATCTAGATCCAGTGACCAGATATGAATCGGAATGACTGGAGATGGCCCTGGATGTGAGCCAATTTGAGTTAAGTGACTTGTCCAAGATTACATAGTTATTAAGTGACAAGTGTCTGAGGCTACATTTGAACTCCTGTCCTCCTGATTACCAGGTCAGTGCTCTAACCACTATGCACCTTAGCTGTCCCTCAAAACAAAAAAAGCAATATGGGAAGCATCATATGTCCATAGGATTCTTAGGATATGCTTTAAATTATTTGTATCATGGCATACTTCTTATTGGAAAGATAGCAGTTAACAGAGAACTATATTTTCAAAGGTTATACTATACAGAATGTCCCAAAAATCTTAGTTTCATTTAATTCTATGGAACATTAAATATTAACATATTTGCAAATATGTTATCATAAATATAGTTATATACTATATATTTAGAAATATATTTTATATAAACAGCACTAAACTTTTTTGGACTGCTTGTAGATAGATAGATAGATAGATAGATAGATAGATAGATAGATAGATAGATAGATGATATAGATATATGGCTAGACATTGAGCATTACATTATGGGGAAGAGTACTAGACTTAGAATCAAAAGATCTGGATTCAAAACCTAGCTCTCATATTATGATCACTATATGATCATGGAAAAGTCATTTTTTTCCTATTTTATGTAAGATGAAAGTGAAGTTTGGAGAGTTACCCTATCTGTTTCAAAGAGTCATTGTGAGAAGAACATTTTGTAACATAAAGGTAAAAGTTATAGAAATTCAAGTTAGTCCCATGTTGTAGGAGATGAGAATATAGTAGAAAAACAAATTTTAAGGAAGTCAATTTATAAATTAGTTATTGTACCATTTAAAATTTTTAAAATTTTATTGTATTTAGAAAGTTAATAAGTATTTATATAAGAATGAACTAGATTAGTAAAATATACTAAATATTATACTAGAAATTATGTATATATATCTAATATAGGTGTATATATATATATATATATATATATATATATATATATTCATTCTACCTAATCCTCATCCTTAAAAAAATTACTCTCTAGATCCTACTATTCCTTTAAGACAATTGAACTCTCAGTAAAAGGTGATTGCTTTCACTATCTATTTCTCACAGTCTACATAATTCTTTGCAAGCTGGATTCTGATAGCATCACTCAACTGAAATCACTCTCTCCAAAGTTACCAATGATCTCTCAACTGCTGAATTTCAGCGCCTTTTTTTAGTCTTCATTCAACTTGAGCTTCTTTGGAGCATTTGACAGTATTTGTCACTTTCTTTTAGCTACTCTCTCTCTCTCTTTTGTGATATATTCTCTCTCACGTTCTCTCTTTTCCTCTTCTTCCACTTCTTTCTCCTCTCTTCCTAAACACTTCTACTCAGTCTCCTCTATTTTATCATCATCTATCTTTTGGCCCTTAACCATGTTTGTATCCCCAAGGTTTCATTCTGGGTGTTTTTCTTTCTCTACACTCTTTTTGGATGACTTCATTATTCCATCTGGGTTTAATTATCAGCTCTATAATAAGGATTCTCAGGTCAGTCAATAAATAAAGTCCTAGTGTCTCTTCTGGGTTTACCTAATACATTGAGTTAGATGTCCCAAGGCTATCTGTAACCTATTATCCTTTTTTCCAATACCACCCCTCTTTCAAATTGCCCTCCTTCCAATCTCTTAGGCTTGCCACTTTATTTAAAATTTCAATTTCTTAAAGATTACTTATCCCCCACATCCAACCAGTTGTCTCTCACCCCAGAGCAGTTCTTCATCAGCTCTCCTCTTTCCTACTGTAATGGTCTTCTTATTGTTCTCCATCTCAAGTCTACCCCTATAGTTGTCAAGATGAATTTTCTAAAGTGTAGGTCTGTGACCCTGTCTTCCCCTACTCAGTAAATTCCAGGGACTCCATATTAATTGTAGGATGAAATATTAACTCCTTTTTTTAGTATTTAACCTAAATTAGACATTTGATTTAAGAGTTTAATTCACTTAATGCTAGTATTTAAACTAATTTAGTATTTACAACATGGTCTCATTCCACATTTCCAGACTTAACACACATTATTCCTCTTCACACACACACTATGATCCTGCCAAAATGGTCATCATCTTATTCCTTACCCACAGCACTCCAAATTTTTCACTGACTGTTTCCTACAAGAAGAATGTGTTCCCTCCTTACAACTTCTCTACTAATTCTTCTCTTCTTTCAAGATCCAGCTCAAAAACATGAGATGCATAAGCTAGAAATTTCCTCAACTCCTCATTCTGTCTCACTCTCTATATTTCAGTTATTACCAAGGCCTATTTATTTCCCCTCTGCAACATCTCAAATTTGCCCCCTTCTCTTCTGTGTCACTACTGCCCCTAATGCAGACACCTTGATCATTACAAATAGCTGCCCATTCCAGCACATCCTCCAATTCAGCCACTGAAGTTATTTTGCAAAAGTACACACCAGATTAGTTCTCTCCTTCCCCTAACTCAAAACATTTCAATGGTTTCTCATTGCTCCCATTTCTCTCCTTGGTATTCACAGCTCTTCAGAGCTTAGCTCCCAATGCATTATTCAATCCAGATACTTTAGCTTCTTAGCTGTTCCACAAACATCTCTCAGCTCTGAACATTTTCTCTGTCTATCCCTCATATCTGGTATGCTCTTTCTCAACTCTATATAATGGTTTGCCTGACTAAAAGTCCTATCTAAAAATTTCATCTCTTATAGGAAGGCTTTTCTAAACCTCTTAATTCTAGTACTTATCCTCTGTTAATTATTTCCTGTTTATCCTGTACATAGCTTGGTTTATATATACTTGTTTGCATATCATCACCCCCTTAGTTGGAAGTTCCTCAAGGGGAGGGATTGTCTTTTGTCTCTTTGTATCCCCACCCCAGAGGTATCTGGGCATATGATAGTCATTTCATAAATATTGATTGATTGATTGCTTAATTGACTGAAGTACAATTTTCTAAATTTTTAAATTTCCTGATATCCCCAGCTTCTATAAGAAATATAATTCAGTCAGTGAAAAATATTAGCAAATATTTTACAAATATACAAGATAATTTGGAAAGGGGACATTTCACTTTTCTCTTTCCATCTCCAATGTCTAGTAGATGTCATGACCCCATAACTGGACTACTGTAACACTGCTGGAGGGTCTGCCTTGCTCAAATCTTTTCCCAGTCCAATCCACGCTCCAATTAGCTACCAAACTGATTTTGTGTCCTTCCCCTTTAGATGACACATGGCATCAATTTATAATTAATAAATATTTGTTATTGATTGATCCTTTATTAAAAATAACTAAAAGGAAAAATTAATAGAAAAGGAAAGAATAGAGAAGAGCTTTATAGGGAGTAAATGGAAAAGAGCTGATCAAGAAAATGAGAAACTGAAGAAGAAAAGGAAACAATTTAGAGATAATACTAATACTTAAATATTTAAGCAATATCTATAGAGTCCTTGAATCAAATATTTCAAGGTCAGTATGTGGGGTTTTAGTTCATGGTCCCGTCAATTACAAGGTAATTCAAATAAATTATTAATAGTACTAGCATTCCCAGATGGACCATTAAAATTGGTTATTGGTTATATTAATACAGATACAGAAAAACTGAATTTAGTTTCACATACATACATGCATACAAACACATACAAAGACATATACATAGAAAGGAAAATTTCTACCTCAGGATAAAAATAAAGCAAATAATGAGGGAAAAATTACTAGGGAAATAGTGAAACAGAACACAATAATCTAACACTGTCTTTCCATCCTTATCTTCAGAGTATAGGAACCATTTTTTAATTAATAGGAACACGTAAAGCTATTCAGTGGAGCAACAAAAAAAAAGATTAACTATGAATATTGGTATATATCTCTTTATAAGGGTTACAGAAAGTAACTACCTTGTTCAACCTTTGCATCAATCTTCCCTCTTGCCCTCCTGATATTTTTCTAGTTGTGTCCTCAAAAAGGCAATGCCTTTAATGCTATAAAAAATTGACAAGATTTGAAATTAACCTTTTAGCAAATCTTTCGCATTTAATGTGAAACAACAGAACCAGTTGTGATGTGACATTTTTGTAGGTGAACACATCAAAGACAGCCATGCCTCAGACTGATCTACCTTAAACACCCAAGGGTATCTAAGCCTGCCAGGTCTCCTTAGACTTCACAGGAGAAAGAAAAGAGGTGGGAGAAAGATCTAAAGATATTCTTCTATGTAAAATGAAGTAATTCCAATTTGCTTTTAATTCAATCTTTTACTTATAATTATTCTCATAAAATAGAAAGAAAATAGAATAAAAGATAAAGAATATTATTTGTCATTCAAAATGTACATATGGATTATATAATAATTTATACATATATGGGTGGGGCGGGGCATGTATGGATGTACATTCTGACTTTGAATAATAATAATAAAGACCTTGACTAGGATTCTAGTCAAGAAGAAATTTTATTTGTGAGAAATAACAAATGAACAATGGTAATTAAGAGAGAGAGAGAGAGAGAGAGAGAGAGAGAGAGAGAGAGAGAGAGAGAGAGAGATGTTAGGGAGCGGGAAATGAAGTTACTAGCCTAAGTGAATGGCTGGTGCCTTTGATAAAAATTGGGAATAATTAAGACTAGGAATTGATTTCTTTGGAAATAATGATATATTTTTTTGAGTCTGGGTCTAACTATCTTTCCTATGCTAGGAGTATAGTGGCTACTCACATGCCCAATCCAAATACTCATTGGCATGGAAGCAAGCTTTAACTTTCTCTGTTTCAGAATTAGACCTTAATGCCCCCGCTCAGGTCCTCCATATCTGGGACCTTACCATATGGATTGACTACAGCTCAGAACCGAAGAGCTTGGTAGTCAGCCTAAAGTCAGAAAGATATGAGTTCATTTCACAGCAGATACTTCCTAACTTTGAGACCCTGGACAAATCACTTAACTTTTTTCAGTTTCCTCAACTGTAAAATAGAGATAATGATAGTTTCTACCTTGTAGAGCTTGTTGCAAGGGTCAGATAAGATATTTGTGAAGCACTTAGCATATTGCTTGCCACATAGATTATTAATAAATGCTTATTCCCTTCTCTTCTCCTTTAAATGACTCACCAGCATCAGTCTCTCTGTAGCAGAGATTAAAGGCATGTCCCACCAACCCCAACTGAATTTGATTTTTAACATATAGAATTTAACATGACACAAGTATCTATCCAAATGGCAATATCCAGGAAGCAGTTTGAAAGATGAAATCTGGAAATTGGTCTAGGCTAGAGTGAAAAATATTTATATTAGTCATCTGAATCAAGGTGACAGCTTAAGTCATGAATAGAGGCTTAACTAGGATTTTATTTGTTTATCAGAGGGAAAAAGAAAGGAGTGTTACATGAAGGATGTGGTAGAGAAGAGACCAAATAAAATTTCAGCTCCAGGAGAAGGGACAGGTCCCCTGCTCCTTTTCCTCACTGACTGGGAAGGCTGACCCTGGGAGTGAGAGACCATGGCAACTCCTAGATGGGCTACCCGTGTAGTAGCAGTGGTCCATCCAGGACTATCATAGAAGGCCCTAATCTGGGGAGAAATTATGTCATCCACTTTAAGAGAAACTCTGCCCAATCCCTACAAATTCACTGGGATTTAAAATTTTAAAACAAAGAAAATCAGAAAAAAAGTCCTTTTCCCCTTATTACTAACAGCTCTGGTCATGAAAATAGTTGATTCCTAGAGAAAGAAAATTTTTAAAAAGGGCAGCAAGTCAAGGGCTGAGCTCTGGAGATCACCTCTAGTAAATGGGTCAAAAAAAGTGGGGCTATTTTTCACCATTAAAAAAAATTCCCTGAAGTCAAAAGGTAGGACAGACTAGGAACAACCAAGTTCCCTACCTATGAAATTGCCCATATAAAATGTTGGCAAGATTGTGAACAGCAGTCCCTCTGAGCCACCTGCAGCTTTATCTCAGCTAAAAGATGCTCTCTGCACACTTTACAGTGATGTTTACTCAACTATAGATAATGATATTTAATCTTCATTCTTTGAAGGGTAGTTCTCTTTATGTTCCTTGTCGACAAAAGTTACTTAAAAGCTACTATTTGCTGCAAGTCCATTGTATGAACAATTCTAGATGGTTCTGCAGTAATAAGAGAGGGGAAATAAATTATCCTCACTCCATTCAAAATCTGCATGAGATAAGTTATTTCAGGTTATATTAACAGATCCTTGCCTCCCATCAAAGAAAAGGAGACCTAGATTTTTTTTGCAATTTATGAACTGTAATAAAGAATTCTCTTTCTTAGAACTCTCTACCTGTCCTGTCATTAACCTAGGTAGAAAAGAGACAGATGATATTGAAAGAAAATATTAATGTGCCTACAAAGGTAGAGGATGAATTGATCTGTGGCAGTTCACTATAGCTGATGAAATGAATATCTATTTATTTTAATTACACATTGAGTGAATTATTATTAAACATGGCACTCCCACATGGAAATTAACTTTCCAACTTACTTCAGACTCCTTCAGGTTAAGTCAGAAAGAAATTACAAAATGCCTACTATGAGCCAGGTATCATGCCAAGTTCTCCCTTTTCATGTAGAGACTGTCTCACATTCAATTTGACAAATGTATCCTAAACTCCACTGGTTCCTTTAGATTCATGACAAAAAATGATATAGTTACTGCCTCCAGGATTCTTACATTCTATTCTATGGTCCTTTATTCTCCAAAAGTATCTAACATAATTACTCATTTACCAAATATTCCAGTTTGCTTTCTAAAATTGAGTCTTAAGTATTTCACCCAGATTTCCAAAGTAAATTCTGAAGTTCTGTTCTCTGTTAAATTTCATAAAATACAACTCCCTAGAACCCCCTAACGCCAATGGACCAGCCATCATTCATGCACATATACAGAGTCATTGGAACTGGTGGGGAACTCATTAGAAAGAGTTTTACCATTCATGCACATAAAGAGGGATATCAGTGCTGCTGGGCACATAAGTTTTTCCTTAAAGATTGAAAATATATGCACATGCAACATCTTTGTTTTGGTTCTAATTTGATTAAAGTCTCCTGGATAGTCATTTGGTTTCTTTTGTAGGAAAACAAATTTACTGAAATTCAGCTTCAAAAGCCACCAGGCAGCATTGTTCAGTGCAATGAATATTGGATTTAACCACCAAACACCTAGGTTTGAATCCCAGCTCTGTCACTGATTTCCTGTGTGATGTTGGTAAAATCACTAAAATTCTCTGGGCCTTAATTTTCTCATCTCTAAAATGAGGGAGCTATTTTAGACAGTCTCTAAGGACCAAGCAAACTGTAATCTCCCCCAGCAAACAGTCCACAATTCCACACAAGAAGACAAGAAATCTGGAATTATTTTCAAGCTGTTTGTTTTCCAAATCAGACTTGATAATCACACTTGCCTCTTAGAAAGACTGCTTCAAAACCTCCTTTCCTTGTTTGCAATGGTGGGTGACTATGAATGCAAAATATTACAGATAATATCATATTTTTGATGCAATGATTATTTTTACTAAAGATTTTTCCTTTTTCAAAAAACTTTATTATATGGGATACCTATTCCATATAATGATTAAGATTCCATATGAGGGAGGGGAAAAGGAAAGGGATTCACTAGTAAAAGTAGATACATGGAAGTTATTACTAAAATTAATTTAAATAAAAATAAAACTGCTTCGGGGAGAAATACTTTTTTATTTTGTGAGGGGAAAATAGCTAAAGACAAAATTAGAAAACAGTAACTAAATTTGCTGACTGCCTCCAATCTCAATAATTCCAATCCAAACAGAAACTAAAAACATCGCAGGATCACACGCTGCATATGGTAGCAATAGATAATAGGTAGCAATTTCATTAGATGTAAACTGAAAGCATTTTGGATGTGGGACAGGTAAATAGGAATAGCCAGAAGGACTGAAAAATATATAGGTATGACCAAGGAGTGCCAAAAGAATCTGTTCCCATATACAGAATACATATAATTGGTATATTTAAAGGGGTCTTCTAGAGGTTTTTTACATTACATTATTGCACTTATAAAAAATTAGAGGTACCAGCTCCCTCTATATTCATGTATAAAACTATGTAGGTTCCATTGTTTTGGAGTCACTCCTGGTCAGAAAAACTGGTCATTTCCTAGGTAAATGGTGCAGCAGACAGAGTTCTGGACTGGGAGTCAAGAAGACCTGAGTTCAAATTTGATCTCAGACACTCACTAGCTATAAAACAAGGATAATAATAGAATCTACCTTTCCAGGTTGTTACAAGGATTAAATGAGATAATATTTGTAAAGTGATTGTGTTTTATAGGTACTTGTTCTTTCCTCTTTAACCTACCCCCTGCCAATTTGTACCTTACAAGTCCAAAATTAGGTTAAGAAGGATCTATATGGCTACATCACGAAGTGGCATATGTCCTCACTGTCTCCTTTGTCTGGGTATCAACACATCCTAATCATGCAAGTTACCTGTGTGGATGAGTCAGATTACTCTCCCTTGAATCCTAAGCAAAATGATGCAAAGTCCTTCTTATTCTATATGCAAATGATGATCCTCTATTGGATTGTTCTAAAACTATACATTCGTGGTGATTGTTCTGATGGCATTACATCGGAAATAATGATGGCAGGTCTCATTGGTATATATTACAAACGACTCTTAGCCAGCTGATGAATGTGAGAACCAAGAGTATATTTACGTGCATATTTTATGCAAATTCAGTCTCTGCTACTGACACTGTGTTAACTATCACCACTCAAGTGCATGTGTCTTGTAAATTGATACAACCGTGTGATGAGGCATGTGGCAGAGAAGAACAATTTTCCAAACATAGAAGATGTTCTCCATGATTGTATTTTGAAATCTCAATTTATTATGATAATCAAAAAATGATTGCATTATACAAAATAAGTACATTACAAGCAACAGATATATAGGACAATGGACAGTTTTTAATATGAGATGTGAAGGCTGGGAATGCATAGAAGTTATTCACACAGATGTGCGCACTGAGCCACAGAGAGGAACAAATATTGCCCTCTCAGAGGATGCTAAGTTAAAAACAACACCATGACACAACCTCGAAAATATAACCTAATTTGGATGCAACTGACTCCCCCTACAGAGGGTATATGGAGTTACATTCATTACTTGAGAATTGTAGAGTTTACTCAATGGAAAAAACTTAGGCTCTATATAATCTTTTCCTTTTTTGTGCTCTATCATCAGTGCGACTGAGAAAGACTGTCATAGAAAGACAGTTAAAAGAGAATCATTAAATCATGACAAGAGTGAAAAAACAAACAGCAAAACAATTCAGCTTCTGAGTACTTTTATTTTAAAGTGCGTGAAGGAAAGGGGGAGAGTGTACTGATGACTTCTTTATCTAAATATGTATTTCTCCACTGATACATGCTATTTAAAAATTTTGATTTTATAAAGATGTTAAATGGCTCCCTTGTACTCAAATTAAGGGAGGATTTGTACAAGAGCACACAGATAGGATATCTGCATAGTCAATAAGAATATAGACATGGATGAAATCACAGATTCATTGTCACACAGCCATAGTTATAAATAGTAATAGAAAAAATATTATTTTGTCTCTGCACCTGATTTCTTATATTAGGAAACTGTACAGTGAGCCCTTGTCTATATGTTCATATGCACAGGTATTAGTTATAGTCATTAATCCCCTGTGAGATTAGTTACTTAACTTCCCTTGAGTTTCAGTTGTCTCATCTGTAAAATGGGGCAGTTGTACTGGATGGCCTATGATTTCTACACATAAGATCCTATGGTACTTAAACATTCCTGATCCTTCCACTCCCTAACCACCTTGGTCCCTTGCATTTCCTTTCCAATCTATTTGTATACTTGAGAGGAGTGGGGAAAGAATATTAGTGATAGAAAGATTCTTAAACTATCTCCTTCATTTTATAGATGAGGAAATCAAGAACCAAAGAGACTGACACACCCAAAGTCAAATAGCTAGCTAGTGGCAGAGCCAGAACCACAAGCTTAGGTTTTCTTTCAGTGAAATGTTCTTTCCACCATGGGTCAGAATCAGTTATGATAAGTTCATAGGAATAAATTATTTTAGAAAGTAATCTAAGTAACATTTTCCCAAATAAAACATGGCAGGAAATAACACATTAAATCAAGGGTTAAATTATGGTCTCTAAGCTATTAAAAGAGTTCCTATTTGTAAAGTGCTTAGCACAGAACCTGGAGTATTATTAGTAGGAGCCTAATACATGCTTATTTTCCCCCCCTCCCCATATCAAGAATGACAGCAGCAATCTATGGAAAGGGAAGCAGTTTAAGACCAAGGAAGAGATGGAGAACATCATTAAAAACAAACTAGACAATTTTGATTACATTAAATTAAAAGGCTTTTGCATAGACAAAAACCACTGTAACCAAGATCAAAAGAAATATAGTAAATTGGGAAACAATTTTTACAACTAGTATTTCTGACAAAGGACTCATTTCTAAAATATGCTGAGTCAAATTTTTTAAAAAACAAGTCATTCCCCAATTGACAAATGGTCAAAGGATATGCAAAGACAATTTACAGATGAGGAAATCAAAGCAATCCAAAATCATGAAAAACTGCTGTAAATCACTACTTATTAGAGAAATGCACATTAAAGTATGGAGGTACCACCTCACACCTCTCAGACTGGCCAATATGACCAGAAAGGATAATGATCATTGTTGGAAAGGTTGTGGGAAATCTGGGACACTAATACATTGTTGGTGGAGCTGTGAACTCATCCAACCTTTCTGGAGAGAAATTTGGAACTACACCTTCAAAAGGGCAACAAAAATGTGCATACCCTTTGATGCAGCAATACTACTACTGGGTCTATACCTTGAAGAGATTATGAAAAAGGGTAAAAACATCACTTGTACAAAACTATTCATAGCAGCCCTGTTTGTGGTGGCAAAGAATTGGAAATTAAATGAATATCCATCTATTGGGGGGGTGGCTTAATAAACTGTGCTATATGTATGTGATGCAACACTATTGTTCTATTAGAAACCAGGAGGGATGGGAATTCAGGGAAGCCTGAAAGGATTTGCATGAACTGATGCTGAGTGAGATGGTGCTGAGTGAGATGAACAGAATCAGAAGAACATTGTACACCCTAACAGCAACATGGGCATGATCATCAACCTTAATGGACTTGCTCATGCCATCAGATTTTGGGGTATCTCTGATGGAGAATAGCATCTGTATCCAGAGAAAGAATCATAGAGTTTGAACAAAGACCAAAGACCATTACTTTTAATTTTTTTAAAAAAATGTTATCTTATGTAATTTTTCTATCTCTTATACTTTATTTTTCTTCCTTAAGGATATGATATCTCTCTCATCACATTCAACTTAGATCAATGTATACCATGGAAACAATGTAAAGACTAACAGTCTGCCTTCTGTGGGGTGTGGGAGGAAGGAAGCAAGATTAGGGGGAAAATTATAAAAATTCAAAATAAAAATATTTTATAAATAAAAAAATAAACATAAAAAACTTCTGAGAGAATATTAGAAAGTTAAAAAAAAAGAATGCCAGCAGCAAAATCAGAATTTTAAAAAAAAGAAAAGAAAAGAGAACTTTTGGGGCCTATGATTCATTGGTATTGGGGATGTCAGGTAACAAAACTCCATCACTAATGTCAATCTCCACCTGCTCTGTAACTTATCACCTGAGAAAACTTCCTGGGGCATCCATAGGTTAAGTCCTATGAATGGATAATCCATAGGTTGTCCAATGTCATACAATCAGTATATGTCAGAGGCAGGGCTTAAAGAAACTTTCAAATAGAAAAGTATTTAGAAAATCACAAACTAGCATTTACCTTGTTGTATTAATTTTTTAAAATTTATTTTGTTTATACATTTCTCAGTTACATTTTATGTAATTTAGACCATAAGAGGGAGTTTCTTAGGTTTCTTGGGCCCCCATTGGTGAAGGATAGTAAATAGATAGGTCATGTTGGAGTCAGAAGGACCTGGGACCAAGCACAACAATGTATAAAACTTTCTAAGTTAACATGGTATTAAAGTGACAGGCAATTCTTAACTAGCTCCAACATATGAAGCTAATTTTCTTAAAAGTTGGAAGAAAAGTTGAAGTGCATAAAAATACTTAAAAATAAGGAGAAGTAAGGTAAAGAGAAAAGAGTCCCAAGCTCTAATCCTGGCTTTCTGAAAGATCAAGCCCTATGTGATGTATTATGTTCACTTCTAGTATCCACATTTTAGGAGGAACATAAACAACTTGACATGTAGCCAGAAGAGAATAACCATAAAGATATGTGGGCTTAAAACTATGCCATTTGAAGAGTAGTGGAAAGAATTGAGCACATCGTATGTGGCGAAAAGAAGCTTTATAGAGGACATGATGGTTGTCGTCACATATTTTAAAAACTGTCATCTGGTAAAGGGATTGGAATTGTTCAATGCATTGCCAATAGCCTTCGATTCAAAATGAGAAAGAAATCACAATTAGAGATGTCCATAACATTCCCTCTCATCTCAAGAAGTGACTGTATGATCACTGAAGCAGTGTATATTAGAAAGAACACTGGATTTCTCATTAAGAAGACCAGACTACAAATCCTGCTTTAGAAACTAACAACTTTTAGACCCTTCATAAGATACAACTTCTGCAATCTCAGTTTCCTCATCTGTAAAGTGGAGGATGTGGCTTTGATGAACTCGGTCTTCTATGGATCTTAATCCATGATCTTGTTATTGGGGAAATTCTTGTATCACAAAAAGGATATAGAGCAGATGACTTCTAAGATATAACAGAGAAGTTACTTTTGTTTATTTTAAAGGGACTTAGATGATTTTTCTATGAGTATGTATTTTTTCTTTTGACAAAGTGAATCTAATATAATTATAAATTAATTTAAATTTAAGACATTAGATAATTTATTCATGTCTTGGATTTAAATTAATTTATAATTATATTAATTTATATAAATTTCAACTGACATATCAATTCCTTAAATTTACCTCCTACTGTATCACATCCTACTTCCTTTTATTTATTTTAAATGTACCTACTTCAAACTTCAAGAAGTTATGGTATTTCAGGATTTTGTGAGTGAATTAAAGTTGATCCTTGGTATACCTTTCACAAAGCAAGCATGGTTTGGTGGAAACAGTCTGGATTTGGTGTCATGAATTTGAATCCCAGCCCTAATCTTCCCTGGGTGTGACTTGGGCAAATCATTTAACTTCTCTGAGCCTCAAGCCTATGTCTTCCCGTCATGAATTTTTAAAGTTAGTGCACTTAGAAGACAATTTCTGTCTTGGAATATTACAATGCTCATTCATTTTCTTTGTTTATAAGTAACAAAATTTCAAAGGATTCCTCTCTGTTTCTGCATCATCTTTTCATCATAAACAAAAAAGGAATTCAAAATGTCCATTTTTTATTATTTTGTTTACTCCAATTGGTTCCATAAAGCTTGCCATACTAGTGGTTTCACTTAGGTTTCTTAATCCCTGTTTATATACTAATGGTCTAGTAGGGCAGCTGTGCAGAGAATCCTAGATCTACAGAGTTAAAAGAGTTTTTGGTAGTTATCATTTTATGGATAAGAAACACAAGATCAGAAAGGTTGTGACTTTCGCAACTACAGCTAGGCAGCAGCAAAGCCAGACTAGAACAAAGGTCTCCTGGATTAATGTTCTTTCCACTATAGAAGTAGAAGTATGAAGTCAGTTTTCTGATTAACCTGAGAAGTAGTTTCCATCTCCCAGGAGGTTCTGAGATTGTTCCTTTTGGGGACATGAAACAATGACTCCTGTATTTCATTCTAGATAAAAAAGCAAAATTTCAGGGTTTCTTAGAGGTATGCTTTCCTGGTCAGTCAGATCTAAACCATGTTACATCTTACATGGTTTCTTCTTTTTCTCAACTGGAATTCAGACACCCACCTCTGGGATCCTAAACTCTAATTAGGGACCTTTCATCTGATCTTATTTAGTCTCATTTACTTCTAATATTGCCAAGCTATGATGCCACAAATAAACCACTTACCTTTTCTTTTGTGGGGGTGGGGTGGGTGGGTGGGGTAAGACAGTGGGGTTAAGTGACTTGCCCAAGGTCACACAGCTAGGTAATTATTAAGTGTCTGAGGCCAAATTTGAACTCAGGTCTTCCTGACTCCACGGCTGGTGCTCTATCCTCTTCACCACCTAGCTGCCCCCCCCCCTTATAAATGTTATCTTCCTTATTAGACTATAAACTTCATGAGGATAGGGACTATCATTCTTTCTTTTTGTTTTCATACCTAGTGCTTAGCATGGTTCCTGACACACAGAACATGCTTAATAAATGTGTATTCATTCATTCACTCATTCATTCATTCATTCATTCATGCAGAGCTGTAAGAGAGCAACAGATGTTCCTATTTCTGTCTTCTCCATGGGTCCTCATTGTTCTGTGCTTGAGATAATTATCCCTGGACCTTGAGCTATTTAATAACACTATGAAGCTGCATTCTGACCTTCTTCCACTTCCTATACTCTCCAACTTCTTTCAAAACTCTCAAAAACCATAGAAATTACTTTATTTTCTCAGGCACATTAAGTTGTTATTGTCATTGCTACTCCAAAAGGAGCACCAGGAAAGTGATACCAAGACTTGTAAGTGAATTGCATTTAAATGGGGGTGGGGGAGGGCACTAGAGGATGATGGGATACATAGTGTCCCTCAAGTTTGGAAAAATAACAATTGCTAGCTATTGTGTTTTTTTATTTGGTTGTTTTGCAAGACAATAGGATTAAGTGACTTGCCCAAGGTCACACAGCTAGGTCATTATTAAGTCAGGTCCTCCTGACTCCAAGACCAATGCTCTTCCACTGCACCACATGGCTGCCCCCATTGCTATCTATTGGGTAGTTTATAGGACAGAATCTAAGCTATCTAGTTTACCAGTAGACACTACAAAATCTTCTTGAGTATTGGGGAAGAAAGGTTCTTTCGGGGAATGAAGTGTCAGAGTTACAGTGAAACCAAGTTTTGGGATTCTTTTCCCATACTTCTATTGCTCTCCATCAACATCATTACAGCAAAGCTCACATAGGTAAAGTTAGTTAAGGCAGGGGAGTGAGGCATTTTGCCTCAGGTTAGGAAAGAAAAGAATTTTGTGGTTCAGATATTTCAGTCATGTTTGGCTCTGTGATTTCCTTGGCCAAGATGCTGGAGTGGCTTCCCCAGCTCATTTTACAGATGAGGAAACTGAGGCAAACAGGGTTGTGATTTACCCAGGGTCACACATCTAGTAAGTGTCTGAGGCCGGATTCAGGATCCAGTGCTCTATCCATGGTGCTACCTGGTGCCCAAAGAAGAAATACTGAAGGATTATTCTGAATGGGTAACATAAAACTAGTTCCATCTGGATAACCTATGAGTTGCTTTTGAGGCTCAGTGGCCTGGGTGGAATCCAAGAACATTTCATACACTTAAATTACATTTCTCTGACCAAAAATACTCACCAAAATATAGGTAATTTCTTTCAATTACTTGCATATTACCCTTTTAAGGTGCTTTTCCACTTTGCTTAGGGAATATTACAGTGGTAATTCAGTGGGGTGAATTCCATGTTTTATTTGGTTGTCATGGAAAGAAATGTTTTGGGCTCTTTTTTCCTTGTTGTTATTACTTACCTCTACATTTTTACTAACTCTGTGTTTTAGCTGCAGGGATTTCTCATCTGTTTATAGGATTCATAGCCCACCTGAAGGCATTTACTCCGCAATCATCTAAACTAAAAATACAACCTGAGAGTACATTTCTACCCACCAATAACAGTGTTTAACTATTTGAGGGTAAAAGACACCATGGTGACAGACACCATAGGAAGCCCAAAATGCCCTTGGTGTTTGTAGCATATGTCTATAGAGTGGTCACGGTGACAATTAAAAACCACAAACATATGGACTTGTTTAAAAATTTTAAGGATTCACTAAGAAATTGGCAGCATTCAAGAAATTATACAGCTTCACCAGAAGCCATTTCTGGGGCAGATGGTAGACAGCTGAGTAGCAAGGTCCTGTAGAACAATATAACTCTAGAAAGACTAGGCAGAAGGAGACTGGAAGAAAAGATGTGAAAGAAGTAGAAGAGGAGGAGGAGTGCTAAAGACACAAACATTTCTTCCCTTTCTCAACAGGGACATGAGAAAAACAGAAGGAAGGAAGGAAGGAAAGAAAGGAAAGAAAAAGGAGGAAAGGAAGGAAAGAAGGAAGGAGATATTTATTAAATTACTGCTATGTCAAACTATATGCAAAACCCATTACAAGTATTATCTCATTTAATCCTTATAACAACCTATCAATATCCTCATTTTACAGATGAAGAAACTGAGGCAGACAATGGTTAAGTGACTTGTCCATGGCCAGAAACCTAGTAATTAACTGAGGCTGGATTTCAAAATCTAGAGCTATACAGATGTTCTACTTCTATGCTCAGATGCAAGTCATTCCAAGGTTCATGAAAATGTGGGAAATGTAATCCTGGGACTTGCTGATGGTCATCTCCACATTGTTATCCAATAGCCTATTAAACTTAATATATCCAAAGCAAAATTTATTTTTTTCTACTTCTGATGTTATTTTGTGGAGCCATTATTCATTAAGTCAGGCTCACAATCTATGTTAAATGATGCTTGTCTTTTCTCCCACATGAAATCAGTTTATCAACACCTGTTGATTCTATCCTTGAAATCTCTTTCAAATCCATTTCTAAATTACAATCCTCTCACCACCATCCTAATAGCCCTCTATTTCATTATAAGAGTGTTTTAAGTCATCTTCTTGTTTCTAGTATCTTCCCTTTCCAATTCATTCTTCACACTTAGGCTGATTTTTACATGCTTAAACCTGATCATTGCATTACTATATTCAAACACCCTCTATGGTATTTTATTCCCTATAGAATAAATTTCAAATATTTAAGTTGGTAATCAAGATACCCTCCCCTCAAAAAAAGTTTACCTCTATACATTTCTGGCCTTCCCTAAGACTATTTCCTACTAGGTATGCTAGCACCAAGCCTAATTAGACCATTCATTCATTGACCCTGGTACAGTTCCAGGGCTCCTTAATTTCAGATTTGTCTATGACTCCTTCTATTCCTGGAATGTCTTCCCTACCCCTACAAATCTGCCTTTTAAAATTTACATCCATCCTTCAAGATGCAGCTAAATGTCAACTTGTCCCAAAAAAATCTTTCTTGTCTTTTCTAATTCTTCCCAGATAGGAAGAGTATCTTTCCTTTGAACAGGCACAGGAATACAAGTCTGTCACATGATCTAGCACCATGCTTATTCTACCCTTAGAACTATTTTATATTTGTAATATAGTATTGCATTTGTGTGTATCATATCCTTCTTCCTCTCTGTTTTTCCCAGGAATTAACACTCAACATATTAAGTGTGAAATAAATGATAATTGAATGAATGGGATGGATGAATGAATGAATGAAGGGACAGATACAAATGTGTCCTGGTCTCCAAATACTTTAAACACACACACACACACACACACACACACACACACACACACACACACACAAACACATTCTTATTTGATTATTTTGCTCCTGAAGCTACAACCTTAAATATATTCTTCCTTTTACAAATTTCTAGAAAAATTCATCTACTCTCTCTGCCTCCACTTTTTCACCTCCCACTCATTTTTCAACCCTTTTGAGAACAACTAAACCCTTTCTCAGTCTAACTTTTGACCCACCATTTAATTGAAAGTGCTGTCTCTAAGGTTACCAAAGATCTCCTAATAGCTAAATCTGATGATCTTTCATCAGTCCCCATTCTATTTAACCTCTCTTTGTCATTGTAATCCACTTTTTCCTCAACCCCACCTCCCACTTCCTCGATCCTTTTTTCCTCTGTTGGTTTCTGTAATCAATCAACAGGGATTTAAGTCTTCATAATATACCTGGTACTGAGCTAAGCCGGGAAGAAATAAAAGAAAAATCTAAAACAAACCTACCCTCAAGGAGCTTACATTCCAGTGGGAGAGACAACATATAAACACATGTGGGTGCAAGATGGAAAATAACCTTAAAGGGGATGGCATAAACAGCTAGGGAAATTGGAAGTGATGTTTGATCTGAATCTAGAAAACAGTCAGGAATTCTAAGAGGGGGAGGAGGTAGACATTCCAGGAATGGGGGATAGATAGCCCCTGCCCATAGTTTGACATGAAGATAAGAAATGGATTGTCATTTAAGAGGAACAGCAAGGAGTCCAGTATGGTTGGATTATAATAGTATTTTCATTTTCTAGATTCTACTCCTATCTGTCAGATAACCATTTTGTTAGAGCAGGCAGATCTAGAGATAGAAAAGACTTGAGAAGTGATAGATTCCAAGTCCCTTATTTCACAGCTGAGAAATCTGAGGGACAGAGAGGTTGCCCATGGCCATGCAGTCAGGTTGCACAGTGGATAGAACATTGGCCTTGGAGTCAGGAGGACAGACTCTGATTGTCCCACATCCAGGGCCATCTACAGTCAAACTGATTCACATCTGGCTATTGGACTTCTGGAAGAGAAAATAAAGCTGGTGACTTAGTATAGTACTCCCTCACTCAAATCCAAATCATGAGCTTGTCATGGCATCATCTCCCTGATGTCATGGACTTTGAGACAAAGGACAAAGATCTGAGGAGGGAATCAATCCCTCCTTCACCTCTCACCCCAACTCTTAATAGGGCTGGAAATGCATTCCCCTTTTTGCCTCTCTCTTTCTCTTTCTTTTTTTTTTTTGCAAGGCAATGGGGTTAAGTGACTTGCCCAAGGTCACATAGCTAGCTAATTATTAAGTGTCTGAGGCCAGATTCAAACTCAGGTACTCCTGACTCCAGGGCCGGTGCTGTATCCACTGTACCACCTAGCCCCTTACAGAAGAGTTCAGTCCATGTCTCATCTACAAGACTTTCTGATCCCCCTTTCCAGTTATTTGTACCTTTTCCCTTCCCAATTCAGTTTAGTAATTCAGTTTACCTATTGCAAGTCAGGAACTTTTGTCCTGAGTGCAAATTTTGGATTCAGACAAGAAAAGCTGGCAAGCAGGAAGTGGGTGGTGTGAAGGGGAGATTCACAGTTTATTCGGTAGCCCTGGGTGGGGGGAGGGCAGGGAAGGGGGCTACAAGGGTGGGCAAATCTGCACACTCATCAATCAACAAGTCCAGAAGTCAGTTAGCTAATCCACAAGGTCTGACCTCAGGGCATGGTTTTCTCAGAGGCATAGAACAAAGCCATCCCGATTTAACTGAGGCCAATTCTGAGGCCATAAACAAGGAATTACAACAGTGACTAAGGGAAATCCAGACCAAATATGTCTTGCTTTGCCCCTATCTATAAATTTGTTGTATCTCTTTAACAAAATGTCAACTCTAAAGGGCAGAGATGGTTTTATTTTTGTCTTCAAATCCCCAGCACTTAGCACAATGTCTTGAATGTAGTCATTGGTTCAATTGAGTTGAGTTTCCTATTAAGTCTCTGACTGCAGCGCCAAGGGATGATTGAGGGTGGAATTGTTACCTTAAGTGGTTAATGATGTTTCCTCCCCCCCAGTCATCCTTACTTTCCTTTAATAAGCCATTACAAATATAACATCCATTCATTTATCTAAACCCTTAAACTTATTTTAATTTTTATCTAGTATCATCTCTTGGGGGTAGACAGTTCCCTAAGTTTACTTCCCACTGTGTAATGTCCTACTTCCTTTTACTTGTACTAAATATACCTCTTTCAAACTTTAAAAAGTACCTAGTTCTAGTATTCCAGGATTTGGTGAACAAGACAGGTTCACCCTAGTCATACCCTTTATGCTTTCATAGATCCTTTCATCTTTCATCTTTTTAGATCGAAAAGTTCTAATTATTTTGATTTGCCCTCAATAGTTTTTCCACCAACCCCTTGATCAGTTTTATTGTCTTTATCTGAGTTTTAAAACATCATTGTGGTTTTCATGAAGCCTAGTATATCGAACTGGGCACAGTTATCACAGATGCAGATAGTTCATGGGTGTAGAAGAAAGCATTGGAGGTCAATGAAAAAATAAATAGGTTTAAACCCCAACTCTGACATTTACTTAATACATGACCTTGGCCAACTAACAGCGCCATTTTCTTTTGTTACAGATGAAGGTTGTTAAGTGAACTAAATAAGAAAATAAATTGTAACATCTTTTCCACTCTTTCTTACTGCCCCCAGGCATCCCTTTTCCTATGACACTGAAGACCACAGTGATGAAGAGTCCCAATTCTAATCTGGAAGATGTAATTTTTGTAAAAGCCAGATGTGTATGCCTTATATTATCCTAAAGAGAATGGGACTGGATGCCAGGTGATTTTGCAGCAGCGTGGGACTGGGAATGCGGAGGTCTGTGCGGAAGGAGCACTCTTTCCAAACTGGGACAGCAGGAGTAGGAGAAATGGTAGTGGTCCAGAGGCAACTGTGACAGAGGGCATCCTACACCCCAAAGTTTTGCTTATTGGAATAAGTAGCGGTTATATAGAGAGAGGCAGGCTTCACAAACTTAGTAAACGTTCCCCAGTCAAGAAATTCAGGTAGTGTGGGTAGAGTGCCTTTCCTCTAATCCACTTTTTCTTCCATTCTCCTGACCTCCTTGATGCCATGGCAAGCACATGAACTGGATTTGAGTGAGGAGGGCTGTGCTAAGTCACCACCCTCACTTTCACCTCCTTGGGGCAGCTGGGTGGCACAGTGGATAGAGCCCTGGCCTTGGAGTCAGGGGGATGGCAGTTGGAATCCAGTCTCAGACACTTGACATGTACTAGCTGTGTGACCTTGGATAAGTCACTCAGCCCTGATTGCCTCACATCCAGGACTTTCTCCAGCTGGTTCCAGATGGCTCTGGAGGAGAAAGTGAGGCTGGTGATTTAGCACAGCACCCCCCCCCCCAACTCAAATCCAATTCATTTACTTGTCATGGCATCACCTTCCTGATGTCCTGATCTTTGAGAATGAAGGACAAACATCATCACTCCCTACCTCCTATTCAGTCTGAGTTGGAAAAAAGTATCCTACTTTTCTATCCTGATGGTTGTTTGTAAGCCTGATTCTCCTTCTTTTATAAATAAGCTTGCTCCCCTTGCCAGGAACATTTTGTTACTTGCCATCAGATTGTACAATGGAAGATGGCCTTGAGGGGGTTTTCTTTATCTCTGGAGTGTACTATCTAAAAACTTCCCTTTCCACCTTGAGGGGCCATCCTCAAGCACTTCCAATCCTCATGAATGATTCTAAAACTCTTCCAACAAGTAGAATTGGAAAACTGGAACTTGGAATTCACTTAGATTTCTCTTAGAACAAGGAGCTGTTATAAGTGCCGAATCTGATAAGGTTATATATGTAAAGCCATGATTAACATATTTCCATATTAGCCATATCACAGTTATTTCTAGAAGGATAGGATAATATTTGTTTTTTTCCCCAATACTCTTTCCATTTATATCCCGAATTTTGTTGACTCGTTGTTCAGAGCAAATGAGTCACTATCATCAGGGAGCAATATACTACATTTCTCCCTTACCTTATAGTAAAGCTTATCTACTAGTTGTCTGTCTTTTGTGTAGGCTCAAAAGACTTTCCCACAACTTATGACCACCAGGATTTTCAAGGAGTTTCTGATTCATAGAATGTTATATAGAGAAAGCTATTAATTCCCTGGAAAGACCTTAGAGGTCAATTAATAGTGACATATGCAAATTGGAGATTTCACTGTGCATACTCTCTCAATCCTTTATGAACATTTCAACTGAACAAGATATCAACCCCAATTCTTATAGGGCTCTATTGTTCATATTTCTTTGCCCAGTGAAATATTTTAGTGGCCTACTTTTTTGATTTTTGATCCTAAATCATTTGTCTAGTCATGATAGTATTTCTTATAACTTGGGTTTTCTCTCTCAATATTTGCTCATATGAGTGTGTCATTTTGTGTATATAGACCTAGCATCAGCAATTTAAATTGCCTTTGGCAATCTATGACAGTTAAGTAAAACAAAAGTGTGACAATCATCTAGCAAGTTTAAAGCTATCCAAAAGTCAATAAGGAACAAATCAATCAATAAAATAAAAATTGATAAAATGCCTACCATGTGCCAGGCACTATGCTATACACAGGAGATAAAAAAAAAAAAAGGAGGCAATAGAACAGTCCTTGATCTCAAGGAGATCATAATCTATCTGAGAAGGGTGGGACTTCTTTGCCTGACCATAGAATTAGTCTACTGAATGGTCCCACATTCATCCAGTACTTCTCTCTATTTTATTTAACATAGAAAAAGAGAAGAGATAAAAGATGGTGTATCTAACAATTGTCTTTAAGTATTTGAAGAATTGGCAGGATTGTTAAAGATTGTTAAAAATTCCAAAGAAATAGATTTAGGCTAAATGAAAGGAAAATCTTTCTAATGATCATTTTTTTTTAGGCTTTTGCAAGGCAAATAGGGTTAAGTGGCTTGCCCAAGGCCACACAGCTAGGTAATTACTAAGTCTGAGTCCAGATTTGAACCCAGGTACTCCTGGCTCCAGGGCTGATGCTCTATCCACTGCGCCACCTAGCTGCCCCTAATGATCATTTCTTACCAAAAAAAAAAAAACAACCCTATGGAATGCTTCAGGTGGCACCGAGTTCCCTGCTCATTGCAAGTCTTTAAACACATGAAGAAATAATACATGACTGACTGATGGACATTACTTTTGTCAGATACATTGCAAAGGGATTGTTTTTTGCAGGTTTAGATTGGGCAAATAGACCTCTTAAATCCCTTCGGACATTGACATTTGTGATTCTACCATAAAAGGGCAACAGTCATAGCTCACAGAAGGGTTAAAATGATTCTTGCAGTGTTTGGGTTAGATGGGAAAACTAGTTCTTAAAACACAAAAAAAGAAATTAATCTCAGATAATGAAAAAACCACTGAAAGCAATTTAGGCTTCACTCCCTGGGTAGAACATCAACTCTTAACATACTGTACAGAACTCATTGTCTGTAGTCTTCTTCTGCCCCCACCCCAACCCCACTATTCATGTCTAGCTAGCTAGAAGCAATATTGATACTAAAATCTCTATTTTCATTTCAGAGAATTTCATTGACTTACAGTACAGTGACAGTGGCCAAGTGTTGAATGAAACTAATGGCATATGTACTGTCTATTACAATTCAGTCTTAGCACAATTTCAGTATTTCAAGAAAAGGTTAATCATTCAACTTGAAAACTGAATAGTCACTGATTCCAAGCACTTGTATAAGACCCAAATTTGTTGCTGCATATCCTTAAACAAACAAACTAGGAAACTGCCAAGAACAAAAAGGAGTGCAAAAGTATTATTCATTTAGAAGATTTTAACATCGAGGGAAAAAAAGGAAAACTTTTCCAAAATAACATACTGAAAGAAACATAGGGACCTGTGCCTCCCCAGAGAAGAAAAAAGTAAAAAAGAAAATTAAAAAAGATAACAAATTAGTTTAGCAAAGTCACAATGAGACAGGGCAGACAAGAATAAAGGGAAAGGATGTAGTGTCCAGGGAGGGAGGAAGGGGCCAGTGGAAACAGCTGGAATTGTTCAGCTGTGTCAACATTCGGCTGTTTCACAGATTGACTAGCAAAGTGTCATCTGAAACCAATTACATTCCCAAAACCCCACGGACCCAGTTCATAACATTGATTAATCCACATTGTGAAAAAGTCCCCAAGCAAAACTGGAACAGCTGTCAGCCCTTGGAGCTCAAAAGCAGCGTTTGCTTAAAAAAATTCTCTTCTAGCAGTTTTTTTCAGACAAAAACATATACCTTTTGTAACAGTAGAGAGCTTCTAAAACAACTCCAAAATCCATTTTAATAGCCCTCATCTATGGTTTAGACCCAGCAACTTTCCTTAGAAAAGCACTGTTCATATTTGTAATAAACCAAGATTCATTCTGAACACCTGCCTCAAAGTCAGCAATATCCTGAAGATGTCTTTCTCTTTTTTTTTGCCTCCTGGGACCAATACCATTTATTCAATCAAGGAAGAAAACAATTTTTTCCTTTATCATTTCAAATGCATTAAACTTTGTTTTTTGGGTCCATCAAAATATTCAACATAATTCAAAATGAATTTATTAAGGACTTCCTTTTTGTAAAGTACTGGGACCAAAACAAAATTGTTCCTGCCTTCAAGTAACTTCTCTTGTGGAGATTCAATGTGGACAGATCTAAGTAAATGCAAAGAATCCATACAAAATAAACATAAGTACTGGGGGGGGTAGGGAAGGGTTAGGGAAGGAGAAAATGAATCACTTGGGTATCAGGAAAGGTTTGATGTAAGCAGGTGGCATCTGAGATGAGCAATGAAGGGAATTAGGAATTATGAGAAGCAGGGATGAGAAGGAAGAATTGTTTCAGGAAAAATGATCATAGTTTAACATATGTATATATTGCTCTTACAGTGTGCCAGCCTCTATGATCAACTTTTTATGATTATTTTTTCATTTGATCCTCAAAACAACCTGGGAGGCAGGAACTATTATTGTTTTTCTCCATTTTACAGATAAAAAAATAAATAGTTAAATAGGGCTTGAATGTCTTACTGAGATCACAGAACTAGAAAGTGTCTAAAGATGAATTTGAATTCCAAGCCTAAATCTCTATTCCCTGCACCATTTACCTACCTAGGAATTGTCTAGTTCTTCCAAGATGGTAAACTGACTAGGAGTGACTCCAGAACAGTGGAGTTTATGTGGTTTTATACAAGGGAATAAACAAAGGGAGCTATTACTCCTAATTTGTTATAAATGCAATAATTCAAGGTAAGAAAACCTTTAAATATACTAGTTGGTTTCTGTACTCAGGGGTTCACCATATTGATGTCAAACTTAATATCAATACTCAAAGGGACTAGCCTCTACGATACAGAGCTCCTAAACTCAAGAGATCCTCCAAGTTCAAACTCCCTAGTAGATGAGATTATAATTATGTGCCACCATGCTTAGTTCCTCATCTATTTTAACAAAATTAAACTTAGCTATCACACACACACACACACACGGAGACACACACACAGACACACAGACACACACTCATAAACACACAGACACACAATACACCTTATAGTTCTTTCAGTGTTAAATTTTAGAATTGAGAATTTACTATGTTTTTTTTGGTGGGCCATTCTGGTAATAGCTTCATTTATTCCATTATTCCTATGGGGAAATGCCTCCCAAATTTCCAACAACCCACTTGTCTAAGGAATTTTTGAACTAAATATATTCATATTTATAAACTAGGAACTGGATCTATTTATATTTGCCCCTGGGCCAACTCCTTTTTAATAGCCTAGTGATCATTGTTTTATATATATATATATATATATATATAGTATATGTATATATGTAAATAAAGGTATATACATATTATAATCAAATACTTGTATTTATATATGAATACATGAACCCACTTCATATCCAAACCATTTGTACAATTAAATATCTAAATTAGTTCCCATGTGGCAATATTTATCTCATAATCATAAAAATCTAGAGATCTAAAAAAGACCACTTGGTCCAGAAGAAAGATGTTTGGTGATTTGGAGTTACAGGAGCTAGGTTCTGATCCTGGACCTGACACTTAACGCCTATATGATTAATGCATAGCCAAGGTATATATGTAATTTGGTCCTAGTAGAAGAAAATCTAATTCTATCCTATTTACTGGTGCTTATGTCTTTAGAATTACTATTATGAATTATATCCTCAATTTATAGAAGCAGTTTTTTGGGTTGGTTTAAATATTTATACTGAACTATAAATTTTCTCCAAAGTCCGTATGCTTTCAAAATCTTCATTAAATATTTCTGTTCTTATTCTCTATTGAGTAAAAATCTCTCTTTAATGCAATGGGGTTTATTTTGCCAGGTCAACATCCTATCATCCTATCTTATTAAGAGCTGTAGGCCAGGAAAGTGAAGTTAGTTCCAGAGCCTCACTGTCAACAGTAATCCTGCCAGAAGACAGGGATTGAGCTAAATGACTCAGTTGTCTGCCTATTGTAGAATTCTATGACTCTAAGGTTAAGGATTCTTTGTGAATGTAAAGTGAAATCTTTGCTAACTCTATTACTGACATATCAGCAATAAAAATATATAGAAGTACTTTTCAGCATATAACAGAGGATGTATTCATATCACTGATCAATTTAAAAATGATCAATATTTTTAAAAAATCTACAAAAGTTTTCAAAGCAGAAGAATACTGAGTGATGCATAAACACCAAAATTCAGCTCTGTCAAATTAGTTCACTCCCATTGTGGTCATTTGTCATCCCAAGCAATAGAAAGAAAATTCAATCTTGTGAAGGAATGATTTATATTGATATCTAGTAGAATGCAAGCTCCTAGAGGGTATGGATGGTTTGTCTTTTGCAGAACCTTACATACAATTACTGTGTTTGCATAACCTTAAACACAATTGTCATTTTTCAGTTGTCCCAGACTCTGTTTTTAGAGGAGGTAATTTTCTTTTTTTTTCAATTTTTAAAAATTTAAGGCAATGAGGTTAAGTGACTTGCCCAAGGTCACACAGCTAGGCAATTTCTGAGGTTGGATTTAAATTCAGGTCCTCCTGATTCCAAGGCCAGTGCTGTATCCACTGCACCTCCTAGCTGCCCCGGAGGGGGTAGTTTTCTTGACCTCAGATGCTTACTAATGCTGTGTGGCCTCCTCCTCCCCCCAACTCCCAACAACTACCAAAAAGAGCACAATACGCCATACAACTATTTTTGAGTCATCGGTTATTCTGATATAAAATGAAAAAAAATGTTAGAAAATATAGGTTCCCAGGATGAATCTTAATGATTTGAAGTTTATTATCAACAAGGCATATATTTGCCAGTACATTCCTGACTCCCCAGAGTTCCAATAGCATCAAGGTCACAAAAAATGACTTCCCTAGGAAAAAAAAACAAACATTTTTCTAACTGATTTTTTTTTTAGTGGGCACTTGACATAGAAAAACATGAAAAGTTGAAAGCTAGTTTAAAAAAATGATCTTGTCTGATGTAGCTAAGTAATTAGAACCAGAGTAATGTGAATGGGTGAAAATTGTGCCATTTTTCTCAATACAAAAATAATTCCTAAGAAGAACTGAGTTTCTTGTATTAGTAACTGGGACAAGTGAAATTAACTTTTATGTTTTAAGTCACTGTATTAAGTCCTGGTGTCCACCAAGAAGTAAAAAAAATGATTCAATTCAATAAGTATTTAAGTACCTATTGCATTGAAGGATTAGCATATAAAAAAATAAAAATGAAAACAACATTCTTTAAGAGAGAGAGAGAGAGAGAGAGAGAGAGAGAGAGAGAGAGAGAGAGAGAGAGAGAGAGATCATTAGTAGCTAGGGATTTGGGGAAGGCTTCCTTAGAAGGTGGTATCTTGTCAACCAAAACATAGTCAACAAACATTTATTGTTAACTACATGCTGGGGATGTGAAGAGAAGCAAAAGAGCCTCTTTCTCCTCTTCCCTCAAGGAGCATACATTCTACCAGATTACAATGTATAATTATTATAATTTATTGATATAATATATTATAATGTTATATACCAATATGATACTAAATATAATTATATCATTAATATAATTATTATATTATAATATAGCAGATTATAACTTCTAATAGGTACATAATATATATATATATATATATATATATATATATATATATATATATACAGAATATGTAGGAGGTAATCTGAAAGGGGAGACAATAGCATTTAAGTAGGGTGAGGATTGATAAAAGCTTCTGACAGAAGGTGGATTTTTTGACTGATCCTTGAAGGGAATGACATTATTCAATCTCCCCGACCCTTTTCCTAGCCTTTTGAAAATCTGTAAAAGTTTGCTAAATATTTAATCATCTAGATGAAAAACATCAAGGGGTTCTAATTCATATAAATATTTGGGGTATACTAGGATTCCCGTTTGGAACAATATAGGCATCTTGATCTCTTCCCTCTTGGACTTGGAAATTTACCCCATACATGAATGGGGAACATCTGACCCATAGGCCATGAAATTATTTCATCTGGCACTGCCAAGGCAACCATAGGTGCGACTTGAAATTCAATAAGTCTAGGAAGTCAAAGATTTAATTAATTCACCTCTAAATTAATTAAATGGTCGACCAAATATAGCAGGCTAACTTTTAAGTGTGACTCTTGGAAGAAAAAAAGTTCCCCACCCCTGCTTTAAAAGGACAAGATAATAGAATCCAGAGCAGCAGTTTCTTCCACCACTCCTATCTCAGAGTCACTCACTGAGCTGGAGGATTACTTTCTGACAAATGATCACTGAGGAACTTTGGGGGGGGCAGGGCCACAAGGACTCCTGCTCTTCAAGGACTACTGGCAAAGCTTACAAGATCTGAGATGATGAGGTGAGTGTTGGAAAAGGGAAAATATGAAGACCCCCTATTTTAGTCCCCTGTGAGACAGTTCTGGTAAATCCAAAGTGCTTAAATATAGAGTGAAATTGCAAAAACCAACCAAACAAACAAAAAAAAACAACCCAATAACAGAAACACACACACACACACACACACACACACACACACATACACACACATATATAAATTGATCAATAAGTCTGTTTTCCATTAAATAACATTCTAATGTTTAAAAAATTCTTTTCAGGATGATATCATAGTTGGTTGTTTTACTAAAATACTTCAAACTGAGGCACCTCCTCCCTTCTCCCCTTCCCCAAGCCTTGGTGCTTTGGGGCCCCTTAGGATCCTAATTCATCAATAGTTCCAATGAATTAGAAACAGTGTCTACCCACTCTCTTGAGTCTTATAAGCTAGGACAGAAACCATTAATTCAGACATTGAAAGACAAGGTAACTTGTCTCCAAACTGACATTAAAACCAGAGAGAATAAAAAAGGAGTGTACAAATGAGATTACAGCATAGATGATGTAAGCACAAATCTCCAGAGTGAACTTTTTTAAAAAACATATCACGTGACAGCATCATCGTTCAGTGGCAATGTTAAACCCTGGCACAGATGTTTTAACTACTTTTAGAGGTAATCTTAGAGTCCAATTGGGTTGGGATTATATATTGATGTTTCCAGTTCATAAATCACTCATAATCCTACTGTATCTGCCCTGCAGTTTTTTGCCAAATGCAGGCAAAACTTGAGATTTTTGTGTGAGCACTGGTGACTCAAGGAATTAAAGGTTCATGAAATACTTAGCAAAGCAAAAATATCAGAATATAGATAATTTCTTATTCTGAAAATGCCTTTTCTTTTTTTCAAATTAAAAAAAAGCTTTAATTGCCTCTTGAACTCGACAGAAATGGACCATTGCCTATTTGTAATCTGACACTGAAAAACAGGAAAAACTACAAAAGAAATCTTGGTGAGACATTGTCCTACAGTGTAAAACACTGGAGAGGGATTAGGAGGCAAGTAAATACAGTAATAGAAGAACAATATGCCCCAGACCCAAAGATCTTGTTTGAAGAACAGCTTGGGTGCTGCCAATAGTTGAAGTAATCTTCAAAAGCAGATGTTACTAATCCTAGCCAAAAGAGTTCTATTTTGAAAACCTGGGGAAATAAGCAAGTTAACCATTCCCAAAGTACATCAAATTATAAAAGATCAACCTATAATATTCTTATTTTTTATTTTTATTTTTTTGCAAGGCAAACAGGGTTAAGTGGCTTGCCCAAGGCCACACAGCTAGGTCATTATTAAGTGTCTGAGGTTGGATTTGAACTCCAGTACTCCTGTCTCCAGGGCCAGTGCTCTATCTCTACTGTGCCACCTAGCAGTCCCTAGCTTATAATATTCTTAACAGAGAAGAGTGTGTTCAAATCTTGGTTGATAAATGAGTGCATATTCTCGTTGATCACTCTTTCTGGAGATGCCAGTCCACTCCTCATATCCTATCTGGTCATTCATTTGAATTACCTGAGATCTACATGAATGGATTATAAATAATAGGAAGGACTTGAGAAATTAAATGCTAATTAAAGCAAAACCAAAGCATGTAGAGAGTGACCCATCCATGCCTATCCAATCTAGGATGACTCTAGGCCATATTCATTCATGAGTTTACCCACCATGAGCTCCCATTCAATGTAATGGATCAGGAGGATGGCAGTTTCTTGAGTTTTTAATGATATCTTGAGGATGCCTGTAAAAAGTTGATATTAGATTGATTATCCTCTTCTGTTTAGAAGCACTTCTCCAGATACACCAAATCACAATAATTTTTTCCATTCTGTATACAGAGAAAAAATTTATTATTTGCATTCCTCATTTTTATACAATAATATTGGGGTTTATACAATGACTGAACTGCTTCCTGAGTACATGGCCTATTTCCTCTGAGCTCCTTGAGGGCATAGACTATGTCTTAAACTTCTTTTGTACTCCCCACAGGGCTTAGTGCAGTGTATGCTTAAAACATATTTGTCAAGTTGAACTCTGGCTAAACAAGCAGCCATACTTTCTGCAGTCTTCATACAGGAAGGAAAGCAAGAAGTTCCCAAAGTTGATACATGAGAAATGGCAATCATGAGTAGGTTGATGGTTAGTTGTAGGAAATGAGAAACATATCATATCTGATTTGATTCAGTCTCTGATTGGATAAAATTAAATAAAAAGAAAAAATTTTAAATTAAATAAAATTTATTGAATAAAGTAAAATAAATATGAAAAAATAAAAGTGTACCATTATGTCAAATTTGATGTCCACTCAACCCATGATTCTCTTTGACAGTGGGAGAGGGGATGACTTTTGGAAGAGAAATAGTGGGCTATAGTAGAACATATTCTAGATTTGAAATCAAAAGGACTCATTCTGGATCTCATTTGTGCTAAGAACTTTGGCAGGTAGTGTAATCCGTTCTAAGTCTCAGTTTCTTCATCTGTAAAATTAAGGGGGGAGAGTAGACTTATAAAATCCATAAGGCCTTTTCTAGTTCACAAGATTCAGAACTAAAAGGAACCGGAGAGATCATTTATCTCAACTTCTCTCATTTTACAGGTGAGGAAACTAAAATTCACAGTACTTAAATGATATTTTTAAGGTCACCCAGCTATCAAGGGACAGATCTAGGATTTGAACTTAGGACTCTAAATCTTGAGCTCTTTTCCATGAATTTTGGATGTCATCTTTAATGAATTATTAATCCTCCCACCATACTTAGTGTCTAACATTAACACTAAACTAGAATTGGAACCCTAATAACTTTCATCTATAATATATTTTCATCCACCTGAAAGCCAATTTCCTCATTTGTAAAATTGGGAGGGGGAAGAGGGTGAGTTAAATGACCTTAAAGTTTTCTTCCAATTCTACAATTTTATAGTCTTTAGATGTGGAAGTAATTATGTTCCCAGTTCACTACATTTTCCCTTGAAATTATCAAATGGAAGGCACTCAGTATAAAATAATAATTATAATATTGATATTAGTAATCATGATAATAACTCATAGCCAAAGGAGATTTAAATGACCTATTTTATTGCCATATTATGTATGCTACTATATACTGCTTTCCATCTTTCTGAGGCAAGATGGAAAATATCTACTTCTTCAAAGTCTTGTCCCTTCTACTTAAATCACTCTGAAAGCTAGGGTGACTCAGTTTCTTAAAAATCTGCTTCCATGCAGTTTATGATTAAGGAAAAGATGGAGAACATCACTAAAAAAAACTAGATGATTTTGATTGCATTAAATTAAAAAGCTTTTGCACAGACAAAACCACTGTAAGCAAGATCAAAAGAAATGTAGTAAACTGGGAAACAATCTTTACAACTGTTTCTGACAAAGGATTCATTTCTAAAATATATAGAGAACTGAGTCAAATTTGAAAAAATAAAAGCCATTCCCCAACTGACAAATGGTCAAAGGATATGCAAAGGCAATTTACAGATGAGATCAAAACAATCCATAGACATATGAAAAATTGCTCTAAATCATTACTTATTAGAGAAATGCAAATTAAAGCTTCTCTGAGGTATCATTTCATACCTCTCAGATTGGCCAATATGACCAGAAAGGATAATGATCATTGTTGGAAGGGTTGTGGGAAATATGGGACACTATTATGTTGTTGGTGGAGCTGTGAACTCACCCAACCTTTCTGGAGAGCAATTTGGAATTACAGCTTCAAAAGGGCAACAAAAATGTGCATTTGATCCGGCAATACCACTACTTGGTCTATACCCTGAAGAGATGATGAAAAAGGGTAAAAACATCACTTATCCAAAACTATTCATAGCAGCCCTGTTTGTGGTGGCAAAGAATTGGAAATCAAGTAAATATCCTTCAATTGGGGAATGGCTTAGCAAACTGTGGTATATGTATGTCATGGAACACTATTGTTCTATTAGAAGCCAGGAGGGATGGGAATTCAGGGAACCTGGAGGGATTTGCATGAACTGATGCTGAGTGAGATGAGCAGAACCAGAAAAACACTGTACACCCTAACAATGATAATCAACCTTGATGGACATGGTCATTCCACCAGTGCAACAATCAGGGATAATTTGGGGCTGTCTGCAATGGAGAATACCATCTATGAAGACCAAGGACTATTAACTTTAATTTAGGAAAAAACCTGATCTCTTATTGTCTGATCTTGCTATCTCTTATACTTTGTTTCTTCCTTAAGATTTCTCTATGTTTCTTCCTTAATATTCCTTCTTCCTTATGATTTCTCTAAAAAAAGGGGGGGTATGATTTCTCTCTCGTCACATTCAATTTGGATCAATGTATACTATGGAATCAATGTAAAGATTGGCAAATTGCCTTCTGTGGGGGTGGGGGAAGGGAAGTAAGATTAGGAGAAACTTGTAAAACTCAAGATAAATAAAATCTTTAAGAGGGAAAAAAAAATCTGCTTCCATCATACCTATACCTCCATGACATCTTTTTCATTTGTCCCCTATTCTCTAAAAACAGAATTACCACCCTCATTCAGGCCCTTATCACCTCTAACAAGGAAAAAACCATCTAAATTGGTTCCCCTGTCTCATCTCTCTTCACACTAATCCATCCTTCATATAGCTACCAAAGAGATTTTCATCAAGAAATAGGTCTAACATGTTACTCCCGTACTCAATAAACTACAGTGGCTCCTTATCACCTTTAGAATAAAATACAAACTCATCTTTTTGGCATTTGAAACTCTTCAAAATCTAGCTATCATCAATTTTTCTAGCCCTGTTACTCATTACCTTCTTTTGTGCATTCTAGGGTTCAATTAAATTGTATCTTTTTGTTTCTTATGCAAAATTTCATCTCTTATCTAAGTTTAAAAATTCACTAAGATTTTTGTGACACTTGGTGTATCCATACACACACATACCTCTCATTTACTTTTCCATATACTTTTATGAATTGTGCACAGGGTGTCTACAAACATGCTAGGTCCTTCCTAGTTGATCTCTTAACAGCAAATAGGTACCAATGAAGCATGTAGGTTGTTCATCTGTTATCCCTCGCTTTTGCTACATGATGGAAAAGCACCTTTTCTTGTCTTTGATGACACTTTTTATGATGCTCTTTGCCTACAATGTGTTGTTAATAAAACTATATATGTTCATCTTATGGCTACTCTCTCCATTGCCCTTTGAATGACCCACAATTTTAATTCCTGAGACTGATCTTTTCTCCATTTGTTTTTATTGTTATTGTCCTTGTTATTATCCTATAAATTCTCTCTAAATGATCTGATTCAGTAGCGTGTATTGTTTAATTCAATAAATTTAACTTAACCAGCTTAATTTAATAACATCTGACATTTATGTACCATTTTCATTTTTGTAAATTATTTTATATTATTGCATTTGAGCCTTACTCTATGCAGTATTATAAACCCCCATTTATCAGATGGAAAAACTGAGGTTGTGAGAAATTAGGTGATTTACACATAAGGTAGGTAGTTAAGTAAGTTTAAGAAACAAGATTCTATCCTAGATCATTCTTTATCTGAATATGTGCTACCCCACCTAAAATGATTTCTTAACATTTTCATTTTATCATATCAGACACTAAATGAATGCTTCCCTCCTATGATATTTTTCCCTCACTGCAGTGAATCTGAGTCTTTAATTCATTTTAAGGATAGGTGATGATGCTATTAAAATTCCAATCATAATACAAAGCAACAAAAGAAAATGAAGCCTTCTCATCTAGGAAATGGTAGTGAAAAATAACATTTTTCATTTCAGCCTATTTAGACCTGTCACTGTGGCACCTCACAACAATGCCATCTATTCCAGCTGTTTCCCCCAATGGAGTTTTTCAGTGTTTAGCCCCTTCAAATACAAGCCTGTTAATCTTTTGATGATCCAAAAAACCCAACACAGTTTACATGATCATTCTATACAGGAAAATCTCAAATTAGAAGCCTTAAAGAGGCCTGAATAACCCCCATAATATGGTTGCTGACATATCATCATTTAACCATATTTATTCATCAAACTCAAAAATAGAAAAGAATTCTACAGGGGCAAAGGGGGAAAAATAAAATAAAATTTAAAAAGCTCCATCTCCACTCCCACCTCTTGCTCTGCAAAGTAGGAACCAACCAGGTTATAATTATGGTACTGCATTTGATAATACCTAGTTTGTGATGAATGCAACCCTTTCTTTAATGAATATAAGGCTAGTTTTGCTATTTCGGACTTTTGTAACTCTGTAAGTGCCATTATTCCTTTTTGTGAATGTAAATGTTTTGCATGTTAGAGACAATTATAGGGGTTTTTTTTTGTTTGTTTTTGTTTTTTAGTTTTTTGCAAGGCAATGGGGTAAAGTGGCTTGCCCAAGGCCACACAGCTAGGTAATTAAGTGTCTGAGCCACATTTGAACTCAGGTACTCTTGACTCCAGGGCCAGTGCTCTCTATCCACTGTGCCACCTAACCCCCCCTAGAGACAATTATATACATGCATATATGTATATATATATATATATATATATATATATATATTCATATTTTAGTTGCCTGAGTTGAGGTTCCTTTCCTTATTATGAGGATCTGTGAATATTAGAAGTTTTTATCTTTATATAAATTCACCTTCTCCCCCTTTAGAAGACAGGCCAGTAGGCACCCATAGAAGAGAAAATTATAAGCCCTGTGATGTGAGATCACAGACAAGAGACTTCCTCATTCCCATGTTAAGGAGTAGGGGAAGATAGTAATCCAATCCTATGCCCTTCCTGACCTTTTAATCAATCATATTGCATAAAGATCCCAAAGCATTTAACTCTTGGAGTAAAGCTAACACCTTACTTCCCTACTAGTTATTGCTTTGGGATTACTGGTGGCATCTTTCCTCTAGAAAAAAGAGAAAATTGGGAAATCAGTTTTGGTATTGTTTCCCTCCCAATTAGACTGGACACAGACTTGAATTTTAAAGCATTCCCATCTCCAAGCTCTTTTGAGTCCTCTGTTCACCAAAAAGAATATCATTGAATATAGCTCATTTGGATAACTTAAGTTTTGTATGTGGGCTCTCTTACTTTTCTCTTTATTCTCTTTCCCAGTGTGGGCACTAATTTAACAAAAAAAAATCACTCTTTTGGAGAGATATTCACTACCAATAGAAATTGCAGTAGGCAGGAAAACTTGATTAATTCTTCTTTTCATTTTAAGAAAAATCCTGCAAACCAAGAGAATGGCACTAATATAGTCACATTGTGCAAGGAGAAAGAAAAGCAAGAATACATAGTCATCTCTTGATTATCTATGAACACTAAATAGAAGAGGAGGAAAGAAGAGGTGTAGGAAATACAAAAACAATGTTAATTCAAAAGTTATTTCCATTTGACTTTGGAGAGCTGAATACATTTAGAACATAATTTACATCATAGCTAAGAAAGCCCATGGCTCTAGTGGGTGATCAGGATTCAACATCTGCCTTTGATAATTAATGCTGGTATACATACATATATATATATACATACATATATATATACATACATATATATAGATATATAGCTATAGATATGATCAAGCAACCCATGTAATTTCTCTAAGACCCATTATAAAAGGCCCTAACAACAGCTGCAGTAACCTACCTCTGACTGCTACTGTTAAGATAAAGTGAGATAATGTTTTGTGACAGGTTTTGTAAACTTAAAAGAATGATAAAATGTCAGCTATCATTATACCCTCATCTATCCTAACTTCATCCTTTTCTTTTTTTTGTCTAGAATTAATACTTGTCTAGACAACTACAACCCAGATGGACAGGGAAGAAGAAGCTAGATGACCTACTCTAGTACCTTCTAGCACAATGTCTAGAACATGAGTAAACATTTAATAAATTTTCCCTCCTTCTCTCTCTCTCTCTCTCTCTCTCTCTCTCTCTCTCTCTCTCTCTCTCTCTCTCTCTTTCTCTCTCTCTCTCATTTTTCCCCCCTTTTCTTTTCTTTCCCAATCTATATCTATAAAAATCTATATCTATGTTTATGTCTGTGTGGCTTTGTAAAAATGACTTAACCTCTCTGATCCTTAATTTCCTCATGTGTAAATTGAGGACAATTTACTAGATGGATATAGTAATCCTTTCTAGTCCAATGATGTGATAATTCACTGGCAGCTCATTCAAGACTGGGTAATACACAAGAAGTTCTGTAATCTCATCATGGATCCCCCACTTATAAAATATGACTGGAAGAGATGCCTCTTAAATCTGTTCAGCCTTGAAGTTTTCAAGCTCTTTGAATAAATAATTATGTTTATGATTTTTTAAAGTATATTTGGGCAAAATAGCCCTGGGAATTCAGATACTTTAGTTTTATTCTGAATTCTGAGCACAGATCACATATCACATGGGGAGTACTATGTTCTGGTCTGAGCACCCCATTCTTTTTGATTTGGTTAACAATGCCTTTGGGAAGTCCAACTGTTTAACTCACAAGACCAACTGAATAAACCATTCACACATCAAGGAAACGTCATCCACCTAGTGGCAAGCTTACTGTAACTTTAGATCAAGTACCAAGGAGGAAATAAAATCCTGTGGGCAGGACCCTTGCAAGTCTAAATCAAAAAGTAAATTGTGAATGTCAAACTTTTCTTGGCAAAACAGAACATAAACTTGTTTAAAAGGATGGAAAATTAGAACTGCCTTAAAACTGCATGAAGGTAGGGGAAACTTACTGAGCACTGCCACTTGCTGAATCCTCCATGGAGCTAAAGAAGGAAGCATCTCTCTCTGTTGCATTCCAAATTTCAAGTTTTCTTATGCCAAGCTGAGATCTTTTGGCAGAACCTCCGGGTATTCTCAGTAACAGACGCCCAGAGCAAAGCAATGTTACAAATTCTGTAACAGAGCAATGCTGAGAGTTGGGGAGCAGCTGCTCCTCTGTACTTCACTGTGTATCCAACTTCATCTAAAGTGTTTAAGAAACAGATCATTCTAAAACCTATATCACTTAGTCACATTTCTAGAGTTTCCAGCCCTGGCCATACCTTTTTCCCATTGTGTTTTGCTTCAGTGTTTGTTTTCTGCTATTAGTTTTTAACAATCTGGTTGTGGTTGTGTTTTTTCCCCTCCAGTCTGCTAAATTATTCCCAAGTGACTTTAAATCCTCAACAGTAATTCCCAGTGATTGCACTGACATGATGATAATGGAGGAACTTGAGGCCCTCTTGTTGCTAAACTCAGCCAATGATCCTCTTGGGAGATATTTATTGAAAAATTAAAAAAAACAGGATTTTAGACAGCAGGGTCACTAGGATTTCAGAGCAACCAGGAGGTGGGGAAAGGCTAGGTGCCAATAGGGCAGGACAGTGCCTTTCTGTTTTTCTTCTGTCTGGCCCTTTTATGTCACTTCCTCCTTAGTTGGTAGGCTAGGGGCATCCCTTCCTATGGACTCTGTTGACTGTGCCACTGAATCAAGGACTTTCTTTGCACAACTGGAAAGGTGACATGCTTTGGTGGAGAGACCACTGAATTGGGAATCATGAATCCTTGAGTAGGATGTAGTTCTGCAGCTAACTAGCTCTATGATTTTGGGCAGGTCACAAGCTACATTGGCCACTATAAAATGAAATGAGTTGAGGTCCGCTATAACTTTAAAATTCCATGATCCTGTAGGGAAAATTTAAAGACAAATGTCAACAAAGGGCAAACAGGGTTAGCCTGACATAAACCATGATGGCAAAGACAAAAGGATAAATGTTCCCCAAAATTTGTATCTCCTTTTATACCTTTAACTCTGGATCACATATTTAGAGAGAAAAGTAGAAAATATATGGGCAACA
The DNA here is from genome assembly GCF_037893015.1 of Macrotis lagotis. Lineage (NCBI taxonomy): Eukaryota > Metazoa > Chordata > Mammalia > Peramelemorphia > Peramelidae > Macrotis > Macrotis lagotis. The sequence continues at coordinate 148,181,371 of NC_133661.1, forward strand.
AAAATATTGTCTATTTATAATTCATAGGCAATTCTTACTTATACAGTGGGTCCCAAAAGTCTAGCTTAAAGCCTTACTAAGATTTTTGGAATATCCTGTATCAAGCTATCTTGAGAATAATTTGAAATCTACATAAATTCAAATAATTGCTGATTATTATGCAGTTAGATTGGGAACCACATAGTATTTTTCAAATCAATGATTTTCCCCCTGGATTATTGCATTTACTGATTGCATAAATTACCTGAATTGGTGTGATGGAGACTGGATGGTCTACCATATGTTGTTCCAGTGATACGCACGTGCACACACACACACACACACACACATCACTAAAGAGCAATATGAAGACAAGAGTTCATCCTTTTAACATGGGAAAAGCAGGCCTTCTTGTCTCATTCCACATTCCGATAAAAATTTCCTCTTTAGAATAAATATTGAGAATTGTATTCAGGTTTGAATGGCCCCCATTTTGGAAGGACACCAATAAGTGGCATAACCTCTAAGTGGGGCACAAACCAAGATGGGAAAGGGCCTTAAGATCAGGCCAAACAAAACATCTCCAATTGCTTAAGCCAGTCATTGGCATACAACTTGGGAATGGAGTGAAGTGAACTATGATAACTGTCTTTAACTATGTATTTGAAGGACTAACATGTAGAAAAGAGATTAAATTTGTTCTAGGCTACAACATGAATAATTTAGGCCTGACTTAAAAACTTTCTAACAGCATTACTCTGAAATGGAAATATGATGCCTCAGGGGGAAAATGGTAGATTTACCCTTACTGGAAGTGTCCCAGGGAAACAGCTAGGGAATCCAAGGACCTTGGTTCAAATTATGCCTCTGATACTTACTATTAGTGTGATCTTGAGCAAGTCACTTAATTTTTTTCTTCATTTGGAAAATAATAATGGACCTCTGAGATCCTATTGAATCCTGAGATTCTGATTCCAAATATGCCTGAGATATAAAAAAAAAGCACTAGGCAAAGGGCACTAAGAATACATTGAAGAATGAATCCTAAACTCCTTTTTTTTTTTAAGAAACAAACATTTCTTGTGCTTGGTATTTCTATGCCTGATATTCCATGTATTGAATATGAATCAGCATATTGGTAGAATCTGAACTAAGAAGAGTTCTAGGTCAATATAGGTTATTAGCAATGTTATCATTTAAGCAAACAGATGTTTTTTTTTTTCTACATGATTACAGTTATCCAGGAGTATGAAAAGTCAGAAAGATTTAAGTTCTAGTCCTGATACATCATGGCTATATGATCCTGGGTAAATCAGTAAACCATTTATTGCTCTAGGCCAATGGTTTCAAAATGCAATCAGGAACAGAGGCCATTAATCCATACATAAGGATCCCTGCTGGTTATATATATTGGCTTTATTTTAAAAATGTGATATTATCTATATTTTATGTTTAGTGTAAATATTCTCCAATTGCATTTTAATCTGCTTCAGGATACACTAGAAAGATCATTTGGCCAGTGAGTCAGGGCTTTGACATTTCTGTTCTACTTAACCATAATTATAAGACTATTAAGCTGTAAACAAATTTCCATTTTGCATTGGTAGAGGAATTTCCTCACCTGAGAATTTCCAGTTCCAATAAAATCACAGATCTAGTCCTAATTCCTTCTAGAGATTTATGTTGGCTTTTTTTGAGATCATTGTTGGACAAACTAATAAAATAAACAAAGAAAAAACTTAAAAAATAGTTTTGAAAAAATTTTTGGAAAAATTTACCAAAGCTTTTATTAGCATTTAAAATATTATTTCTAAAAATATTTCTAAGAATAGTAATGATGTTTCTAATTTATTTCTAATGATTTCCAATAATTGAATTTCTAATAATAGAAATCTTGGTTGTTTCTAATTATAAAAATAATATTTATTTCTAAAGATAGAAATTTCTAATTTATTATTTCTAATAAAATTATTTTTATTTCTATTAACAGAAATGATAAAAATTTGATATATGACATAATATATATTAATAAGTAATTTTCCAAATAAAGTATGTTTTATGACATATTAATTCAACATTAATGACTCATTTCTTTTATTTATTTGTCCTTTAAAAACTAATGTTCTTGAATAACCCATATGTCTCAGGGAGGAAAGGGGGTTAGGGGGGAGAGAGAAAATTTGCAATTCAAAAATTTTAAAAATGTTTATCTAAAATTGCCTTTATATGTAACTGGGGAAAATAAAAGATTATTTTTTAAAAGATCAAATGAGGAATATCTGAAGTTTTTAACTGAAACTAATATTTTAATAAAGATATAAAATTTTATATAAAAATAAAATGAATATTCTTTTATTTAATTACCATCATTCTCACTTTCCAGTGATGCAGGTAAGTAATTCAGTGAATAGAGTGCTGGACCTTGAGTTCAAAGACCTGAGTTCAAATTTAACTTGAGATATTTATGATCCCAGGCAAGTCACTTAACTTCTCTGCCTGTATACATGTGGAAATGGAAATGGTAAATCATTCCAATATCTTTGCCATGAAAACAAAACCCAATGGACAGTAAGGTCCACTGGGTCATGAAGAGTTGGACATGACTGAACAACAATAATAATACCTCAGTTTCCAACAATTTTATCTAACCTCAGGTTGAAATCTCTTTACAGCCAATCTAAATAAATTCAACACAGTAGTCATGTATACATCATCTCATACTTAGAGTTTGCTACCTTTCTGCTGAGAGGAGATATATCTCACTATTTCTCATTCTTTTAATATACTCCTTGTAATGTTTTAGAATGAAATATGCAGTTAATTTCAAATGTGAAATTAATTTTAGAATAGTCCCTTTGTGTGGATATGTGTGTATATACACACATCCATTTCTATATCTATAAAATAGCTGTATAGTTATATATCTGTATGCCTAGGAAAACCTGATAAAATAAGCAGTTTTATTTGCTTATGTGACTTTGGTGGAAATACACACATAAAGATACATATACATATATAGATGCATATACATGTGGAAGTTGAATCTTAGAATCTGTAAGTCTGAAGTTGGCAGATTAAATGTTATTTTAGATAATCAAATACAAATTGTCACTAAAGTTAATGTATGTCAGGAACAATTGTATGCAACACACCAGAGGTTAATTTTATTACTCAATTGCAGATGTTTGTGATACTGAATCTCAGCGATAACACCCTAGGAAGTAGAATGTTTTATATGTGCTGTATTTAATTTATGGCCAATGTGTTACAAATGTTCAAGTCCTAACATTTTTCTTGTGAATTTTAGTGCAGGGCCCCCATAGAAAACTATACAAATTTTCTTCAGTCAAACTTCCCTAGTTCTAGGAAAAGACAATAAAATCTATTGGATGTTACTAAAAGGAGGCTTCTGGCATCCCCCTCTCCTTCAATGATCATAGTTGCTAACCCTCAAATCCTTTTATGTGAATTAATCATCCATTGTCTAAAAGACATCATACTTAAGAACTAAATCCTAAAATCATGTCAGTTTTTTTAAACTAAGAAAGGAGTTGCTGAATGGGCAGAAAAAAGTCACCATCTATGCATCTTCTTGATAAAATATTTGATTATTGCCTATTTAAAAAAAAATACCATGGGGTGGCTAGGTGGCGTAGTGGATAAAGCACCAGCCCTGGAGTCAGGAGTACCTGGGTTCAAATCCGGTCTCAGACACTTAATAATTACCTAGCTGTGTGGCCTTGGGTAAGCCACTTAACCCCGTTTGCCTTGCAAAAACCTAAAAAAAAATACCTTCCCTAATTGTTTACACAAAATATGTTGAATGAAACCTTTGAAAAAAGAGGTAGCTTATTTCACAGACAGGGAACTGAGTCAGGATACAACTGGAGCCCATGGTGAAAAGGATGTTAAAGTTTATCAGTTTATGTGATAAGGCAAAGTCAAAGCTTCCAAGGTACCAAGGCAAGGAAATGATTAAAGCAAGGAACAGGACTAGGTAGGGATTGGGGGTAGAAGGAGGGGAGGGTCTATGCAGTAGTGGCTTAAAAGTGGTTTACAGTGGTTTAAAAAGCAGAACTGTAATGAGCATTTCTGAAGCTTATTCAGTTGTTTTTCAATCATGTCTTATTCTTCATGATCACCTTTGGAATTTTCTTGGCAAAGATACTGGAGTGGTTTTGCTATTTCCTTTTCTAACTCATTTTACAGATGAGGAAAAATGGGTTGTGTTAAGTAACTTTCTCAGGGTCATACAACTGGTAAATGTCTGAGATCAGATTTGAATTCAAAAAGATGAGTCTTCCAAGATTCTAAGTCTAGAGTTCTAGTTATGACACCATCCTACTGTCTCCCAAGACCTTGGGGCACTCACAATAGAGGGAAGAAAGAAACATAGGATGTGGTTGGGGAGTAGAGATCTATCACTTCATGAATAAGGCCCAAGGGGAAACACACAGACTTATGGGAGGAGCTAGAGGCTAGAGGAAACTAATTCTTAGGAACATAAACCCTAAGATATCACAATTCATTTGGCAAAGGAAATTGTCCCAGACTAGTCCTAGGGATGCAGCCTGGTTGAGGAGTTATTTACCTAGAGCTGAAAGAATAAAGTGACCCTTTATGAGTTTTCTACTTTGACTAATTTTTTCTTTCTATAGTATATAGTATATACTTTCTATAGTATATAGAGGAGTAGAGAACCTGTTTTTGTTGTTGTTGGTCCTCAATGACTTGAGAACTGGATTTAGAGCCAGGAAGCCTAGAGTGACATATTCTGGTTATGTTACTGAGTAAGTCAAGTTATTTAGCCTCTCATGTCTCTGGCAACTAGAATGAAGTTTCTCTGACATATTCTGGCTGTTATTTATTGAGCTACTTAGACTCTCATATCTCTAACAACTCATAGTAAAAAAACGATAACAAGGTGCCTTACATTGTTAGAGGAATTTCTTTATCTAGGAGTTCCCTAAATTAATGAAATCTCAGGTCCATTCCCTATCCCCACCCCATTCTTGGTAATCAGACACTAAAATCCTATTGTTCCTACTTGTTGAAGTTGTCCAAATCCTGTTAGTGCATTCTAAATTTGGGACCCTTAGACAAAGCTCTGGTAGCTTCTACTAATTATGGCTTGCTAGAGATGTTATTGTGAGGTTAAGGATTTTATGATGGATCTTAGTTAAAATCTTTTTAAAAAACCACTATAAAGCAAATGTGTTGCTAAGGGAAATATTACTTAGTATATGAGGCAGCTAGGTGGCTTAGTGGATAGAAAGATGGGCCTTGGGACAGGAAGACCTGAGTTCAAAGATAGCTTCAGATACTCACTAACTGTATGACCCTGGCAAAATCATTTAACTTCTATGTGCTTTAATCTGTTAAAGAAGGAAATAGCAAACCACTCCAGTAATCTTTGCCAAGAAAACACCATACTAGGTCATAAAGAATCAGACAACAATAATAGTACTCATGAAGCCTTCTCCCAGTAATAAAGTATAAGAGTGGCAGTGTGAATAGTGATTAGCATGCTAAAATTTCAGTTCAGCAAGATCTGGATTCAAATTCTTATTCTCTGTATCCCTAGGAAAGTCATTTAAGGTCTAATCCCAGTTTGGGGATTGAAAAGTTTGAACTAAATGATCTCTCAAGCCCTTCTAAAGTGAAATCAATGATTCTATGAATTATGAATCATTTGTTTAGTAACATAACTACAAAATATTGACCCTCAAACTTCTTATTTTCTATTTTTTATTCTTTCTCTACATTGGAAGTAAGGATTTCAGAAATACCTATGAATCTCAACTAATGTTAATATTGTATAAAATGGCACAGTCACTGTTATCTTTTCTGAGGTCAAAATATCAGGTACAGTCATCACCTGTGTGTGTCATAAATTCCTCAAGGAAGTATAAATAAGCTTTCTCTGAAAATAACATAAAATCAGTTTGCTGGTACATGATTAATGTGAAGATTTTTTTTTCTTTCCTCCAACTACTATGAATATCTATTATGTACCAAAAGAAAGAATATAAATTTTTCTGGTCCCAGAAGTTTTTCCATTTTCCTTCAGGAAAGAAAAAAACAATTATCAGGAGATTTCATTTATCACAATAATCCCTCCTAGTCTAAGGCAAAGTGAAAAGGAAACTTCTAGCATTCAAAATCCCCTTGTGTATTCCTTCATGAGAATTCTATACTTCAGAATCATATGATAGGAATATCCAAATACACATTTGCATTAGCCTAAAGCATATGGTTAGCTGGAACAAAAAGTGGATGATATGTTTTGTGAAAGACATTGATAAAGAAAGTACCTAAGGGGGTGGTTAGGTGGTGCAGTGGATAGAGCACCAGCCCTGGAGTCAGGAGTACCTGAGTTCAAATCCGACCTCAGACACTTAATAATTACCTAGCTGTGTGACCTTGGGCAAGCCATTTAACCCCATTGCCTAGCAAAACCCTACAAAAAACCCCACAAAAAACCCCACAAAAAAATGACACAAAAAACCCCACCTAAGATGGAGACAATTATATGGAATCAGTTGAAGGAATTGGGGGAATGCAGCCTTAAAAAGGTAAGTTTAGTGGGGAAATAATAATAATAATAATAATAAACTTCAAGATGGATTGTAAGCTGGTAGAAGGATTTAACTTCTGGTTGGTCTCAAAGGACTGTACTAAGAACAATGGGTAGAAATTGAAGAGACACTCATTCAGCCTTGAAACTCATTCAGTTTAGTACTATTTAGAGTCTTCCCAAAGTGAAATGAGGAGGGGGAGGTTCTGGTAGCAAAGATAAGGAGTCCTGTTTTGTACATATTGAGTTTAAGATGCCCATGGGATAACCAGTTCAAAATGACCAATAGGCTCTTGGTGATATAAGACTCTTAGAGGTCAGGAGGGGGCTAGATAAATAGAACTAAGCAGGAATTACACAGGGATGATAGTTGAATCCATGGGAGCTAATGAGATACCCAAGTGAGACAGCATAGAGCAGCATTTTTCAAAGTGTGATCCAGGAACCCTGCAGATATTTGAGGTCAACATTGCTTTCATAATAATACAGAGAGGTTTTTAATTTCTAATATGGTGAATATTGATAGATACTACCCAAATAAACAAAAGCTCTTTAGAGAGTCCTCAATAGTTTCTTTTTAAAATAGTATTAGGATTACTGAGACTTAATGGTTTGAGAACTGCTGATATAAAAAGAAAAGAAAAGAGAGCTCAGGACATAGCCTTAGGGTATACTTATTATTAGTGGGGTCCATGATATATAAAAGACTAAAAAATACTATGAAATAGGCAATACATATAAAAAATTTCAGGTGACATTCAGATGTAAAGATCTTATTGTTCTTAGAGTATAGTGGAAAGGCAAGTGGTAATGGATCTTTTAAATGTCATTTCCACTGCTAAAATCACATCTGCATCTCATTTGACAGTACCAAAGACTTTGGTACTGGGAACTTTCTTGTCTGGGTCTTCAATGGTTAAAGCAATTTTCAGAAGCAGTTTAGTTGCCAGATCTCATTACCATAGAGATTGTTCCTTAAGATTATGACTTCAAGAGCTAATCTAGAACCAAAGTCAGTGGTATGGAGATCACTGCAATGTCTGGGGCTCTTAGCATTAGTCTTGAGCTATTTCCATTGGAGTCTGAGGGGAAGTAGTGGTTGATTCAATGGTGGTAGCTTGATGAACTTAGCATATGCTGTCTCCTTTTTCTAATGATGTCCTGCTACTTCACCTGGACCTTTATAGTAGGATCAAGTGCTAAACTACCTTATGCCTTTGGGGTTATGCAAAATTACCTACAGAGTTTGACAGCATCCAACATGGCAATGGAACTCAGCATGTCACTTAAATTGATTTCAGCATGTACCTTTTAGTTACGCTGTAAGTTTAAAAAGACCTTTTGAAAGATACTGGAATGCAAAACCAGTTATCATGAAAATTTTTAGGCCAATCCTTCTGATGGAACTAAAATCTTTATGAACAAGAAATATATTTCATGCCACGCCTCCTTAAATCTTCACCCCAAACAAATCTCCCTTCCTTTAGAGATTAGTTGCTTCTGAAACATTTTAATGAAGGATTTTTTTGAATTATTTTAGTTTCTTCTGCCAAGAAGTCTCCTATTTATTCACCATCAGAAATAATTCATTAATAGAATAAAACATATGAAGTCTTTACAATTCAGCAGAATAGGTTGGAATTGGACTGGGAGTCAAGACACTTGGATTTTAGTCCTGGTTCAATCTGTATGACTCTGGGCCAGTTACTTTATTTCCCATCTACTACTTCAAGTTAAAAGAAAAAAAAAGATGTTAGATGATCTGATCTTTAAAAATACTTTCATTTCTAACATGATTCTATGGGCCCTTATTATCAAGTTGTCTTGAATCATTATGCCCCTATAGTAGGCAGTCCCCTACTTGGTATGATCTGAAGGGCCCCATTAGGCTTGGTCTGAGCTTTCCCAGGACAGCACATTACTATCTCTAGTCACCCCTTTAAGGAAAGACAATGGAGGCTCCTTGACAAAAAAATAGTTTGTATGTTACTTGGGAGGGAGAGACTAACAAAATCATTAACATTTTAGCACAGATTCATTTGTAACCATCAGCAGCAGCAACATAAACATTTCTTTAGCTTTTTAAAGGTTTGCAAAGTGCTATACAAATATCATCTCATTTATCTTAAAAATTTGTGAAAGAGGCAGTTAAGAAGGGAAAGGTTTAAGGAAGAAGGGAGAGTCAGACCAATTTAGGGACTATAGAGACACAGCTACGAAGAGAAAGTTTTAATAGCAGTGGTTTAGAATTATGGGGGACTACATCGGCACCACAGTGGTGGAAAAAAGATGTTGATAATAGTAACAGCAAGTATTTATATAATACTTTAAGGTTTGCAAAGTACTTTACACACTTTATAGCATTTGATCTTCACAAAAACCTGGAAAAATAGGTTACCCTCAATTTATAGATGAGGAAAATAGCTAATGTCAAAGACAAATCTTGAACTCAGGTCTTCTTGACCTGTTCTGTACTGTATTCACTAAACCACTTCTAGGTAGGTAAGATGGAAACAGAAGCCCAGCCAGATACCAAAAGTAGTATGAAGGAACACTGAAAACAAACTTTGCCCACGATGGGCTTTTGCCCAGGGCCAATAACTCCAAAAGTCAATGGGCATGAAAGTCAAAGTTAATGAATATCCCAGATTCATATCATGAACTGGACAGAAACTTTCTGGTTAGCATATTGTTTGGTCAAACTCAATGTGCTCCAGCACTGTCATATACTATCAGTCAGTCCTTTCTTGTAACCCTCCTTTGCCCTGGAAGATTCATTGCTCTAAAATATTCAGTCTCTTGTGAGTCTCAAAACAGCTGAAAAGTTGTGTTTGGAAACCTCAAAACATCTTTCTGTCCTTCCTATTACCTAAAAGGGTCCATTGCTCCATTTACAAAGGCATTTCTTCAGCAGATTTACAAGGTAACATCTGTTCAGAAACAGATGTTTATGCCAGAACCCTATTCTGCTCATTAATGCTTTTCCGGTTAACATCTAACTATCTCACTCATTAGTTCTTAATAATACTTTTTGTATCCAAACCATGCCAAACACCCTCTCTTTAGAACTCTTTATTATTGTTGCTTCTGCTGCTGTTGAATTACGCTGCTGAATAAAGGAAAAGTAAAAATAAGCCCCTCTAAGAAAGCTGCTATGTGTCAGAGCTCTATCTTTGTGAACTGAACAAGCTGAAATCAATTAAAAGTGTGTGTTCAGAGAACGCATCTCAGCTGTCTAATTGTACCACCTCTGCTTTAGGGCCAAATTTTGACTCCCTGCCAAATTGCCATCAAAATGGGCAGTTATTAGTGTTGCTACATTGGCATTTTGGAGGGTGCAATTCAAGAGCTGAAGTTAATCTTGGGAGCCCAGTGCACTCTGGGGCCTGGCTCACAAAGAAGCCCCCTTCCTTCCACTCATCCTCTGAGGTGCTTCCTTGGAATGTTCTTCTGTTCCATCACTGAAACAGCAAATTGGCAGCTGAACATTCTGGGACAAGGGGAATAGTTTATAAATGCTACCCTTCCCTTCCTCACTTCTGACCATTCCACACTGTTTACCCAAAGGTCAACAAGAGGAAAGCATTCCCTCCAAAAGGGAATATGCTTACTCAGATGCCTTATAATGTCTACAGAGTAAATTTGGGGTTAGGTTGATTTAGGCTGATCTTAGTTTATTTCAGTTCATCAAAATTTTCTTTGAAACCAATGATGCCATAGCCTCAACCAGACAATTGTCCAATATGATTCCAAAATTAGATACAGTAGTCTATTATTCATTTAAACGAACTAAGATATAAATAAATAAAACTAAAATTGTTCTGCACTTCTAGGAGAAAGAGATAGACACACACAACACACACACAGAGACAGAAAGAGGCTGAGAAGCAGAGAGACAGGCAGAGACATAGACACACAGAGACACACAGACAGAGAGAGAGAGAGAGAGAGAGAGAGAGAGACAGAAAAAGAGAGACACAGAGACAGAAACAGAGAGAGAGAAACAGAGACAGAGACAGAGACAGAGAAAAAAGACACAGAGAAAAAGACAGAAAGAAAGACAGAGAGGCATAGGAACCAAAGAAGAGAGGGGGAGAGAGAGTGAAAGAAAGAGAGAGGGGGACATACAGAGAGAAACCAAGACAGACAGATAGACACACACACATATACATGTATGCATACATACAAATATAGAGGGAGGCAGGGAGGAAGGGAAAGAAGAGGAAGAAGAAAAGGAAAGAAAAGAATTCTGCAGCTAACTCAGAGCAAATAATCTGGAAGAAGGCTGCTTAATAAATCATCAATGGAGGTTGCCATAAGAACAATAAATGTATAGTCACCTATACTGTTTAACTTTATGCAACCTTTCCTACAGGGATATAGGGTATGATAGATCCCAAGCATGTTAAACAAACACCAAATTCTTATTTAACTTAAGAGTTATTGCTATTGTCACACATGAAGAGAAAATGTTTGATTAGCTATAGTCAAACAGATTTTTGACCCTCCAGTTCTACTTAAGGCCAATGTCCACTGATTTCAAGTATTATCCTGTAGTGTTATTGTATCCTATGTTCTATTCTTTTTGTTTGTTTGTTTTTTAGTTTTTGCAAGGCAAATGGGGTTAAGTGGCTTGCCCAAGGCCACACAGCTAGGTCATTATTAAGTGTCTGAGACCGGATTTGAACCCAGGTACTCCTGACTCCAGGACCGGTGCTCTATCCGCTGTGCCACCTAGCTGCCCCTTGTTCTATTCTTTTTGCTGCTTTTCAACTAAATAGGGAAACTTATATGGTTGATTTATTCCTATATAAATAAGATACTTTACTTCAGAATCTTTACTGTCAAAGAATGTTCCATAATGTCATAAAATAATGAATAAAATAAAAATTAATGCATGCTGCTAACTAAAGAAATTTTTAAAGAAAGAATGAAAAAGGGGGGTATCTAGGTGGCACAGCGGATAGAGCACCGGTCCTGGAGTCAGGAGTACCTGGGTTCAAATCCGGTCTCAGTCACTTAATAATGACCTAGCTGTGTGGCCTTGGGCAAGCCACTTAACCCCATTTGCCTTGCAAAAACTAAAAAAAAAAAGAATGAAAAAGAATATTGAGCGGTCTTCCATGAAATCTACTCAATTAACTTTCTCCATTTATTTAAAGCATTACTTAAATTTTGTCCAATGGAATAAAAGCCCAAATGATGAGAAATTTAAATGTTTTAAGTTGCTCAGTTATGTCATGCTCAGTGTTTCCTTCTGACGAATGGTGAACACAAACCACTGGAAAAATCTTCCTCCCCTTCTTCCCTAGTCAGATGATATCATTTGAGGTTTTAAATCCATATACTGTTATCAGGACACACACACACACACACACACACACACACACACACACACACACACACACACACTTATATAGCTCTTGGGGTATTCTGTTATAGAATCTATCTGTCTGTCTATCTATCTATCTATCTACCTATCTATCTATCATCTATCTATCTATCTATCTATCTATCTATCTATCTATCTATCTATCTATCATCTATCTATCTACATATATTTAAGCTCACTGATGCCAGGTTAAGAACTCTCCATTTCAAAACTATAAAAAGATTATAACGATTCAGCAAGAATTTTACCCCTTTAGGTCCTGGGTACACAATGACTAGAAGCATTTTATAGGAATTCTAATAGGAACTCCACTGTAATTAGATCATTTTTTTTCTTTAAAAGAATGCTCTGGCTTTAAAAGATACTTCTTTTTAGAAAACCCACTCCTTCTGAAAAAGGATAGTTTTAAAAATGCAATGTGAAAATATCTTTTAAAAGAAAGGTAACTTGTTAGGTGTAGTGATTTATTTGGCCTGTAACCTAGGTTGCTAGAGACTGAGGTTTGGTGGATAACCTAAGCTTGAGAATTCTCAGCAGTAATTTTGAGCACCATACCAATTTGGGTTGCCAGAGGGGAAGGGGAGAGTCATGAAGGAAGGGAAAAGAAGAGAAGGTAAGAAGTAAAGGACAGAGTCAACTGGTTCTTGGCAGACTAATAGACTTGTCTTTTCCTTGGTATCAAAACAGTGTCTACTAAAGAAATAATTGAAATAGCAAATGAAAAGCAGAATTATTAAAGAATTACTTATAAACAAAATAATAAGGCATTGTTACTGAGTACAATCTAGACCACTAAAACATCTTTTAAAGGGGCATATAAAGGATAGATAATTAGGAAAATATCAACATATTTTGTTTAAAACTGAACAATACCAAAGGATTTTCATTTGAAGATCTCTATTCTTTGAATATAAATGGGGAAAAATATGTGGCAAATATCAGGTAATCATTTCATGAGCAGTGTGTAAACTAGAGGAAGAAGCTTGCCCACTGTCAGGTAATGGTGTATATGTTCTTGGGCAGGTTAAACTCTTTTTTCTGGAAGTTAAACCTCTTCTCCCCCCATGCCCCCAAACCCCACCCTCTTTTGAACTCTTAAGCCCCATTTGTAGAAGTTAGGCAGTAATTTTCTAATTTATTGTCCCCTAGTGGCTGGAAAGAATGAATAAAGCTTCCAATATGCCCTTACCTTTCATACTGAGATTATCTCGTTCATTGAATTCTTGAGATGTGCAGAATCAGTTCCTTAATTGTTACTTTGTGAAACTTATTTTATAGTCAGACAGAGGCTTTGAATCACGAATTAGCTGGTATAAATCAGGTGATATAAACCTAGAGAAGGAAATCCTCTAGGGAGTTATAAAGAAATGGTAAAATTTGGAGAGGAAGACAGGGAGGTAATCTCTCTGTGATTTTGGAGTGCTTCTAGAATATCAGAATCAGAGATTTAAAACTGGAAAGTACCTTTCAGGCCATCTACTTAAACCTCCTAATTTTATAGATGAGAAAACCGAGGTCTAGAGAAGTCAAGTGACTTATCCAAGATTACACAGAAAGTAACAGAATTTATGTACACTGAGGAGGTATAGAGAAGAAAATGGATGATTATATAATTGGTAAAAGAATAACTGGGAGATGTGAGGATGGCAGAGAATTCACTAAACTCATCATTTGGATTTCATTTAATTTTGATTTCATCAGATCTTGGGAACCAACATAGGGTCTAGCTAGTTCTTAAGTGGGAACACCTGGGAATATTGAGTGCTTATGAGCATCTTCTTTTCAGGGAGGCACTGTGGTACAATGGAAAGAGTGAGAGATTTGGAGTGAGAAGATTCCCATTCAAATCCTGGTTTTGCCACTCAGGAACTATTTGACCATGGACAAATCATGTAACTTTTCTGGACCTCAAAATCCTCATTGGTAAAATAAGTGCATTGGATTAGTTGATCTATAAGTTCTAAACCTCTGATCCTATTTACCTAATACATTTGAATTTCCAGTGATATAGGGAGGTGACATGATGGATAGAAAGCCAGCCTTAGAGTAAGAAGAAATGTGAGTTCAAGTTCCTACTGCCACTTACTGACTTTGTGACCCTGGGCAAGTCATTTAATCTTTTAGGATCCAGGGAAGGTCTCTAAGCTCCAAGCCTCTAGGAGGTAAGTAGTGCAAATATTTTTAAACCAACATAATGAATGAGGAAATTAAAGCTTAGAGAGATGAGACAAGGTTCCTTGGCTCCAGTTAGTTAGCTCGATTAGCTCTCTAGCTCCTCCTGCCTCCACACTAGGTTCTTTTCAGGACTCCACCGTGCCTCACCTTGACACCTGAGGTTGAGCCCGTCTTTCTCCCTGATTTGTTGAGAGACCACCCATGGATTGTTAATCATTCCTTCCATAGGCTTATTTTACAGCAGAGGCTTTGAGTTGTGGATCGGGGCAGCTGCCATGTTCATTTAGGAGCAACAAGTCATGTTTCAGGAGAAAAGAAATTTGCTGCATCTCATTGACAGATGCAGAACAAGGCAGGCACCAGGAGCTCCTGAACACACAAATAGAATGGAAGAAAAGCACAAAAAAAGGGACCGGGGTCAGCGAAAAGAGGCATCTGAGGGCCTTGACAAGGCAGTATTGAGATCCATTAAAGTTTGGTCTTGTCCCTTCCCAAAAGGACATCTGGATAAATAGTCACTGGGGAGACACGGCTATCAGACTTACCTGAGTAATTTGATCCTGGGTTGCTTTTAAATTGACAGGGGTCATGCTGGCTTCAGTGTTTCCTTGCTGATGGGGCAGCAATTCTAAGAACCAAGCCTTCACCAGAGAATTTTTAACTTACATGTCTTTTCAGCAAACCCTTTCAAGGATATAAAAATTAAAGCCACTAACTGTATAAACTACCCTATATAAGCAGTTCTTCCCATTCTTTTCGATTTTCCTTTCTTGATCCTTTTCTAAATGGATTTCACACTCTGAAGGTTGCTGGGCTAACAACCCTGGGGAACAAACCTAACCACTTATAAACAGCATTTTGCTTTGCACATAATCTCCACAAAAAAGGGGATGAAAAACAAAACATGGTGGCTAAGGAAGTTGTTTTCCAACCATTCAGACTCTTTGTGATGGGACAAAGACACTAGAGTGGTTTAACATTTCCTTCTCCAGCTCATTTTACAGATGAGAAAACTGAGGTAAACAGGGTCAAGTGACTTGCCCAGGGTCATACAATTTGTAAGTATCCAAGGCCAGATTTTAACTCATGAAGATGAGGTTTCCTGATTCCAAGCCCACTACTCCATTCATTGTATCACCTAAGCTGTTAAGAGATGGCTAGCTCAATTGCTGATCACTAACAATATTAACACTTTAAAAATGATCTCTTTTCAGCCATTCCAGGAATTTGTTTAAAAACCAAAAGTTTACTTGAAACACAATATTTTTCTCTCCCAACACAATTCATTATTCCAGATTTAGCTATGCAATATTTTCTTGACCATATTTTTAACAGGTGGCCTCCCATTGGCCACTGGAAAGGAACGGCAAAGATAATCTAAAACACTTTTAAAAATTCTTTAAAAGCTTTTCATGCTCTGAAGGTTGCCATGCTAACAACCTAGAGACCTAGATGATGGATCCACAGAATCTTCAATGATATAAAATAATGTATTAATTTTTAAAAATATTAATTACACGAGGCTTTGGGATTTATTTAGTCATTCAACAAACACTTATTAGGTGACCACTTTTTTGAGCCTATTATTGTGTTACTACTAGGAAAGACACAAATCTCATATTAGACAGTTCTCTCCTTTCAAGAAGTTTCTGGTTGGAGAGCAAAAAGCAAGCACAGACAATTGTTCTATGCAATAAATACCAGGTGCAAGAATAAAAATGGGCTATCTATGAGATCAAAGGGGAAGGCTATTCTTTTTTTTTCTTAGGTTTTTGCAAGGCAAATGGGGTTAAGTGGCTTGCCCAAGGCCACACAGCTAAGTAATTATTACTAAGTGTCTGAGGTCAGATTTGAACCCAGGTACTCCTGACTCCAAGGCCAGTGCTCTATCTGCTGTACCATTTAGCTGCCCTGGAAAGGCTATTCTTAAGGAGGGTAGTTAAAAAAAACTTCAAATGGCATTGGAATCTGGCTTTAGAATTGTGGGTGACTGTACAAGCAAAGATTGACTTCAAACTAAATAGTGAAATAAGTATGAAGATAAGGAACTAGAAAGTTAAAGATAAGAATGTTGGATTCTGGGTCTGTAGGCTAGAATCCAACTCTGCCTCAGATACTTATCAGCTCTGTAACCCTGAGCAAGTCACTTAACCTGAGAGGTTCCTCCACTGTGTCAGTTGGGGATATTAATAGCAGCTATCTCAGAAGGTTGTTTGTGAGGATAGTATGAGATAAAATGTAAAGCACTGTAAAAATTTTAAAGTTTTATATGAATGCTAAATATTTTTGTTATTGTTGCTATAGTTTCACATCCCCCCTGCCCCCCCCACTTACTCTCCACAACCAATTTTATACTTAAAGCAAGTGATTCTCTCCTATTCATGCAAGATGACTGTTTCTATAATTTAACTTTCCAGGAAACAGCAAAGGTGGAGTATTTTAATTCCTAGGAGTTTCTGCAAGCAGAATAAAGGGGAATGTCAACAAAGCAAGTACTTAAGTACTATGAATTCCTAGCTTCAAAACTGGAAAGAAAGCTTGTCAGTTCTTGGTACTTGAAAATATTTGGGACTTAACTGAATTAAAAAGAATTCCTAGCTCCTAAAATAGACCTTTTACTTATAGAATAATTCATAATGCCTAAAAGGCAATTATTACTCCACTCCTCCATACCCTGGATTCTAAAGAACTTTCTTTCCCCCCATTAAAAAAAAAAACAAAACCTGCCAATAATAAGAAAACATTGGTAACTGTCACAAATTCCTGTCAGGAAACTAAATGGTGAAATATACAAAATTTATTCCAGTATTTTCCCCTTTATCTGAAAAGTCTATTAGTATGCCCTACCAACAAAATAATTCTATAACAATAGAAAGACAAACAAATAAAATCAAACATCTAACTAAAATCAAGAAATGTAGGCAAGCTTTGATAATGAGTCTTCTCAATTTTTTTTTTATAAAATTAACTCTCCCTTCTTGATTACTGTTATTGGAATGTTGAAACTTTTTAAAAATAAATACCACTTAGAAGCAACTGTTATTTTAACTGTGAATTAAGATCATAACTCTTTTGTTTAAAATGCAATTGTGTGTTCAATCAAACAATTCCAAAGGTGTAGTACTATAATTCCCTTGCAGGCAAATCCTGTTTCAGTGAAATCTTTTATTTGCAAATTAAATTTGCTTGTAGCAGAAAATGAGAAGTCATCACTAGACAGATTGAAAAATGGGGCCACTCTTTACCTACCAGAAACAATTAGCTGTAACATCTGTACCTGCCAAAAAAAAAAAAAAAAGGAAGAAAAAGAAAAGAAGGAAGGAAGGAAAGAAAAAGGAAGGAATAAAGGAAGAGTCATCACTTTTGGATATTTCATCTTATACTAAGGAGTCAACTCAAAACACAATAGCAATAAAATATACTGTTAACTCCAGTAGCCATACCTGCCTATTTTCTCAAGTTGCAACTAATATCAGGAAAATAATTGGAAAATGACCTCTGTGATATAGAAATCCATAAATGAATCTGATTCTTATCTTCTTAGTCTAATTTTGGGAAGCACATATTATCTTTAACTCCATGGGGGGAGAGGAGGAGGAAGAGTGCCAAACCACATATTAACATCCAACATTAACCTGAGTGGTTGGAGAGCACTCAATATAAACAAATAAAATTCTCCTTCATTTCCAGGTACCAAGAGGATATCTCTTTTAAGATGTAAGAACAGTTAACCTACCAAGAGTGTATAGGGGACTGACTTAGAAGCCAGTATAAACTGTTTCCTTGTCCCATTTCTGACATGTTCTGGCTTTCCACACTGCTAAGTAACACTCAAAGACTACAAGTTGCAATCCACTTGGTAGAAGGAATTTCCTCTTCAGGGAGCTCATTACATGAATAAATCATAGGTCTGGACAAAACAAAAAAAAATGGTCAGCCTTGGTTCCTGTAACATAGTACATTCCTTGTCATATGACAATTTGTCCCCACTATGATCTTGTATTTTTCTGGTTGGTTTCTGGTTTTCATATTTCTGGCTTCCATCCTGGTTCTTCTTGTGGTCTTTCCCATTTTGGGGGTTGTTTCTTATCCTGTTCAATCTGGCTCATTTACTGACTTCTGCTACTTCTTTAGATTTGGGGTTTCTGGTTCTGTACACCATTAAGGTATCATTTGTCAACATAGTAATTCTTCAGTATTAGCTGGTGGCCATTAACCCCTCAATCATTCTTTCATTTGAAGGTAGACCTTTAACACTTGAGAATTTAAGGATTTAATTTATACATCAATCAAAAAAGTTCAGCCACAAGAGCAAAGGTGAGTTCAAATCTAGAAGACACTTTTTTTTGGCATCCTTCTTCAATTGGGGCATTAATAAGCCTTTCAGGTTCATGCTGAAACATTAGTCATAATATCCAATTTGCTAAACTGGATATAGTAGGGTATAAAGGACAAAAGTAAGGACTTAAGTCAGAAAGACAGGTTCAAATTACTTCCAATGACAACACTGACTGTGTCAGGCTAGCAAATCATTTAATTTCTTAATGCTTTAGGTGATTTTCTAAGAGTAGAATTTACAGATTTCATTATTTGAGGGAGTTTTCATACCCTAGTTACTTCAATATTGGAGTGAATAAAAAAAATCAAACCCCCCCCAAAAATTCATCAAGATGAGACATACTGGGGTGGCTAGGTGGCACAGTGGATAAAGCACCGGCCCTGGAGTCAGGAGTACCTGGGTTCAAATCTGGTCTTAGACACTTAATAGTGACCTAGCTGTGTGGCCTTGGGCAAGCCACTTAACCCCATTTGCTTGCAAAAACCTAAAAAAAAATGAGACATATTTCTAGTTCAGTAAAATATTTATCTGAAGTTTGGAATCTATAAGAATCACCTTCATAAAATTTCATCTCTTAGAAATGATCAAGAACCATTTTCCCCCATTAAATACTCATCAAAACAGAATCCACTCCAAAAATATGTTCTGAGTCATATCTTTGGCCTTAATATGGATTACTCTAGTGGAGGTAGCTTTTACTTTCTTTGCATCAATGACTTCCATTAAACAAGAGAACAGGTTTATCTGTTGGTCTCTGACATATTAGATAATATGTCTTTAAAGTCCAGAGTAGAGTATTTGGTTGTCTATTCTAAAAATCAATGCCAATAATTGTTGTTTTGATGCCAGTGTTATTCTTTGAATGTCAGTTGCATCAACTAACGTTTACTGAGTTGTGCTTGGCCCTCTTTGTACTAGAACTGTAAACGAGAAGTCCTAGTTCCTCAATGTTTTCCCCTGGAGCAAAGTTTTCCATATTAAATTTTATTTAATTCAAACAAATAAGTGTTAAACACCTATGATAGTATGTGTTCAAGACTATGCTAGGACTAGGGAATACAAACACAAGTCAAGTTAATAAGCATTTATTAAGGACTTTTTTTTTAATACACCAGACACTGTGCTAAGCACTGGGAATACAAGTACAAGAAAAAAAAAAGCAGACAGTAAGACAGACCTTGCCCTCACAGAGCTTACATTCTAATGAAGGAAGATAATACATACAAGGGAGTTGAAAACTGAAATATGGGGAGAGCATGATGGAGTAGTCCAGAAAATCAGGAGTGGAGCTGAGAGAGGAATGAAGAAGTAAGCATCAATGACCTGGGCACTTCCTTAGAATGGAGGTTCTTGGAGGAAATCGTCAATAAGAGTAGAGGGCCACAGGGGCAGATGAATCTTCCAGGGAGAGAAGGCCGTAGGATGGAGGCATCTTCCAGGGTGAGAAGGCTACTGAGGGATAGGGAGGAATATCAACCAGAGAGTCAGGAGGAGCCACAAGAGGAGTAAAGGAGTGAGCTTGGCAAAAATGAAAGTTTGTAAATAAAATCTACAGGAATGACATTTGTGCCATGACAATAAGTCTCATTTATAGATCACTTTGTTTATTGTAAAAGATTTTCTTCACAACATTCCAGAGAACCTGGTAGTAGGAGCTCTAGAGTCTCTTCAATGAAGAAACTGAGATTCAGAGTTTAAGTAGTTTGTCTAAGGGGCAAGACTTGAATGAGCATCTAAACCCAAGTCCACTGCTCTTTTGCTTTTAATTATACTTTCCAGTTTTTCATAGTTACTAATTTTTGTTTATTGAATCATGATTCTGCTAATAGATTATCCAACAATAGAAATCATAGAGCAGATATGCTGCTAAGCCTCATTAAAATGCCTATTAAAGGAATAGAAATTGTATTTTTTAAATTTATTTTTTGGTTTTTGCAAGGCAATGGGGTTAAATAATTTGCCCAAGATCCCACAGCTAAGTTTAGTATTAAGTATTTGAAGTCAGATTTGAACTCAGGTCCTCCTGATTCCAGGGTTGGTGCTCTATCCTCTGTGCCACCTAGGAATGAAAATTGTAATTGATGTCTTTATGTGTTGATCCAGACTCTATAAATGAAAGAAGTCAACATATGCTTCCTTATAAACACCTGGCAACCCATGTTCTTTATGGGATTCTACCCTGCCCCCAACCCTGGCCAATGAAAATCCTATAAATTGGAACAAATTTGGACCAGAGATCTGAACTGTTCTTTTCCCCCACATGCCTTGTAAACATCCTTCATTTAAAATCATAAAACAGGAATCCTTCCTCCAGCTGTGATTTCTGTCCTTGGCTGCTCCGTACCATTGGGGCCACTGCTGGGGAGCTCTGGCTCACTACCCTTTTAGCTCCTTCTTCAGACTCCTCACCTCAACCCTGTCATAATGCCTGACCTCCAAAGTTCTTCTGAAAACAATGTTTAATACCAGGTTTCTCTTCTTGGGAGGAGATCCTTTTATCTTATTCTTGGTGCGAAAAGAGTCCTTTTTGTTCTCTTACTACAGGATTATTTCAACTTTTTCTTCCGAGAACTCCAACTTCTCTAGAGAAGATTTGGCAGGATCCCCTCTAATACCAACATCTCAGCAATTCCTGTCCTTTCCTCTAATGTTAAGGAACATTTTTCCTGAATGATGAGCTATTACAAAACCAAGCACTTTCTGCTAACTGCATTGGATGTCTATTTTTCTAATAGTTATAAGATATTAAGACCAACAGTAAGAGATCCTATTCCTTTATATCTGATTTATCTATTCTATAATTTTGAACAATTGTTAATTTTTTAATCTTGGATTATATCAAGTACCCAATATATGCTTAGAACTATACCATTTTTTCTTGTTCAGTAGTCTTTCATACATGTTTGACTCATTTGGGGTTTTCTCAGCAGAGATACTGGAGTGATTTTTCCATTTCCTTCTCTAGCTCATTTTATAGATGAGGAAACTGAGGCAATCAGAAATTAAGTGACTTGTTCAGGGTCACACAGCTAGCAAATATCTGAGCTGGATTTGAACTTGAGAAGATGAATCTTCCAACTCCAGATCCAATACTCTATCTACTGAACCACCTAGCTTTCCTACCAAACCATACATTATATAATAGTTTCAAAATTGTCCACTTGATTATCCTTTTCATTTGATTCTTTCCATAATCCTATGAGGCAGATAGAGAACCATTATTTCAATTTTATGTCAGAAGAATCAGAGAAAAAGAGAGTGAATTATTTGCCCAAGGTTAAACAGTGAAGGTAGTAATGCATCTGGGATTTAACCCAACTCAATGTTCTTTCCCCTTAAAGGGATGGATATCCAAAAAAGAAAACAAAACTAAGTAAACAAGCATAATTACTAAACCCATTAAAGTTTTCCCTCAAGAAGGAAACTTGTTGATAGGGTAGCCACCTTATTATTACTAGGAAATATTTGAAATCACAGACAAATTGGTCAAATACAGATGAACTCTTTACTATAACCCAAATTGATTTAGAGGGCTAAATTCTGCATTCCAGTTCCCATCATATTCATTCTATCCAGGTACTTCTCTTCTCCAAAGTCACATCTCAGTAATCCCTGGGATGTAGATAAAGGAATCTGCAAACACTAGAGGGTCCAAAATATCTGCATGCAGGGAGAAAAGAAATCCCAAACCCCTTCATTTGGGCAGACTAAATGAAGTATATAACCTTGACTGAAATGCACTTTGCAAATACTGTGTTTTATGTAACTAAAAAGGAACAACATCAAACTCTTTTAGATCTCAACGAATTTGTTGGAAAAGTGTTTTTTTTCCTTCTGGACATTCATTATGTCTTTTATGAAGTAATTTGCCAATTTGTTTAATTTCCTTCAGAACTACACAAACTCAGAGTTCACAAAAATTAATTTGTGGCTGGAAGGAATAGTCAAATCTAATATCTACAGGGTTAAGTTTTGCCAGGGGAAAAAAACCAAAATAAATAAACAAAAAACTCCAAACAATGTACACTCTAATCTTCACCTTCCACACAACTTACCTGTCATATTTTTTTTTTTGACTCTTTATTGCAGAACCAGCACTGCTCTCATGGTTGGCTATGCACAAAATATCCTTCTGTTCTCCCAGTCACATCAAAGAACCTTCATGCTATGCAGACAGATCATCAAGGGAACCAAGAAAATTAACAAACCTACCTAGGTTATTTCTATTAAAATTAGCCCCTCAGCCTGCAGGCTCTGTCAATTTTCATAGAACAGAAAGCCTGACAAGCACAGGGAAGACTCTTAACCTCTCTGGGTTTGTGTAAACAGCTTGTGAAACACAATGAGAGGGCCAGGACCTGCTGGTTCTCTCCAGTTCATTTGGGTAAGGAAGGGAAAGGGGTGTGGTCTACAAATGATTCCAGGGCAACCTACTAAAATTCATTTTTCATGCTACTACTGTCAAATTAACCTCCTCGAATATTATTTAGGATTCTGGGAACTTAGATTCAGAGCTGGAAGGAACTTCAGTAGCCATCCATCCCAGATCCCTCCTTTGATGGGATGAGCTAACACCCAAAGATAGTGAATGATTCACCAGGGTCAAATAGGTAGTCAACTGCAGAACCAGGATTTGAACATTCTAGAGAGAGCAATCTTTCCAATGGACAACAAAAAAACAACAAGAAGATATTGTCTATCATTCGAGGAGCAGTCTAAATTTGGAGTTGCTAATTTTTCAGACACAGCAGTTCTCCAGGTTACACTCTCCATAGGCAGCTAGGTGGTATAGAGTGCTGGATTTGGAGACAGTAAGACATCAATTCACATCCTGCTTCAGATAATTGTGGAACCAAGTACAAGTCACTTAATTTTTCCCTAACTCAGTTTCCTCACCTATAAAAAAAGAGATGATAATAATAGAACCTACCTTCTTGAGTTTTTGAGAGGATCAAATGAGATAAAATTTGTAAGATTTGCTGCAAACCTTAAAATGCTACAAAAATGCTAGTTAATATCATTATTAGCTATTATTAAATGGGTGGAGGGTATGCTCACTTTGATTACATTTAAGTGTTGAAATAAACTACATTTTATTGTGTAACTTGATCTAAGGGCATGTTTTGACCTGCTTTTGCTCAAAACTATTATCAGATGTGACATGCAAACCACTTTAGATCTAATCTCCTTTGCCAGTATTTTCAAGGTCTTCCAAAAATTACCAATGAATCCCTTATTCCCCAACACACACACTATACATCATTCTGGCCAATTTTCCTCTAGAATAGACCATGAGTTGTCATGGCCAAAGAATTAACCACCAAGTATCCAGGGTTGTTGTCAGGATCAAATGAGATGATATTTGCAAAATGCTTAGCATAGTGTTCAGCATGTAGTAGGTAGATGGTAAATAAATGAGATCGGCTATTCTTATTAATATAATTACTATTATTATCAGCATGATAATAAGAGTGATTTGGTGATGCCAACTAATGATGAACCTCTTCATTCTTAGTTAGGTTGGGTCCCAGAAAGCAATGGTTACTGGCCCTAGAGTCAAAGTCCTTTTAGCATGGTAGAACCTGATAGGTTAACATCCCTCTGAGAAACCAAGATGATGCCTGGGCTACAATGAGACATCCAGTTTGGATTCTTTTCTTTTACTGTTGCTGTCATGACAGCAAGCCATTTTTCATTGCCTCAAAAAACTTCAAGTGGAAGGTGAATATATACACATTATATATATACACAATATATACACAGCAATTTTTCTATACATAGGACTATTTGTGATAAGCACTATAAGAAATACAAACAAAAAAAAAGACATGAAACATGTAGCTAGGTGGCATAGTTGATAAAGTACTGGACCTCCATGATGTCAGGAAGACCTGAATTCAAATACTGTCTTAGACAATTACTAGTTGTCAGATCTGGGATAAAAAAAAAACTCTGCTTGCCTCAGTTTCCTCATCTGTAAAATTGAGGTAATAAAGCACCTACCTCCCATGATTATAGAGAGAAGAAAATAAGGTAATATTTGTAAAACACTTTGCAAACCTTAAAATATTATAGAAATTTCAACAATTTTTTGAGGAGCTTAAAATCTAGTTGAGAGCTATGACAAATTCACAAAATATCTTTGAAACTCTAAGATTGTTGGGAGGGTTTGATGAAAAAAACTTATATGCTAGACCATCATAAAAGTATTTTATTAATAATACAAGAGATATCACAAAATAATATACATTGAAGTATGAAATGATTAGTATAGATTATATGTTCTCTGGAAATTCAAAGAGAGAGAAAATGTCAGTAAGCTGATTTCATGGAAGAGGTGGGGGTTAAGCTGAGTCTGGATGGCAAGATGACATTTACAAACATGGAGGAAGGCGAGGAATGACAGGTGAAGTAGAATCTCTTTCTTTGAACTTTTCCAACATTTGCATGACACAATTTAGCATTTAATCATACAATGCCTTATTTTTGTTATACATTATTGCTTCATTGAAGTTATTGATTATTGGTTTCTTGAGGGCAGGTTTTCTATCATATACTTCTCTGAATCCTCTAAAGGACTTAGTACTTACTTTACTGGGCAAATAGTAGGTGCTCAATATTTGTTGCTATTTTAAAAAAAGAAAAAGAAGAATGACTTTTTAAAATGCCAGCAAGCAGTTGACATTTCCCAGAGGCCCAATGTGTGTGTAGAATACTATCCTGGGGCACTGATAGAAATCAATACAAAAAGAAGTTTGAAGCTTTGTTGGCTATCAGAGGGAGGAAAGACTCTCATTACTCTAAATAACTTTGGTAATGCAGTTGGAACAAAGCAGCCCCAGAATCATTCCACATCTCAATCCTCTTGGCTCCAGTGGCAATGAGTTCACTCAGACATATATCATAGTAGGGAAATCCACAGCTTAAGGGAAATTCCCTTTAGTGTTAGTGAAAATAAAATTTGGGATCTGTATGCAGCTTAGACCATTTCTTCACTTTTAGACAGTTTTATGTTTATGTTTTTCTTTAACAACAATTTTTTTAACCAATCCAGAGGTTAATTAATAATTAATATATATGTATAATTGTATATGTGTATGTATAAATTGGTAGATAGGCAGAGGCAAATAGAGTTAGAGAGATAGAGATTAATAGAGATAGGTAGAGAGACAGAAATAGAGATAGGTAGAGATAGAGATAGATAACCAGATAGATAGAGAGAGAGATAGATAGATAGACAGAGAGAAAATAGATAGATAGAGAGAGAGAGAGAGAGAGAGAGAGAGAGAGAGAGAGAGAGAGAGGCCAGATTTGCAAAGTACTTTCCTCACAATTGTGGGAAAGGTGATACAAGTATCATTATTTCCACTTCCCAGAAAAATCAGCCTTAGACTTACTTGAAGTGACTTCCCTTAGTTTTACTACATTATAAGTGTCATTCCCAGGTCTTCTGATTCCAAGTCTAGTGTTCTGTCTGCTTATCCACACTGTCTTTCTGACTTGTGAAGTTTCTTTTCATTGAAAAAATAGAAAAATGACATGTGTTCCAAGTCAAAAGTCATCTGTTTCCTAAGCAGAAAAGTAAAGATTGTTACTAGTTCTAAATTACTGATAAATGTTCTTCTTTGCTGAGACCCTATGTCCTGTGACTACTGAGTCATAATCACAAATACTCTACTTTAATTCATTCTCAAAGAGGACTGCTTTTATTCAGCATATTGATAAAAGATGAGCAATATTACCTTTTACAATATACCTGTCAATTAACTGGAAGTCAAAATTCTCTGTATAAGTCCTGTATGTTTGAACAAACTATGAAGGTGGTCAAAAAAGCTTTAAAGGAAGAGTTTCCCAGAATTTGTAATAAGCTCAAATAAATGAAATGTGCCAGACTTGTGAATTCAAATAGAGGCAGTTAGGTAGCATAGTGGAAACCTCAGTTCAAATTCAACTGTGTGTTCATGGGCTAGTCACTTAACTTTTGTCTGCCTCAATTTAGTGAGCTGTACAACAAAGATACTAATAGTACCTCCTTCCTAGGGTTGTTGAGAGGATAAAATGAGATAATAATAGTATTTTCCTTCCTTCCTTCTTCCCTCCTCTGCCTTTCTCCTTTACTTTTTTCTTCCTTCTTTCTTTCTTTCCTTTATCTCTTCCTTCCTTCTTTTCTCCTTCCCTGACTTTCTCCTTTCCTTTCTCCCCTTTTTCTTTCCTTTATTTCATCCTTCCTTCATCACTTCCTCTCTTTTTCCTTCCTTCCTTCCTTCCTTCCTTCCTTCCTTCCTTCCTTCCTTCCTTCCTTCCTTCTCTTTTTCTTACTCCTTTCCTTTCTTTCTCTCATTCTTTCCTTTAAATATTTCTTTTTTTCTTTCCTCTTTCCTTTCTTCCTTCATCTCTTTCTTCCTTCTTTCCTTCCTTCCTCCTTCCCTTCTTTCCTTCCACATCACCTTTTCCACTATATCAGTCTGATCCTCAAAAGTTTCCCTCTTTATCCTACCTTGTCATTTCTACTTAAAGATCCCCAATCCATAAGGTAGTTGCTTATTTCACACCTAGTATATTTTCCTAGGTGCAATTTTTTCCCCCCACAGAATTGTAAATATTCCTCTCATCCTCCTATGACTTTCTTAGAATATATTCCTTCTGGAAATTCAAACCTGAGCGACCTTAAGCTCTGAACGGGGGTGGGGGAGAGGTGTTATGGGACAGATAACTTAATTTCCTGTACCCCAAAAGGGTATTCATTCAAGCATCCTCTCTGATAAAGTAGAAAAGATATAATATTGTAGGTTAAAGTTTTCAATGATATCATGATTAAACATTATATCTTTATAAACCTGTCTTTTGAGCATATCCAGTTTTGTCTAACCTACAACCTACTGTATTCCCTCCCTCACAGGTGAGTAATAACCACCTTTGATTGTCTAACTGTGTCTAAAAGTGCCAAGAATAAGACATTTATTAATTTTTGTTTTCTCTGACATCTTTTAGGCTTTCATGAATTGAACTTGCAAAAGAGGAAGAACTTTTCTGCCCCTGCTCTCTCTCTTTTACCCTGGTTCTGACAAATGGATAGCCGTGCTTGTTTCTGACTAGTATTGTTTATCCTCAGGTATATGAAAGGAGATTGAGAGCAAAGTGTGGTTCAGTCAATGGATCTGGTAAGGAAATCTTGAGAAACTAGGGTGCCTTGAATTCAAGTGGGTGGGGTTGGACTTGAAACTAAGACTTAATATACTAGGTTATATCCTGTTCCCTTCCCCAGGGATTGAGGTAGTATTGATGGGAGGAGGATTATACTTCCCATGAGTTGGTGGGAGAAGATCTTTGAATATTGTGTAATATTTTCTGAAGTAAATATTCCTTTACAAAAATTCATTGTGTTACATTTAGAGGGATACATCTATCATATTCCCTAATAATAGAGGTTGCTGAGCTTGACTTTGATTCTTAGAAATACTCTAAAAATATTATTAAAGAGAGAGTAGTAAATAACTAAGAAAATGAAACGGTGCACCATAAAAGAACCATCATGACTTTATCAAGAGTAGGTCATGCCAGAATAGTCTCATTCCCTTTCTTGACAAGTTTCCCAGATTGGAAAATTAGGGAAATAGCTATTAAATTCTTATCAGAGCAATTAACAAATTATTTTATGCTATTCTTACAAACAAAAAAAGAGAGGCATGAGTTAAAGAAAAGTTTAGTTAGGTGGACCTGAAATTGGTTAAATGGTTAGATTCCCAAAACTAATTATTAAGGTTTCCACATCACTTCCAAGGTGAACTCTAGTGTCGAAATACAGGGATCTGTGCTTGGCCCTCAGTTCATTATCATTTCCATTGATGACTTGGATAAATGCATAGATGGCATACTTACCAAATTCTCATATCACAGAAATCTGGAGGGATAACTAACTTGTTGGATGAGCCAGGATCCCCCAAAGAGTTCGATAGGCTAGAAGGTTGGGCTCAATCTAATAAGATGAAATTTAATGTAACAATTTATACTCAGGTTAAAAAAAATCAACTTCACACATATAAAATGAGGGACATTGTGGCCAAAGCTTTTCAATTGAAAAAGATACAGGGGTTTTAATAGATTTAATATTCTGATCCAATGGACAAAAAAAAAAACAAACTAATGTGATCTTAAGATGCATTTAGAGAAATCTATTGTCTAGATTAGAAGACCTGGGAAAACAATTACCATGTTATACTCATCCTCATTCAGATTACTCAATAGTTTTTAAAGACCCTATTTCTCACCTGATCTCCTATGAATCACTCTTTATCTTCCTTATGTTTGGTAAAATTGCCAAATTTTGAATTTTGAAAACAATCACTCTATTCATTTTAATATACCTGATATTATTATTCAAAGATCATTAAGCATAATTTTAAAACTGTATAGGTTTCTGGAGGTTAGCTAGTCTAATTCTCCCACTTTAGAAATGAGGAAACTGAAGTGAAGTGCTTTGCCATGATCATACATTTAGAAAATTAATAAAAGTCCCTTAATTTGGAACCAGAAGATCAAAAGGTAGAAATTCTATATACCAAATGTCAACGACTGATTTTAGGAAATTAAATGAAAATAAGGAATTGTTGTCCCATGTAGTGGGCCATTTGGTTATAAAATACTTTCTAGGGATTATAAGTATAAAATATTCTATCTATATGTAGCCTATAAATTACAATTATTACACAAATAATAAGATCTGGGAATTCGTGAGGATGATATAAGAAAATTTGGAGCTATGCTACTGCCATGGTCTGCCATCACTGGTTTCATGGGAAATGATCAGTTAATATATATTAGAATTGATTCATTGAAACCAGATTATTAAGGTATCTACTCTGAGTCTTCATATTGTCATAGGACTTTTAATATGTTTGACTACGGAATCAATGGAATTTTGCAAAAAGAAGTCTCTAATCTACCTGAGCTATTAATGTAAATAACAGGTTGTCTTACTGGTTTTTATAAATATATGAAATACTTGTATTATGGTATGAACTATTCTAATAGTTAATGAAATCAAAGCCATTATTATCATTTTAACTTGGTTTCCCCAGTGAAAGAACACATTAAGACCTGAAGATACTCCTAAAGATGGAAGACACGAAAAATTGCTACTCAATGACTAAAAACATGATTTTCCTTTTTTTTTTTTTTTTTCATGTGAAATGGAGGAGCATAGCTCACTGTTGCACGGAACAATTTGCCTGCTTGGTGCGGCTAAATTCCTATGGCCACAATACAGTCATGACTTAATCCCTTAATCCAGAAATGTCACTCCTCAAAGTTTTTGTTTCAGCCACCAAAGCTAGAAGTTAGAGGCTATAGTTCCGTCGTTAACTTGGTTCACCGCAGAAGAAACTTCAGAGTCGTTTTTTGAAGGCCTAGAGACTGATGTCATTGCTTTGCCTATCCAATGTCACCTCTTCCTTCTCCACAAAACCATTGGGAACAAAGGAGAAGGAGGCAAAGAGCTGAAATTTCAGCCTTATCCCAAGACCCACTTGTGAACTAATTTCTCAAGTAAGATTCAGCTTTAAACTTTAGGGGGGTACTAAGAGACAAGGGTAAGAGACGTTAACAGTTAATGTGACACCTATGGTAGGGAAAAATCTTTAGTTATTACCACATTAGCATCTGTTCCTTATGGAAAAACATATTAAATTAATATGGCATTTAGTATCAAAGTGCAGTGAGGACTGTACTGGATAGGATGCAAATTTGTGTGCTTTATTTACAATTAGTGAAATGCTTGTTGCTTTGGCTAAAAGGAATTCAGCATTAACATTTACCTCAGTTGTGTAATGGAACTCATTATCAAAGCAAAAATGCCTTGGAGGCAGCAGTTCTTCTTATAATATAGCCGTTTTGCAGACATACACTGTCCCTATAAAAATGAATTTGATAGCTACTGAATTTCCTAACTGCCTTAGATGAAGTCTATGATCTGATTAGCTTAAGGGAAAAAAAAAATCTACTTGGGTAAATATCCCTGAAGAAAGGCACATTGAATCTTCTATCTCATTAACCAATACACTATGACCATCCTGTCATTTTTTAAAGGTCTCCTATATTTATGAACAGAGACACCAATACATAGTACCCCTCCTATTGCTGAACTTTAGACTTGAGCTCATCTTGGCTATTCTGCCATTCATAACTCAATGAAAAAGATTGTATAGATTTTCAATTCTTCATTTTTGTTTAATCCTAAATCCTTCCCCGTCCCCCCCCCCCCAAAAAAAACCCAACTTCTATTCCCACTCTTGGATATTACTCCACTATAAAAAGTAACAACACAGAAGCCATATTGTCATAAATATTGCTATAAAATGCAAATGCACAGTATCAAGGACACCACTTAAATCTGACCCCCATATAAAATCTCATAAAAGCCAGATCTTTTCCAGAGAGATGAGCTAATTTTAAAGGCAGAATGTTTGTCACTCAGCATTTGTACTGCTACAGTTCTCCAACTGTAACAGCAAAATTGTCCAAATGGTTTTTCAGGAAAAAAACAAATTTTTGGAGATGTCTTGAAGAACTGAAAATTACAATTCACTTTTTTTTTCTGAGTAGTGCCAAGTTCAAAGAATTTGACTGCTCAAGAGGAATTGCTTGGGTATAAAGAAAAATATATCAGTTAAGCTGTCATACATTTCAAAAACTCTAAGAAAGGAAAGGTATAGAAGAGAGGAGCAAAGATAAGATAGCTGAAAGTAAATACAAATGAAAAGAATGGTCTTTAAAAAATAATGCTAGGAATGCACAAACCTAGAAAGAGCTGAAACTTATGATAAATGATAAGGACCATAGCAAAAAACGTTTCTAAAATTATCATGGCGGCAGAAGGAAGAGCAAAGACGGACTAGGCCAATCTGTATGGGAGTAATAACATGATGACAATGAATCAAGAAAAGAAGGCTTAACTACTCAATTTTTTTGCTTTATTTTCTCTGCAAAGATAAAATGTTTTCATAGTGGAAAAGTTAAAAGAAACCCCAAAATAATGAAAGATTATAAGATAGTACTACACTTACTTTACTAAATAGAATTCATTCAGTCTATTAAAACTATACCCCAAAATTATGAAATAACTTGCAAATGTGACTACTGTCATTATCAATTATTTCTGAAACAATGTAAAAATGGTTAAAGTGATATAATACTAGAAATAAATGCTGGTATAATTGCTAAAAGTTCCCAATTATTAGATTTTCCATTTATATGGATTAATTTCATATTATTATCTATAGCACATTGTTCTAATTTGTTATGATCCTCTTTGATCTTGATTCTATTATTCAGCTTATTGGTCAGTCACCTTTACCAGTTCATACTCTCCATAATTTTGATATGCATGATATTCATCTAAGTCATTGATTTAAAGAAAATTGATCAGAACAGGTTTGAGGATAGGCCTTGGTATCCTTCAACAGAGACCTCTCCAGTTTAACATAATTGCATACATTTTGGGGGCATCTGGTTGTTCAACTAGTTCTAAATCCAAATACTTGCACTATTATCCAAACTACCTCCTCTGGATTTTGAGATGGATTCTTAAATGCCTTGTTCAAATATAGGTAATAATATCCATAAAATGGATTATTAGCTCAGCCCTACTGAACTCCAGAGAGAACTGTGGATTGTTTATATATAGAAAGGGATAGCATGCAACACTTGAAAAGAGCCCTGGATTTGTAGTTAGGGGGCTGCTTCAGATCCCAGATCTGCTATTAACTACTTGTGTGACATTGGGGAAGACAGAGTTTCTCTGGGTCTCATTTTACTCATTTGTAAAAGAAGAGACTTGAAAAGGGAAATGGGCAGGGGGGAGACATGGCTCAGTAAATAGAAATTCTAATGAAAAGATTTGGCCTTTCTCCTAACCCTAATCTAATACTAAAGCTATTGATCTAGTAACTGTCAAAAA
This sequence comes from Macrotis lagotis, assembly GCF_037893015.1. Lineage (NCBI taxonomy): Eukaryota > Metazoa > Chordata > Mammalia > Peramelemorphia > Peramelidae > Macrotis > Macrotis lagotis. Next base: position 148,213,787 of record NC_133661.1, read on the forward strand.
AGAAATCAGATTGTTCTGCTATCACTTATGATTACACTTGAAAAGGTGGGGAGGACAAAATTAAGAGGGAAGGGGACAGGAGTATGTTGGCTTAACAACTGATTCTCAAAAAATTTTTCACATGACACACTTTTAAGTTGTTGCTGCAGTATTAATATTTTCTTAAGTCCAAATAGTCATCAGAACAAATCTAACCTTGATTTGTAGAATTTGCTGGGTTTTGAGGTATAAATATTCACATTGAAAATTTAACAATTGATTCTTAGAAGCCCCAGGGCAACATTAAATGGGAGAATGTTTTTCAGTTCTCCAAGGTCATTCTATCCCCATTCCCTTCCATCATCTCCCCCCTCCCCAAGAAAGCTAAAACAGAACAGAACAGAACAGAAAATAATTTTTTGTTATTTCTTGTCTCTTTTCAGTGTATCATATCTCATGAGTGGCAATTTCATTCTAAAGACTGATTTATCAAACAGAATGAACAGTGATAGAACCATACTCATTTCTTCACAAAATAAAAACCATCTTGAATGTTTAATCTACCAAAAAGTATTTATTTGAATATTTGTTATATTTCAAACATTTTTAACCTTTGTTCATTTGATGAAGCTTATGGACTTCTCAGGATGTTTTTAAATACCTGTATTAAAATGCATTGGGTAACAAAGGAAGCCAATTATATTGAAATAAAGCTGCATTTTTTTTTCCTATCCAAGTCCATGGAACCTTGAAGTCTCTCATAAGTTAAGAACCTGCAAAGTGGGAGAATGAGTGACAAAAGAATGATCGTATAAGATATGTGCCTTAGAAGGACTTAGAATCTTAGATTTAGGGACACAGTGGTCTATAGAGAACACTGGTAGAGTATCTGACTCATGCTTTTAGTCATTTTTTTCACTTCTAACTCTTTGTGACCTATTTGGAGTTTTCTTGGTAGCTAGGAGGCTCACTGGATAAAGCACTAACTTTGGAATCAGGAGGACAGGAGTTCAAATCTAGACACAGATATATGACACTTACTAGTTGTTGTGATCTTGGGTTAGTCACTTAACCCTGATTGTCGCATTTCCAGAGCCATCTCTAGGTGCTCTGATTCATGTCTGGTCACTGGACTAGATATTTCTGGAAAAGAAATTGAGGCTGGTGACTTAGCACAGGCACCCCCTCAGTCAAATCCAATTCATATGCTATTGTGTTTCTTCAGACTAGTTTATCCTTTACCCAGAGGAATTAAAGAGGTGGGAGACAAAGATGGAAAGTTCTCCAAAAAGTTCTTCATTTATTCAACCAAATACAAGTGCTTAAATACCCCTTTTCACTCCCAATCCTGAGGCATTTTCTAATTACAAGTCAAAACAATGCTTGGGTGCTTTTGGACAACAAATGTTATAAGTTTACTTAGTACTCCCACACACAACAGTCCTTTATGATATGCTTGTCATGGTAGCACCTCCCAGATGTCATGGTCTTCTTTGAGAACAAAGGACAAACATCATCATCATCATCGTTGGAGTAGTTTGTCATTTCCTTTCTAGCTCATTTTACAGATGAGAAAACTGAGGCAAACAGAGTGAAGTGATTTATCCAGAGTAATACAGCCAGTACGTGCCCGAAGTTAGATTTGAACTCAGAAAGATGATTCCTCTTATATCTAGACCCAGTATTCTGTCTACTGGATCAGTAGTAAACATTGAGTAATACCAATGATTGATTAATTGGACTGGTCTAATTTATAACCTTACAGATTCAGTTAGGTTGAGAAGGGGAATTCCAGTAGAAAGAATAATGATTCTAGAGACAGAACATCTAATTTCATAGTCTAATTCTGTCACTAACCATATGACTTTGGCCATAACCTCACTGGGTCTCAGTTTCTTCATTTGAAAAATAAAGGGGTGGAACTCAATAATGTCTGAGGTTACTTCTGAAATATGACCCTGTGATCTTGTGTGATTTGTCCAAAGACAAGATATCATCTAGCTGGTAATAAATGACTGTTATAAGTGAAAAACTAGAAGTACAACAGGAAGTCAGATAAAGGAAAGATGGGTGTGGGTTAGAATAGTTCAAGGCTTTGTGGAGAATGCACCTTAGGCCAGGCCTAAGGGATAGATAGGGTAGGTTGGATCTGCAGCAAAAAAAAAAGGGAGGAGACTGTTGTGGAAGGAGGTGAATAAGAAAAAGGGAAATTTCCCAAAAGGTATCTAAAGAATGACTATCTGGGACTAATCTATAGGAAAGGACTTATCAAGAACTGGCATTTCTCAATTCCCTAGAGAATTGTAGAACAGTTGAAAAAAGTCCCGGAATTTGTAGTTAGCGGGTCTTGCTTCAGATCCTAGCTCTGTTGCTAACTACTTGTGTGACCCTTGGGCAAGACACATTATCATCTGGTTCTCAGTTTACCCATTTGTAAAAGAAGACTTGAAAAGGGAAAGGGTGAAAGGAGAGACATGGCAGAGTAACTACAAGTTCTAATGAACAGAATGCTTGGCCATGGAGGAAAACAAGCAACAAACAATAACGTTTGCTATTTAACTAGTTATTTAACCTCTCAGTATCCCTAGAAAACTTTGTAAGACTAACAGCAAATGTTGGTCTGTGCTGATTTGATTGAGGGAGTTTATCTACCTTCATACTAATGAAATGTCAAGTTTTAAAAAAATGACAAAAGGGGGGCACACTAAACTAGATCTTTTAAGGTCTTTTCTTAGAATGAGAATCAATTCTATTGCCATCTCTTCCATCTATTTTTCTCTTGTTCTCTATTAAAATGAAATCACCACAGAGGAGAAAAGGAGGGGATTAGAGAAAGTTTGGGAAATTGCAGAGAATGACAAAACTGAGGACTGAATTTCTATTGACCCATATATATTATTTCTCCTTTCCAAAGGGAAATTGCATTAACCTGGCAAAAATTTAGGAGTCTAAATGACTTCAGTAGCATTCACTACCTTTTACAGAGGTGATAGCAACTTCCCTTCCTAGAGGGACCCTCTTTTAGATAGAACTATTTTTGCAAACCAGCAAGGCCTCAGTCAGCAGTGATTAAATTACCACCTGAAGCCCTGAGACACTTCCACTCCTCTCACTTTGTCTTTGGGGCCTCATCTCAGCAGCGTGTTTCAGCATCAGTACAAGCCACAATTGCAATCTGTTACATACTAAGGGTAAAAAGTAATGCCCTTCTAACAAGACTCTGGGTATCACTGAGATTCCCTGTGATTTGGCCATCTGAATAGTAATATTCTTCACATTCAGGTAACAAAGCTCTTAGGAATGGGAAAAATTGCAGAAAGGCAGAAAATGACAACAATTTAGAATGTTCACCCTTTGCATGAAGACATTAAAGAAGTCCTAAAAATCCTTATCAATGCAGATGCCAAATTGTAAAAAGAGAGAGAGAGAAGCTTCTCATAAAAAAATAGTCCAAGTCCAATTTATAATAAGTGGTCATATACGTACTGCAGGTTATGAACATTGCAACCACATTAAAAGTGATAATAGCATAATGCCATCCAGTGTTATGAAATCCCGGACAATATAAGATGGGCTGCTTAAGCATAAAGGCTAATACAGTCTATAAGCACCAGGGAAATTAGAACTACATGGAAGAAGAAAAACATTCACTTGATATTTCTCTGGATCACCTCCTCAGTACTGGCAAGGAAGTAAACAAAGGCCTCTCAGCATTTCTCTGTGCTCCAAGCCCTTTCAGTCTTTTTTTTTTTTTTTAACTCATATCTTTAGTATCAGAGCTGACTCTTTAGGGAGGATACTGTGCCACCATCTCATACTTTATTTCTGAGATGACTATAGAAGAAAATAGGGAAATGAATTAAGTCAACCTTGGGAAAATTCAGGTCCATTGTTTTTTGACTTTGAACCATAGTCAAAGAATTTTAGAGCTAAAAAGGACCTTAGATCAACAAGCCTCATCTAGTAGGTGTGAAGTAATATGCTAAAGATACAATAACATAAGGTAATTATTTTCAAAGGATGTCAGAAAGATGGTCATTTTAATTATCAATCTTTATCCCAGCATGATAAGAGTTAAAAAAAAGTGATGAAATTAAGAAGCAGCGTGTGTCTGGATTTGAATCTTAACTCAGACATTTCTAGCAAAATGACTATAGGTAAATTACATAGCCACTCTGGGCTTCAGTTTTCTCATCTCTAAGAACTAGATAATGCTATCTCTATCCCTATCTGACAGGGTTTTAAGGATCAAAAGACACTTTGCATGTGAAACATTTTGCAAAACTTAAATCATTCTCCACTCACCTACCCACCCACACATACTTGCACATATAATATATGTATACATATGTAGGTGTATGTATGCATGCATGCGTGTGTGTGTGTGTGTGCTAAATTGATCACTAACCAATGGTGATTTGAATTTTTTATTTTTGGAGCTTTGGAGAGCAATAAATCCCAAAGGCATTTTTGATCAGGAGGAGAGTCTAAAGGTCTCCAGAAAGAGGAACAAAAATTTAGGTTTTACTGAACAAAGAGGGTCAAGAATTTAGATTTTATTGGACCATGTACCACTAGATCCAAGAACCTGCATACTAATTATGTCTAAGGAAGTCATAAGAATAACCTGCAGCTGAAAAACAAATAGGAAAGTGTGAGTGTGTGTCTGTGTGTGTGTGTGTGTGTGTGTGTGTGTGTGTGTTTGTGTGTGTGTGTGTGTATGTGTGTGTTTGTGTGTGTAGGATATAGGTCTATAAAGAGGTTGTTTCTCTTTTTTTTTTTAGCTAAATCTTAAGATCACAGATTTTAGAATTGGAAGACCATTGAGTCCAAGCTCCTCATTTTACAGATGAAGAAACTATGACAAGAAGGATTAAATAACTTGCCAGGGGTTCACACTACTAGCAAAGATCCGAGGCACGATTTGAACTCGGCTTTTTCTGATTCCAAGCCTAAAGTTCTATCCACACTGTATCGTAATCTTGATTCCTTGGTACCTGTCCCCACTGTGATAAGCTCAGATTTTAGATCACTTCTAGTGCACCTAGGCCTTGGGTGGAGACCCAGAATCTTCAGATCTTCAGATTGAACCTTCTCTCACCTGAAATAGCCATCCCCCACGCCACATCCCTGCAGATTCTTTCAGAACCAGATCGGTTTCTCCCTATACAGGGAACCAGAGGGAGACACAAGGTGCCCTTCTTCCTTGACAGAGTTTAGACCACTTGAGTTGTAGATACCTCTGTCTTTCCTATTAAGGGGGGTGCTTCCAAGTTCTGCAGCAGCTTTATAGCCATCAGAAACACATTACCCGTCTTTCCCCTGGAAGGCCAGAGCTCCTTTCCCAATTTTTCTGAAAGAAGAATCACCCTTGCTTCCTAAAGCTTCTGCCTCCAGCCTCTTCCGGCAGTTTCCCTCAAAATCTTGTTACTGTTAAGTCCCTTACTTTTAAGCTACTCCTTTATCACTTCTTCAGAAGTAATGCAAACACTGGGGTAAGCCTATTTTTAATATATCGGAGAGTGCGGTTTATAATAATTCATGCTGGTTAGTTTTGTTTCAGTCTCTTCCCAGTCAGAATGCAATTTGCCTACGGGCATGAACAAAATGGATGCAGTTGGAGGCAGTGGCATTCTCCTTGCTCATTGTGTCTGCTCCGATGCTGATTCAGCAGCCTGTTTGCTCTTTTAAGAGCATCTTAGGGGGATTTCCCATTTGTCTCCATTTTCCCTCCCCCACTCTTGCAGCCAGAGCTCCAAATAATGATGAAGATGCATGTAGATGACCTGCCCTTAAAAAATACCCTTAACTTTTCCATTCTTCTTCATGTGACAAACCTGAAGACAGGAGCAACTACTGTAATTTCTTTCCTACTTAACTCAAAAACTGAGAATTTAATCTGGAATTTCTATCCACTTGCTTTTCATTTCTCTCCCTTAACTCCCCTTTTCTTTGCTGCTATTTTTCTTTCTTTGCCCAACATGGTTAAAATTCATTCTCTTTTATTCAGCAAAACTTTGGAGCCTCTTTCCCAGTAAATAGCCTATGAAAGACCTTTAAAAATTATTATTATTATTAACCCATCCCATGTAAAAATAGAAGGAAAAAAACAATGGAATCATTCCTCCTTATTTGTCTGTTTTCAGTTATAATGATGGAGACTAAAATAAAGTTGAAACAAAATGCAGTATACTTCTCTTTCTTTTAACAAATGTCATATTTTGCATTTATTAACATTACTGTTTTGACCAGTGATCACACTATTGTAAAAAAAGTTTCATTAAAGAGTATTTCTTAGGAGGGCAACAAAATGGAATGCTATAAAGATGTAACATTAAATAAATCCTTATATAGGACAAGTGGTTTAAAAAAATGACCCACTAGTCCTTACTATTGTAAATATAAAATACAAAAGCCTAGTTGCTGTAATATTATTATTATTATTATGGTGCTCTGAATGTGCTATGTGTATAAATATTGGTAGCATTAATGTAAATTAAAGCAGTATTGTGTTTCTCTTACCTGCCTCTACATGTTACAAAAGTCCAATATGGGCATGCTGGCATTAAATAAGTGCCTGCAAGTTAAGTCTATAAGTTTTTAAAATAATTCACATATTCAAAAATATTTTGGCCTTATCCAAAATAGCTCACATTTGTAAACAAAAATTGGGTTAGAATCACAGAATCATGTAATTCTATTAAATATTTAATAAGCACTTATATGTGTCAACCATTATGTTAGGCATTAGGGATGTGAAGGCAAAAATAATTAGCCCCTGTCCTCAAAGAGTTTATATTTTACTGGTAGATATCATATTAACACAGATAAATACATATAAAGTAAATATAATTTCTAATGACCCTGCATCAATAGAATTAGATAGAACATTTGAGATAATCTGGTATTAGAAATAATTGCTATGTTTGAATTCTTTTTCTGTGATTTAATTCTTTGTGTAATGAGTAAAATGCTAGATTTTAACCTGGGATTTAAAACCTACCTCTTACTATGGAGGGAACCTGGGCAAACCACTTAAATTCTCTGGGCCTCAGTTTGCATATCTATGAAAACAGAGGGATGAATATCTTCGGTTCATTCTTCCTTTAAACCTATAATAAGCCAAAAATGCATGCTCTACTCCACAAAAAAATCTAAATTTTATTTCTATGACTTTGGCACTGGGAAAGAGGGTGGGAGAATGGTAATTATTTTTTTAAAGACATGTTTAGGATATCAATAAAGATAATTAGAAATCACTTACATTCTTTCAAAGCTCTGTTTTCTAAATCCAATGAGCCAAATATAATCTCTGCCATAAGAATTTTTAAAATTAGTCAAGATTTAATGAAACCAGGTCTCATTTTTTTATCATGAATGATATCATAATGACAATATGAACTTGTCAAAGGCATTTTATAAACTGTGAATTTGAGATAACTATTGAACTAGTTGAGACAATTGGTAATGCCCAATTCCCTTTCAATTATGGCATTGAATTAAAGTTTGGTAACTTATATATAGTAAGAGATAGTTCAGGATTTTTTTTTTTTGAGTCCTTTTGATTTCTCTCTTCTTCACCCCTAGCTCACAGCTAACCTTAATTTACATTATCTCACTTGACTACATAATACCCTATCCCATTTCCTGATTTCAAAAACTTTTCAAAATATAAAATGATGCCTAATACTGTGAACATAAAAGAATACTAATACAATAACACTGAAAAACTCAAAAGGAGATGATTAGCTAAAAAAGAGGAGTGAGGACTATGGAGAGAAGACAGGAGGGACAGTGAAATAGATTCATTAGTCTTCCAAGTATTCAAAGGATAAAATGACTTACAAGGTTAGCTTATTAACTTTGGTTAAACAACATTACCTAGATTTTATTTTCCAATATACTTTTGGTAGACAGTGAATTGCCCTGGGAGAGGTATTATGTAATTTCATTTCAAGCACTGTCCTTTGGTTGCAGCAAACAGAAACATACACACGCACAAAAATCAGATTGCAATTAAAATCCAATTATAAATATATTACTATATTAGACACCTACCCAAGAAAGATACAGCAGGGGACCTTCTCTGAACAGCAGTGTATCACAATTTCCAAACTGCTTTCATGTGTACTTTTGACTATGCCCTCTGACCCTGAATGCATGTTAAACAATGCTTTGTAGTCTGTATTTGTGCAGGAAATGGAGTAGATGTATTCCTTATGACTGAATGACTTTAATAACACTATTACCAATTTACTTCAAAAGATGACATGGAAAGAATATTAAATCTTTTTTCATTCAAATTAATAAACAAGTGAAACCTAGAGTTTCTCTAAGGAAAACAAAGGCAAAACAAGGAATTTGTAAGATGTGATTTATGTGTTGATATGAAGAAATCTACAACTGATGAAAAGATGAGGCACCTTTGTTACTACAGTATACTCTAAGCCCCCATCTATGTTGGATCTTCCACTTTCAAATCACTGTTGCTTCACTGACTGAGAAAATGGAACAAATATTAACAGCAGAAAAGAGGCAAGTCATTACTCTCAGCTAGAGTCTTAAATATTATTTATAAGGAAAAAAATACAAACTATGTTAGATACATAACATATTTCAGATTCCCTTTATAGGATAGCCCTCATTCTGAATTTCCAAAAGATTTTTAATGTTAAGCATTCAAGTTAATTTTCTTTAATTTGAAAGCACATTTCAACTAGAAAATTTAGACTCAATTTTTTCCAATATCTGACCCTTGAGCTCATTTGTCTTCATTAATATGGCGCATCTAGACAGATTGCACAGTGCAATTCTATTCATCTATCAAGTTAACGGGTAAGGACATTAAAAATGGGTTGGTTCTGGATTTTTAATTTATGAAAATTTCTAAGGGCCAATTTCTGAAACCCTACAGTTTCCTTTTAAGTGGTCTGGCACAGATCATATGCCTATGCACAATTCACATCAACTTCATATGGTTATAAGACAGGTATTAATTAATCTCTCTACTTTCACAAGTACTTAAAAAAGTTCCACTCAAAATAATGTCAGTTTTGCTTTAAGGGAAAAACAAGGAGAAAAAATGCACTTGACCTTTTGCTAAAACATAGTTTAGAGATTCTGAAAATGAGGAGGTTACACTCTTAACCCTAACCTTTGCTATTTGAAGATTCTGATTCTTTGTTTATTAATCTTTATTTTACATGTTTGAGTTATACAATTCTATACTGGTCTCGAATCACTAATTTCCTCTTCAGTGGTATACTTTCAGTTACAGAAATTGAAGTGATATATAGAGGCCCAAAAGCCTAAAGAAGGTGAACTCAAGAAGAATGGTACAAGATATTTAAAATCTAGATGATTCCATTTTCTGTCAGCTATTTAGTGGGCAAAGACATAGAAGTCCCTGGATATCCATGCAAATAAAATTAATCACAGTTATAATTATTGGTCAAGAACCATCCTGACATTGCTGGTTCCATTCATTTCACAAGTAAATCTCATAATCAGGTGAAACTGAGGGGAGGAAAATTATGGCAATTGATGACATTTTGATATTATCCAGTCAAACTCTCTGGGAAAACTTTGGGATCCAATTCCCAAGTCAAAAGCATTTTTAAAATGCTGGGTTTGTGAAAAAAAACAGGAGTTCCTCTGTACCTTACTCCTAATATTGCTTAGTATTTTGTAGAGGAAGTTGAGAGCATTTTCCATCTGAATTTCCTCCAGGGAAGTAAAATGAAAATCACAAGAGACCTATTGTGAGTAAATATTTGGAAAAAACAAATTACTGGAACTTAATGCTGATAGAAACACCTATAGATAATAAAATAACTAAGAAGAATTAGCAGAAGCTCACCAATAATCCTTATCAATCTCAGTGCCAATGCCATTGGTCCCTGTTGAAGACCTGCAGAACCTGGCAAATTCATTTATGATGACATACAAATGCAGAAAACTGGCTTGGAGTTGTGATTCTGTTTCCCATTCTCTTCCATAAATGCCTTTTTATTTTCTTTTTTTTAAAGAATCACTTACTATTGTGAATTAAAATGGCTGAAAATGATAAAAATGAATAATTTAAGAATTCACATGTCTCGTTAACACTAAATGACTTTCCAGCTGGGCAGAAAATCAAATTCTACATTTGGCAGTTTTACAAGTCATCATGGAAATGATATGTCTATTCTTTCTTTGATCTCCTATTTCTAGATATTTTCCTCATTTCTAAATAGTTTCCTCTTCTGAATGTCATGAAGGGTTCTTCAGAAGGCTAAGGAGTAAGTAAACCTTTGGGGATTTTGGAGTAGATAAATAGTGAGAAATTTAAAGTTTTAAGTAATGCTAGTTCATCTAGTAATATGAAAAAAAACCTCATCATTTAGTTGAATGGGAGTTGTCATTATAATATCCATTGAGAGTCAAGGCATCAAGTAGGAATGAACACGGGAAGGAGAATAATTCTCTCTAGCCAGTCCTGCCATTCACTAGTGTTCCATGAGATATAGTCACAGATGAAAAGAGAGGAAACTTTTCTTCCTGTTTTCCCCTGATGTAGAGAATTCATTCCTAAGGACCTTTGCCTCTGAGACAGTCAACCATCTAAGTAATCAATCCAGAAGCATCAACTGGGTTTCAACTATACTAAACTTCTGAACAACATAAATATTTTTAGATAGTATGAAACACAAAATAAATGCTTAAAAGTATAAAATATTCTATATATCATTCTGTACAGTATGGGGGATGGAGAGAATGGTCAGAAGGAAAGGAAAAGTCAAGATCTAAAGGAACATAATAGAAATTCTGATCTCAAAGTTTTCTGTTTCTGGTCTAAGATTTTGAAATACCACTTGCTCTTAGAAATAATACAAAAAAGAATGAATAGATAGTGTACTGGGGACTTTTGACATCAAAAAAATCAAGGTGCTTCATATACATCACTGCTCAATAAAATTTATTACCCAGATGGTCTGAGCTTTTCATGACTCTACTACAAAATCTCTCTGACATATCCCATTCTCTCCTATTTCTTAGATGTCTTTGGAGAATGAGTTGGTTTGTCTTGCTAAAGCCAATTTTTCATTTTGTACTCTTGTTTTCTAATTTTGCCCATTTGGTCTGGACAGTGCAAGTTTGCTTTACTTCAATCTCACAATCTCCCTCTATTTTTCACTTTGCCTTTGTCTTACTGTATGCATATCTCTGTCTATCTGACCCTTCCCTGTCTCCTTCTCCATCAACCTATTCTTCTGGGTCTTTGAACTATCTAAGACCTCACTTTTTTTTAAAGCCTTATACTATTTTAAAAATCTTTCCTTGGCTCTGATATCTTCTCAAGCTACTGCCAACTTAATTCAATAAACATATATTACGGAGCTCATAATCTGAGGTAACTTGAGTAGGTAGTGAATCAAGAAAACTCCTAGTAGAAAATGGCACCTGAGTTAATTCTAAGATGCCAGAGATCCCAAGAAGTAGAGCTGAGAAGGTATTTCATTTCTGGCATAAGGGATATGTGCAAAGGTATGGACAGTTTATGGCACTGGGAAGAGAGGGGTTAATAATGGTTATAGACTGAAAGTGGAACATAAAAGTTTTTCAGTTAAGAAAGTGAATCATTTGATCAATCCCAAGACATGACTGATCTGTTATGATTGAAATGGAGTATAGGAGAAGGTTGTAGGATTTGAGAAACTAGGAGATTAGGGTATTTGAGGCAATCAACATGAATGTTGATATTTTGTAGTATAAGTTCAGAAATTGGAGAAGAAAGAAAGTCAAAGAGGCAAGTGTTAAAGTCCTTAAGACAGAAAGGAAAAGACCTGGAGATCAATACATAACATAGATTATGATCTATATGGGATAATAAATTTTAGTAGAGTATTTGAAAATGTTTCTTAAAAAAGGAGGTAATTCTTTCTTCCATATATTCTCATTTTCCTTATTTGTTTGTTTTGTTGACATTATAGTCTCCTACTTCTCTTACCTTTCTGACTATTCCATCTTTGTCTTCTTGGATAATTTTTATTCTTCCCATCCCCTAAGTATAGGTACCTTTCTCCTCCATTCTTCATCCCACCCCCCATGCTGCATGGCTCTGTTTTCAGTCACCATATATAGAATACTATATTTTCTTTCCCTTGGCAATCTTGTCCATATTAAAAACTTGACTTATCACCTCTTCTAGATGCCTCCCAAATCTGTAAGTGAAGTTCTTCCTTAAAGGGAAACATGGTGCAGTGAGCAGAGTCCTGGATAAAGAATCAGGGCAGCTGGGTTTAAATCACAGCTCTGATAATTCCCAGCTATGTGAGCATGAGCAAATCATTGAATCATTCTGAGAATCCATTTCCTTAAGTGTAAAATGAGAATAATAACATTTGCACCACCTTCTTTATATGGCTGTTGTGAGAGGAGCATTTCCTAAATGTTAAACCATTATAATATGAGTTGTTAACCAAGTAATTGTTGGATATTGTTTGCTCTACTGAAAACTCAAATATAGCATGTCCAAATTGAACTCATCCTCTTCCCTCTCTCTCTATTTTACCCCAAAATTGAAGCTCCTCCTCCTACTATTCATATTTCTCTGAATAGTATCATGAATCTCTCAGCAGTCACCCAGGCTGAAATTTCAGTTATCTTTGAGTCTTCCCTTCCTCACATTCAATCCTTGCCAAACCCTTTCAATTTCCATCTGCATAACATCTCTTAAATACATTACCCTGAAAAGCAGGACTCTCTATAATGTAGTTCCAACCTACCTTTCCAATTTAATTTTACACTTAGACTGATGACAGTTCCCTGAGTTAACCCACCCCTTTTACTTTCCGTACATCTATTCAAGAAGTCAACTTCTACATCTGGAATAGACAACCCTTACATCTCTTTCATGTTTAAATCCTTCTTTTTCCTTCAAGGACTATCTTTTCCCATGAAACCTGCCTTGTTTCTCCCATACTATCCCTCTATCATTGGAATCTCTAATGCCACAGCTTTCTCTATGTTTTTATTTATAATCTAAACTATTTGAGCTATTTTTGTACTCCTCATTCCCTGCTATATAAAATAAACAAAACATTCACAAATTACTTGAGGGTATAATTGTGATCTTATGAGTGGTTCCTTTGTAGGACCATCTATTTTTATCCTAGATATCTTCAACCCTGTTGCTAAAAGGGCACTTTCTATACCCCTTTATTCTGCTTGCTCTGGGAACTTTACTCAAATAAACACCACCATCATTTTTGGAAAGATATTATTGATAATTGATTACTCTATTGTCCATGTAGTTCCACCTTCCATGTAGTTCCTCAGGAGAAAATAGACTTCCTGCTACTGATTCACTAAATGTGCCTTTTCAGCAAGTAATACTATACAAAATATTTTTTATTCATTCATAATTCCAGGTTTAACAAAATGCTTTCCATCTAGCAAATATTTAATAATGTATTGAATACAAATAAAACAACTCCCTCTCCTTGCCTAGTCTCCCATAAGAAAGGAAGAAATTGAAAGAATATAGGAAAGTAACATGTTGAAGTTGGCATAAACTGATACTATGTTAAATAGAACCCATTTTTGTTTCCTTATTGTGTACTCTCTCCATTTGACTGTTATATAATACTAGATTGGGCCATGACCATGAACACCGAATAAAATCATTTCTCAAATCATGTGTGCATGGGATAGAATGCCTTCCTTTACTGGTAATTTAAAGATAATTGGCTGAACTAGATAGATCTTTAAGATCCCTTTGAGATAAAAGATTCTAGGGTTCTATAGATAGAATTCAAAGAGAAATGTGATGACATTTAATAACTATCAATTGTAAATATTAATTGCCACAGAGTATATTCAATTTTGTCCTTTTGAATGGTCCCTTTTTAGGACTACCAAGGAGAAGTTCTTTATGAATATGAATATGATGTGTCCTCAACCATAATTAATATCCACAGCTCTCTCACTTCCTATCCTTTCATCTAGTCATTCTTTTTTTTTTTACCAGAATTTCATTTTATTAAGTATTTGGATTATTATTGTCACTTTCTGTGTCTGAGTGTTTCACATATCTACTTTTTTTGTAAGTTATAAAATAGATTTTTAAAGCATTTGTATCATTTCTGAATAAGATCTAGATTTTTTCTGACAAAGTGATCAGTAATAGATTTCAATCCAGTGCCCATGGACCATAGTATGTATATAAAAACTATTATGATATATAGTCAAGTTTTAGATCCAAATTCCTTTTCCTAAGATGAAAACTTAAAAGGGAAAAATCAATACTTACAAATCTATGGGGAGGTGAGGTGATACCATGAAAAGAATAAGAAACTAAATTCTACTCCTGGTTCCACCTTCCTAGCTGAGTGACCTTAGATAAGTCATTTCAATGTTCTGGGCCTTGGTTTTCTCACTGATAAAATAAAAGGAATGGATCTATGATCTCTAAGTTTCCTTCTACTTTAATGAAGTGAGCCCAAGAGGCACAAGGTAGTTGCAGATACACTTTAAAATAGGTTTGTGTACAGATTACATTGCCAGATTTGTTCATTTAGAAATTATATACATCTATATAGTTCATGCTCTTTGAAGAACATTCTCTATACCTTCCTTGAAAAATTGAAATATGTGTGTATTTGTGTGTGTGTGGACATCACTGAGAAGGCATTTTTCACTCAAGTCTGTTTCCTTTTCAGCAAAAAGAATAAGGTATAAACTAGTTGAAATGCTCAACTAGGAGTGCTCTGCAAAAAAGCAGTCCTAGAAAAATAATAAATCTTGATTTCCATGTAGTAGCATTTAAAGTTGGCATGGATGAAGATGATTAATTCTGCAAATCTTAAAGGATGTCCTGAAGATGTATAAACCATTACGTTTATCATGGTATGCAAACTATGAGGACCTGGTAGGGTATTCTTTAATACTCATACAACTGTATTTCAATTAGGAAAGGAAAATTGTTTTTATCTTTGTTTATAAATAAAAATATATGGACCTTGGGGAGCTTTTGAGAAATTTTTTTCTTCTTTTTAATAATTAATGATCCAATAACATTAATTTTATGCTCCTGTGATGAGTAATAAAATTTCTACTAGTAAATCTGAATAGGGTATAATTTGCAATCTAAGAAAATACGGATAATAATAATAGTAACAATAATAAGCACTTATGTAGCACTCTAAAACATTTGTATATGTTTTATATACATTAACTCATTTTATCTTCACAACAATCTTATGAGTTAAATGCTCTTATAATTCCCATTTTTACAAATGAAAAAAGATTGAGGCTAAGAAAATTGAATAACTTACTTTAATCACACAGCTAATAATTGTCTGAGGGAAGATTAGAACTCAAATCTTCCTGCTGCAGGGCCAATACTCTGCTTTGTCACCTAGCTAGCTACCTCAGAATTATAAATCTATCAAGAGAGCATTGACCTGGAAGTCAGGACAATGGGAGTAATATTCCTGACTTTTTCACAACCTAACTTGGCAAATTTGGACAATTCAAAATATCTCTCCAAGTCTCAGTTTCCTCCTCTCTAAAGTAAAATTTTAGATTTAGAAAATTTAGATGAGTGAATGAAATTATCTTTAAGGTTTCTTCCAGCTCTGTGTTTCTGCTGTCTGATTTAATTATTCTTAAAGTCAAAGAATAATGAGAACTGAAATGAAATGAAAAACCTCGTTTCCTCAATGCTGAGTAAAGTATAAAAGATCTTCTTCACCATTTAGATATATGATTTTCTGACTGTGGCAGTGTTACTGTCAAATTTGTAAAAGGTAAGGAATAAAAATTTACCTACAGTTACGTAAATAAGGTCAAACTGTACCTCTGTGGGATGGGGGGAAGTGTTTGTACACTTTTGAGTTGCCCTGCTTAGTTTAGTACATTATATTATTGAACTGTATAAATTGTGTTATTTTCACTGCTGACACTTTTATAAATATAAAGAACTCGCTAGAATAAGTCCTGATATGTATCACCAACTTATCAAAATGGAACACTTTACCGTCTTGAAATCTGGCATTTTGATAAAAATAGCCCCATTTTTCATCAGATTTGTTCCACTGCAGAAACGCAATTGTTGAATAGTGTCTAAGTATGCTATAAGAGGTGTAAAAAGCAAAATGGTCATTAGAAGGTATATTAATAAACCTAAGTTTTTTCTTATCTTTAAGTAAACTGAAATTTGTATTTTGAAAGAGTAATAATTCCATAATTATTAATAGTGCATGAAAATATTGTAAACAGGAAACTGAATACAGTTCTACTCTATATGTCCTAAATACTACATCTATTTATGATGATAATAGTCACTGACTATTATATAGTACTTTAAAATTTATAAGACACAGTATATATTATTTCATGGGCTCTTCATAACAAATTTCTTAGGCATATGTTAATATTTTTATTCCCATTTTTTCAAATAAGGAAAATGAAGGCAATCACCTAGAATCACAAAGTGTAGTAAGTGCTTGAGGCTACAGAGATTGCACAGAAAAGGACTGATGGTTTATTAATGATACTGGATAATGAATGAAATTATAAAGACAAAAAGAGAAGAGGACCCAACATGGGAGCCATAGAAGGAACTGTTAGAGGACTAGGAAAACATAGTTTTAGGGAAACTAGTCTCCAAAGAAAGAAGGTAGTCCATAGGTTCAGTTGGTGGTTATTAGAGAGTTTATTTCTCCAGAAAAGCTTTTATAGGATAGCAAAGAGCTCTCAGTTTCTATCTATACCACATCAAAACCACCTGGAACAAGATGAAACATCAGGTGCCTACTACGTGCATAGCATTGTGCTAAGCTGTAGAGATGCAAAAACTGATTAGACTGGTATTCCCTCCTACTTAATTTGTCTTTCCTTTGATTGAATCGACTATTTGCTTTGACACCTTAGAGACAAAGCTCCAAGGCCCCCTCTAGCTCTAGGATTCTGTGAACATTTGCCTTGGTACCACCCACCTATTCCAACACCTACCTACTCCTTCATACTACTTTCTGCATCATTAGTCTCAGTGAAAATAAACATCTGCCCGTAGCCAAACACTGTTAAGTCCCCCCACACAAAGACAATTTCTCATGAAAACTATATAAAATTCAACTGGGAGGCAAAGCTCTAGAAATACTGTCCAGTTTCTTCTGGGAGTACCAGAATATCTTTTGCATGTCATGCCATATATATTGCTGTTATGCAGGAGAAGATTGAATGTAAAGGGTGATCAGGTGCTTTATGATACTAGAATTAGAACTATCTTTTGTTGCCAGAACCTCTACTTTCATGAGTGACTTCAAAACTTATGCTTGGCCATTGGTAGGCCTAGAATTGAACAGAGGTCCAATTTCTAGTCAGCCTAGTGAGAAATAAACTATTTATAAGGAAGTCTGATGTAAAACAATAGAATAGTCCTGATTTAGGATAAAACTAGATGTACTTGGCTTGAGTCTCCAAATAGAATAGTCCAAGATTTCAAAATCTGACTTAATCCTATTCTGGCTGTGCCTGGCCCAAAGGAGTAGAAATATATCAGTGATGAACTTTAACATCTGTTGTGGGCCCTATGGGTTGTGTGAGTCCTCTGAGTACTCAGGAACTTTCTTTTGCTTCCCAAACCCTTCTTTGGTACTTGCTATCCTTTTGCCAAGTCAACTTTCCTAATTAACATTAAGGAATCTATGTTTTGGTATCTCTGAGGCATCACTGCTATCTTTAAAACTATGCCTCCAAGATGATGTTGATAATTGAAACAATAATTTAAACAATACAAGGAAGACATAAAAGTCTTTTCTTATCCCTTTCGTCTTCCCTTTGTACTTATTTAGTCAATTAATGCAAAAGAGCTTTATGAATTTAATTCTGGATAAATGTCTCAATGTCTCAATTCTTCAGTTTGTATATGTAGACATCTTAAGAGTTCAAAGTCAAGAATAGGATGTGTAAGTCACTTAAGTTAATGATTTCTTTCTTTTTTTTAAAAATTGTAACTTTTGCATGAGAATCAAATTATAATCCAGGTTGGGGCTCATTTCACTCTAAAATTGTATTTCAAAAGGTTCTCATGATTTGACTATCAAATATATACAACTAAATCATTGATAGGATGTGTTAATGAACTCCCCCAAAAGTTAACCAGCAACATACAAAAATAAACATTAGTTTACAAATATCAAGAAATTTTAAAATCTTGGCTTTCATTCTCATTTTAATGCTCTGAGGGGAAAAAAGACAGAAGATCAAAGAATCGACTAAAAGTCATTTGTTGTATAGAACGAAGTTATTTACATAAAATAACTCATTGAGATTTTAGTTAGGGATTCCTTTAGGGCAGAAGTCGTACTTAAAATTTTCCACTCTCTTACTATATCCTTTGAATAATTATCTGGCTACAATATCCAGTACAAAGAACAAGTCAAGAAAGTGTTTGTTGAGTAAATGATGAATTAGCCATTTTGGAAGGCTAAAATCAAGAATCCTTATGAATCATAAGATACCTTTTTCTTTCTTTTTTTTTCAATAGTAGCATCTGCTTTGGTAGACAGTTTACTTTCTTCCTTTTTGTTTCTGGCAGATGTTCCAGTTAAATGTTTGCTTTAACAAAACTTTTGTGTTATCTGTTTATATTATAACTTTGGAGGAATAATATGATGTATTCCACGTACAGTAAGTGTAAAGTAAAGCATACCAATAAAAGCCTATTTTGTTCCCTTAAAGTGTGAGAATAACATCTAAGTGTGAGAGCTATTCTCACACTTTGATGTTATTCTCACACTTAAAAACGTCAGACACTTGTATTTCCACATTTCAAAAAAAATTTACCAAACCCTAAAACCCTGTAGCTGCAAAATGAAATGCCAACACATCACCATTCACAGCTGCTTTCCACTGGCTCTGGAAAAGCAGGAAAGCACAGGCTGTTTAGCAGCATGGATGAAAATATCTGGAAACACTGAAGGTGAAATGAGAGTCATTTGAAGAGGAAAAAGCCAGACAATTCCACACCAAACCCTACCTGAACCTTTACCAGATCACAAAGAAACTTAGTTAAAGTAAAGAGAGAAAAACCAAATTTGCCTCTGCCAGGATCCACAGCTGGTCATCACTCTCTGGTCTTTGAAACCCATGTCAAATTGCCTAACAGCTGTGTATGCAGATTGGAAAACAGAGGAGAATGAAAGCCCCTCAAAATAAGCAGCCTCTGGTTAAAATGTTAGAATACAAAAATTAAAGAAAAACCTCCCCAACACTTTAGATATATTGACTCTTAATATGATTACTTTTTTACTGTGTTATCCATTTAAATATCTTACTTTCTGCCATTCTTTCCCACTTGCCATTCTGTAAGGGGAAAAGGGTTTTTTTTTCTCAAGGATTTTTGTTCAGACTCATTTTCCTCCCCAAAGAGTTCTAGACAAACCCCAGTCTAAACAATTACTTTTGCCTACCTTAATTTCCCTCAAATCTCAACTGATACAATATTTTTTATCATCTTCTCTTTGAAATGATAGTACCATGCTTCTGGGCACTGTTAACCAGCTGCTGTATGCCACCCTGGAGATAGTTTCATTTCAGTGATGGGGCAAGTTTATAGTTGTTTATAATTTGTAGTACGTACCTAGTGCTTTGGTTCAATCTGATATTATAACCCAAAACTCTTAACTGGATCATTTGGAGACAAGAATTCCCCCCCCCTTTCATCTATTGGTTATTGATTTTTTATTAAAACAACAATAGTAACATTGACATAATATGGATTACAGAGTCAAAACATAATCAGGACATTGTATTGGTGACACAAAACTAAAGAAGGGGAAATGATTTTATTTCTCATTAATAAATACTGATCATAATAAAGAAATAAGTTCTTCACAAAATATTTCGATTAGTAGATTTCAGAAACATCTGGATTGATGAATCAGCAGGAGACTTGGGATAATAACAATTATAGACTGAATACCTACAACCTGCACTTTGAAATAGACTTCCTAGTCTGTTATTTATCTGTAGGGTGAATATATTCCTAAATTGGGATCATAAAGTTTGCTCTTATTTCAAGACAAATATCAGCATTGCATTGACTTTGGAGAATGTATTTCCTGGGATATGGCAGGTCTCTGGTATGTTGGCAATGATCATTACCAAGGAAAGGATGAAATAACCCAATTATTAGAATATAAAACTGAAAGAAGTAAAAAATTGAGGAAAAAAAGTAATCTCTTTAAACAACAATATATAGAACCCTCATTGTCCAATATGAAAAAATAAGATGAAGATAAAATCTGAATTTATTTCATAAACTTGTGAATATATTTTATCTCTCCGCTGAATTATCAACATTCATTTAATATCCCTAAGCACATTGTATCATGCAGGAAAAATTCCTTTAGTAGGAGCTATAAGTTTAACTTTCAAAAGTATTCTTTGTGATGAATCTTAAACAGGCAAAGGAAGGTTTATATTATTCAACAGTCATTTTGTACTTCCAACTATTAGTTTCTTAAGGAAACTAACCTTACATGCTCTCTCACAAAACTGGCACACATTTGTCCTCTTTTGTACAATTCCCCTTCTCTGGGCAGCCTGTTCCTCTGTCTGCAGTGCCTGGTTTAACTTGCAGCTAAAGAAGGCATTCACCTACAGCGTTGTATGACTGTGCCAATGGTTCATGCCAACATGCCTGCCCACTGCAACTAGAGATACCCTCTAGGGCAAAGAAATGCACATTTTCTGAGGCCTCTGAGTAGATCTAAACTACATTGGAGCATTTTTAATTTAAAACATGTTCTTATAAGAGGGCCACTCTTGCTGAACAATCAATTTACATTAAATTAAATTAACACAGTAATGGATAGCTATAAAATCCCACATTACTTGCATTAAATTTAATGATGAAATAATAGGTAATAACAGGTTACTATTTAAGACATAAATATCACATAATCAGTAAATCCACTCAACAATAATGAATAACTTTAAACATCCCATTTACTAGGAAACAATCTCGGAAGAAGAGAAAGTAAATTGGAAAGTTATTGGCTGTCAGTGAATGTACAACATAATTGCAATTGAAAGGGATATCGAAGAGGCTGTTAATCTAGAACATATGGCTACTTCTCACTTTTCTCTGCTTTATTTGTATTGAGGCATTTGGGGAAAATTTAATACTGTATCCCAGGTGGCAAATCACCTCTCAATGGGCATGCTGTTTTTGTATCATTCACTCTGTGTCAAAAGTGTTAACTCACCTGCTTGGAAGTCGGCTCAGGACAAAGATGGAAGTTTTTGGCAATCCAAGAAATAAAGAAATTTATCCATTAGGCTCTTCAGATTCATTTTAGCTTTTAAATTAAATTATATGATTTATTTTTACTCTTTTCTCCCCCAATTATCTATGTGCATGAAACACTTGGTTTAAAAAAAAAAGTACAAAAAAAAAAAAGAAAGAAAGAATGACTCATACAGACGTGGGATGGAGTTAGATTGTTCCTTGCATGCTGAATGATGTATGAACAAAAATATACAGAGAGAGGGTTTCATGTAATACTGAAAACTATCTGCCAAATGATGCAGGGTTCCTTGGATTCATTGCCATCAGCATCCTGAGCCAAACAGTGATGACTCCAAAGATGCTAAAACCACATACCAGAAAGCCCAATCCTCAAAGACTTGGCAAAATGTAGAAACTTTCCATCAAAAGTAATCCAAATTCTTCACCATCCCCAACCAACTGAAGAACAGGGGTGACCCTAAGAGAAATGAGTTAACTTAAGTGAGTTAATTTCCCAGAAGATATGCAAGACAATCTCTATGATATTGGTCTCCTTGAGGAGAAAGATGTATTTAGAATACTTGGTCTAAAAATCTACAAGTCACTGCATCCAAAACCTTATTCTCCCTCCTTCATGCAGATAGGGACAGAATTTGCTTCCCTTGAAGAGAATAAAGAAAAAGCCCCTGCTTCAGAATAGTCAAATTATTATAAAGACAAGTAGCTGACCTCTCCAAGTCAGTATGCCTTAAGATACTATTATTTGCTCCTTAAATTACTGATGCAAAAATTTGACTCAAATCAGAGGACAAAGCTAGTGGTATAGAAGTGGTTAGTCACTGACTAATCTATGATTTCAAGACAATGAACTTCTACAATGAAAATAGCTGGTGGAGAATCTGTTGGGAAGACCCTCAAGTTGCACAATTTCACATCTCCTTCTTTTTAAAAATCCAGGCAGGTACAAGGACATTCCTGCCCAGGTCTGAAGCTATGAGGAGAAGAGCAGGATGGACTGCAGATAAGATTTGTTGGAGGAAAGTAAACTAAAACTAAAGGATATTTTAAAAAACCTCCAAAGGATTTTTGTTTTGTTTTGTTTTGATTTTGGCTTTGCCTTTGGCTTTGTGGTTGTGTTAACTTGGGAAAGTGAAGTGGCTCAAAGGCAAACATTTTACCTGAACTGGATATTCTTGATGCTGAAAGCCTTCATTTGGAACTCTGAAGAAATCATTTATACATCTTTAATACATCTGATACACACACATATAGAAACATAAAATACACTAATGTTTACAATCAAAGTACACTGAATATACAATACTTACTAACCTTGGCAGGAAAAATAATATTCTCACCATACTGTCTCATTCAATTAATGGCCACTCAGAGAGAGAGAGAGAGAGAGAGAGAGAGAGAGAGAGAGAGAGAGAGAGACAAAGAGAGAGAGATAGAGATGAGGTAAAAGCAGGTTTAGGCAGATTTGACCTCAATGCATGGGCAGAGCAGGGCTTGCCACTATTTCTAAAATTTCCTTAATCAACGTTATTTCTTAGTTCGGTTTAGAGAAGGAAAGGGACTTGGGGATTTTTGTAATCCAATGCTCTTATACTGAGTTCTAAGAAGGTTAAGAGGTCACATTAGGAGTGAGTGGCAAATTCAGGATTTGAACACAAGTCCTTTGACTATAAACTTAACTTGTTTCCTGCTACACCATTCCACAAGACAGGGAAAGAAGTCAGGTAAAAGGCCATTGGGATAGAGGAGTTCTAAGATTTGGGCAGCTGACAGAGATAAAAAGACACAGAAGGCCTGAAGGCAAAATTGGCTTCAGCCCTGAGATTAGATTTAATTTTGCCTGTTACTGATTAAAAGCTAAAGGAAAATCCAGAGAAACACTCAGATAATCTGGGAAGAAAAAAAATCAATTAATACTTGGGAACTACTTTTGTGCATGTTGAGACTTTTGCCTCGGGAGCTGTGGTATTGGAATATACCAAGCCCCCTCCTATCTTTTCTAAACCAAATAAATAAATGAAAAGAGATGCTGCTGAAAACTGAAAACCTTGACAAGTGACTTGTCAGGAAAAGTTGTTTTTTACATATAAGAAACCTCTCAGAACGCTGAATCGTACTGACGTTCAATTCTATTTATAGCATCCTTATCTGTTTGTATCGCATCAGAGAAATATAAATTGAGTGAATAAATCATTTTATTTAAAAAGTCAAAAAGCTAATCAAAAGATTTCATCTTTGGTTTTGAAATATAATATTCCTATTTTTGTTTCATTGCGGAAATAGACCTACAAAGCATTTGTGAGGGGGTGTGATACCTACTTCTAGGACATTAGAGAGACATTCATAAGTCTTTCCACTCAGTGGGAGAGATTTTTTTTTAAATTGTTAACTAGCTTGAATTCAAATACTGGTATTCAGGATGTACTACAAATAGAATATGTTCAAATCAGTAAAGATATACTATCGCTACCTACTACCCACATTACTAGAGAACTTTATAGTTTGCAAGATGCTTTCCAGCTTGTCTTGTATGTTATCTTCCAGTGATGAGAAAAACTGAGACTTCTAGAGAATAAGGGATTTGTCCAAGGTTAGAAGGCTAATATGGGGAAAAACTAAGGAAGGACTCAAACATATACCTATTCTAAGATCTTTGTTTCTTTCACTAAATACTATATAAAATATATATAATGTATATATATATATATGTATGTATATATATTCTGAGAGGTCATATTCAAGAGTTCAGTACCAGTCCATTGAGACTGAAAGCAAAAAGGTAAATCTAATAAAGCAGAGCTAGTTAATATCCCAAACAACTGCAAGGGGGTATGGTGATGAGACAGAGAGGTAAATGGAGAGGGAAAGAGTAGAACAGAGAGGGGAAGAAAGAATTATTATTTTTTCTTATTAAAAGTCCTCACTGAGAAAATATAAAAAATGTATTTATAATTTATTTTAAGTTTTGAGGAATGGGTCATAGAAAGACTTAACATGGTAGAATGAAGCAAGATGGTGTTTTCATTTAGCTGATTCATATAGAATTGTCCCTAATTATGACATAAACTTGGAATGCCAAAGGCCAGGCTGGCAGAGTTAAATTTTATATTTTTAATAGTTCAATTGCTAAATATGATCTTAAAAAATTAACCCCCTATCCATCTCTAATATTTACAAGTTTTCAGATCATTTCCCAGAGTGTTCTTGCTTTATTTCACATCTCCCCCACCTTCTTTTAGCATACCTAGGCACATCCCTCTGTCATCTCTCACTCCCCAATGATATCTGTTAGCTCTTCTATCTTCACTTCTCACTTCCACCTGGATGTCTGAAGGGTCTAACCTTGAAAATTAACAAGTATGACATGTCAAACATTAATTCAAATATATGAATGTGTATATTCATGTACATATGCATGTACATGATCTCTGAAAAAATATGGACATATACATATTCTATTAATATAGGATGTAAATAGAATATAGTAATCTATGATAACTACTAGCCACCCAAATTCTACTTTGCAAAGATTACTAAATTCTATTTACATCCTATATTAATTAATATATAAGATGATATAGATATGGAATAGATATAATTTTACATCTATATCGATAGTACCTTGATAGAACCCTTTATCTGTTTGTATTGTTTCAGAAAAAAATAAATTGGGCAAAATTATTTTATTTTAAAAATCAAAAAGCTAATCAAAAGTCTAATCCATGGTTTTGAAAAATAATATTCCTATTTTTGCTTCATTGTGGAAAAAGACCTATATGATATTTTATGAATGGACATTAGAAAGATGTTCAAAGGTCTCCAGACTATGGGAGAGTTTTTATATTTTATTAACATATTTCTATTACATATAATTTATTTATATAATTTTTATTATACATGTGTGTGTATATAAAACACTTATATATCTCATACCCTGAAATCCCTGGGAAAAATTACAGTTACCTATACTGATCCAAATTAAATCCTTTTTTAAAGAAATCTATCTTGAATTTATTTTCAATTCCATGCTATTAAATTTTCCACTCTTTGAGAATTCTCCCTCGAACAGCAACCTGAGCTTCCTAGGATATACAGATAGTTCCCTGAGGAAGGTATACCAATATGAGCAAATTGCTACTTACTTAAAAGGAACTGCAGCAAATTTAAACATTGGAATGATATGTCTGTCGCTCAGATATTTTATAAAATACTAGTTGGTGAACTCAGTATGCAACATTGGTCCCATTTTACAGAACACTGGAGATAAGATTCATCATGGCTGACTTTTTTGCATTTGTAGTATAGGGCTAGGATAAAGATAAGATTGAAAAGAAAAGCATTCTACATTTTCTGTTCTTTGCTCTAATAATATACTTAATAAAATAATGTTTTTTCCACTAACATATATTGAATGTTAATATATAGTATGTATTATATAAAAATAATATTCTATGTTCAAATAATGATCTAATAAAATATATACACACATTATATTTTATTAGACTATTAGTCAAGCAGAGAAATACACACACTTGTCTCCTTAATAGAAATAACCAAAGTTAACAGTAAGGACCTTGAGCAAATAGAAATAGAAAACTGTATTTGTTAAAGTTTTCATGAGCACAAATGACCAGAAAGAAAGGTTGTTTAAAAAAAAAATCAGAATTTCAAACATGGAGAATATTTCTTACAGCCTCAAGGAGGGTTTAGATTGCTTCTGCTACACTGACATAGTTTATCATATCAGCCAGACCCTTCAATAGAGATTACTTCTGTTCTGCAGTGCAGACCATCTGTTGTCATTTATATAAAGGACCTATATAAATTGGTACGAGTTGCTGTACATCTGAAATAGCCCCTCCTGAAAAAAATCACAAATTAATCGCTATCACTTTAAAGCTTTCAGGAAGGGGAATGAATCCAAAAATACCACACACACACACACACACACACACACACACACACACACAGCCACTTTCATCTATAATTTAGGAAAATGGATGCAGTTCAGCAACAGTTAAAGATTAATCTCTTATGCTTTTTTGTGCATTTACATAATTGATTCACTAGATAATGCACTCTGCTTCCTTATTTAATAAACATGTTAATGATTTCAGACAATTACTCAAAACTGCCTACAAGTGTCTGCCTAAGAAAAGCAACAAAAAATAATTAAAATGAAAATACACACCAAAAGGCACATCCTTCATATCACATTACACAAGATATTAAGTCAATATGTCACCCTGTCACCAGTCACTTGCTACCTGCTGTTATACATTTATTCAAATTCTAATGTATTAGCTGAGGCTGAGGCATTGGCTAGACACTCAAGCAGGAAAACACACAGGGTTGGAGAATAAAATTGGTACTTTTTTCAGGATATAGGCAGTAAAAAGAGCAGCAGCAAAGGGGAGGGAGATAATAAAACACATGATAGAAACAGAAGGTTGGAACAGATGCTTTCACAAGAAAACCTTTGGGCTATTCATAGTGGGGAGGATAAGAATGGGTGGAGTGAGGAGAAAGAGAAAAGAGGAGGAAGGAGAAGAAAAAGAATATGGAAGAGATGAAGATGAAGGAGGAATAAAAAAGAGGAGGAAGAGGAGGAGAAAAAACAGGAGGAGAAGGAGGAGGAGGGGTGAAGGAGAAGGAGGAAGAGGAGGGAGAGGAGGAGGAGGAGGAGAACAAAGAGAGAAAGAAGAAGAAAAGAAGAAGAAAGAACAAAAAAGAAAGACAAAGGAAGGAAGAAAGGAAGGAAGGAAGTCAAATGTATACTATCTCCACTCTCAACTCAAATGCTTGGAGTGGAATAAACAGACCAGTCATGACTACTATCTTAGTGGGAGAGTAAAGGATTTGGTGTACACTGGGGTCATCTTCTTTCCATCACATCTATTATCAATGATTAAACTATAAATCAAGATTTCCATGAATAGAAACTCTGGCCCCTTTCTCTCTTAAGAAATTATAACCCCATAGGTCTGACAGGGGAGAGGACTGTTAGATGACATTCATTTGGATTTTACTTTTTTGTTTAGGGTACCAGACATAGCTGGTTTTATTCAGACTCCTTTAATCCTTGCTAATTAATTGACTAAAGAACATTTATGAAGCACCTAACCTATTCTGTCCTGGGGCACAAGTTACAAAAGGGAAATAGTACTTATCTTCAAAGAGCTTACATTTTACTAGGCAGATTAAGATATGCTTACAAGTTAGGAAACCATACAACATATGTAAAATAAGTACACATATGTTCTGGGGTTGTATTAATAATTGGGATATTAGGAAGGCTCTCTTGGAAGAGACCAGCAAGAAACTTTGAATTAGGAACTCCTCTCCTTTTTGTAAGTGGAAGGGAAAGAGTGAAAAACAGCTACCAATGGGACCCTGAAGGATGATGAAGTAGCTCGAGAAATGAGTCAGTCACAAAATAGGTAGCTTTATTTTTTCTGGAGAAAGGTATTAGGTAAAGGTGGAATCAGAAATAGATTTTCCCTCTTCAGGAAATAAGGAAACACCAGTGTTGATTTTGATAGGCACCTAGTGCAAAAGGGCACACCATAAGACACCACCATCCCACACAAGAAGGGCATAAACACTGGACCCTAAGCAAATATGGGGAATCCTATGAAGGGAATTTTCATCTCCCACATCTCAAAAATCTCTTTATCCTTAAACTTGATTTCAACTATTTATTAGGCCATTACTTAATTCCCAATGACAACATAACTAAAGGATAAATGTTCTCAAGATTTTTTTTTTACCCATGGTCCTACTTGCCAAAATACTACTCTATCATTTGACAGGGCTCAAGCATTTTTTATAAGGGAGAAATAGGTAAGCTACAAGGAACTGATTTATGGCTAGAACAAAGGGTAGAATTATATATTTCAACAATATTATTTATTGTAATTACTGGGGTTAATTTCTACTTTATGAGATGTGTAAACAGTGGAGATATATTTTTAGAATTAACCAAACAAGGGAGGTTTCTTATTCTCAACTTTCCTGATCAATTCCTTGAATGCAGAGAAAGGTAGGTTCTCTGTCCTCCGTGAATGGGATTTTTTTTGGGGGGAATACACAATAATGATAACAACAAGAATAGCAACAATATTTATATTGTGCTTTAAGAGTTGCAAAGGCAAATTGAGGATAAAGAGGAACACCTTTATTGGTCTTCCAAGTGTTTGAAAAGTTTAGATTTTTCTGTAGGAATATTTTACAAATATACACTAATATATATATATATATATATATATATATACATACATACATACACATGTACATATACATATAAGTCTATATGTAAGTATATATACATATATTTAAATTTTGTACATGCACATATGTCTGTATATGTGAATTTACATATATTTATATATCTCCAAGTTCTCTCTCAACACTAAGAAGATCCCTAAGGGGATAGAGACTTAAGCAGTGATTTCATTGCAAGGGAACTCTAGGGGTACTGAGGAAACTCCCTCTAAAATGTACTTTGACATCTTCTCTGCAAATGTAAAGGCAAAGCTGAAGCACAGGTTTACCTGGGTCAAGAGACAGTGCTCTGCCTATTCCTCTTGGATGGCCTCTCTACAAAACCAAAAAACTCCCCAATAAATGCATGTGCCACTGAAGTTATCTAGAGACTCAAGGGTTCAGAAATATCCTATATTTCTAAACATCTTACTGGAGTTAAATTTTCTCCAGGTGTGGAAAGGGGTTAGGGGATCACCAATCTAGGATAAAGAATTGCTGTCTGACATTTTTGTTTATGGACTCAGTCTTTAAACTTATATACCTAACATTTCCACTGTTGAATTTATTTAAATTTAACATAATCAGAATAAACAATGCATATAATTTCCTTTCCTTTAAGGAGACAGTGTGGTGGGAGGTGGAGCCAAGATAGTGGCAGGAGAACAGCCTTTCTTAGGAGCTCTCTCCAAAATATTTCAAAAACCTTAAAATTACAACTCTAATTAAATTTTTGAGAGACAGAACCCAGAGAAAGAACCAGTGAGGTAATTCTCCAGCCCAAGGTAACCTGGGAAGGTTCTGTTCCATGGGGTTGGAGGGGGTGGCAGTGTGCCCAAGAGAAGGAGCTTCAGCCTTCCAGGAGCAGCCCCAGGGAGCCTGGGTCCCTAGGAGCCCTGACTCCTGGCAGCAGAAGCAGTTTCCTGACTTGCCACCCCAGGGAGCACCAAGCACAGCTTGGAAGAATGTCAGGGAGACCTCTGCCAGAGTGAGCACTAAACCCAGGCCAGTGTGGCCCTCCTCAGCACAGCTGTGGCCCTCAAGGAGGCCCAGATCCCAGGAAATGGAGCCACCAGCAGGGAACTGCCTGGCAGCTGCTCCCTGAGCATTCAGCCCACAGGAGGTAAAGGAGTGGAGGGAGACTGCTGAGGCCTGGGACAGGACTCTGGGACTTTGAACATATTCAGTCCCTGGTTGTAGTCTGGGGCCATAGAGCTGGGGTCTTCCTCCTAGCCCTGGGGTAGAAGGGTGAACTTGTGGTCATTCACAGACCAGGAAAGCAGTCAGAGCCTCCCATAAGACCTTGAAGGAATTGTGGTCCTTGCGGGGTGTTCCAATAATGCTCAAAAGCTCACAAAGTACCTCAAACCAGGCACAGGCTGGAGAAATGAGTAAACAGAAAAAAAGGAACCTGACCATAGACATTTACTTTGGTCCCATGGAGGACCAAAACCGACCTTCTGAAGATGAGAAAGTCCAAGATTCTGCTTTTAAAGACTCCAAAAAATATAGAAGTTGGGATCAGGCTATGACAGAGTTCAAAAAAGATTTTGAAAATCAAATAAGGGAGGTAGAAGAAAAATTGGGAAGAGAAATGAGAGAGTTGCAGGAAAAACATAAAAATGAAGTCAGCAGCTTAGTCAAGGCAATCCGAAAAAATGCTTGAAGGAAAATAAGTTATTAAAAACCAGTTTAGGTTAAATGGATAAAACAGTCCAAAAAGTTACTGAGGAGAAGAATGCTTTAAAAATCAGAATTGGGCAGATGAAAGAAGATAAGAAAGCTCTCTGAGGAAAACAAATCCTTCATATGTAGAATGGAGCTAAAGGAAGCTGATGATTTTGTGAGAAATCAAGACACAATAATTTCAACACCAAAAGAATAAAAAACCTAGAAGAAAATGTGAAATACCTCATTGAAAAAACAACTTATCTGGAAAACAGATTCAGACAAGTTAATTTAAAAATTATTGGGCTACCTGAAAGTCATGATCAGGAAAAGATCCTTGACCTCATTTTTAAAGAATTTCTACAGGAAAATTGCCCCAATATCCTAGAAACAGAGGGTAAAATAGAAATTGAGAGAATCCACAGATCTCCCCTGGAAAGAGATCCAAAAAACAACCCCCAGGAGTATAATAGTCAAGTTCCAGAACTCCCAAGTCAAAGAGAAAATCTTATAAGCAGTCAAAAGAACACAATTCAAATATTGTGTAGCTACAGTCAGGAACACGTAGGATTTAGCAGCATCCACATTAAGAGTTTGTAGGGTGTGGAATATAATATTCTGGAAGGAAAAAGAGCTTGGAATCAACTACCCAGCAAAATTGAACATCCTCTTCCAAGGGAAAAGATCGACTTTCAATGAAACAGGGGAATTTCAAATGTTTCTGTTGAAATGACCAGAGCTGAACAGAAAGTTTGATCTTCAAGTACAGGAATAGGTCTCCATAGAGAGGTTGGATGAGTAGGGTAAATTATGAGGGACTTAATGATGATGAACTGTGTGTATTCCTACATGGAAAGATGGTAGAGATAATACTCATATGAACCTTCTCATTTAATAGAGCAGATAGAAAGAACTTTTATAGATGAGGCATAGAAGAGAGCTGAATTTGAAGGTATACTATATTGTAAAAATGGAGTCAATGGGTGAAAGGGAAATATATTGAAAGAAAGGAAAGGAGAGGTAGATTAGGCTGATAGTTCATGTAAAAGAGTCAAGAAATAACTTTTGCAATGGTATGAAGAAGGAAAGGTGAGGGGGAATGAGGGAACCTTCATTCTCATCAGAAATGACTCAGAGAGGAAACAGTACACACACTCAATAGGATATAGACATTGAGAAGAAAAAGGGGAGAAGGGGGGTGGGTGAGGGGAGGGGGGGATGTAGATGATAGAGAAGAGAGTAGATCATAAGAGAAGATAGTCAGATATAGCACAGTTTCTTTTTTACCTTTTGCAAGGTGGTGGGATTGGGTGGTCTGTCCAGGACCATGGGGCCAGGTGATTGCTGGGTCTCTGGGGTGGGATATAGGCTTGGGGCTTCTTGGCCCCAGGGCTGGTGCTCTGTCTGCTACCCCACAGCACATTTTTGAATCCAGACAGAGTGAAAGGAGAGAGAAAATATAAAATATGGTAGTGGGGAGAAATGGATGGAGGGAGTTACAATCAGTAACAACTGTGGAAAAATATGAAAGTAACTTCTATGATGGACATGATAAAGAGTGTGATCCACCAGAAACAGAGCTGATAGTATCAGAACACAGACTGAAACACATTTTTTTCTCTTTCTTTTACTTTATTTCTCTTGAGGTTTTATATTTTTGTGGAGGGAGGGGGTATTATACTTACTCTTACAACAAGTATATTTTAGTAATGTGTAAATAAATTAAATAAATTAAAAATAAAAATATAAATAAATTGGGGGAAAAAAGAGACAGTGTAGTTTCAACACTATAGCTTGAAAATGGTTATTGTAAGCATCCCCTTGAGACAACCTAGGCTGGGTCATTTTGAAGAATGAACTCTGCAATGATATTTAGGGGTGCTGATAGGGAACCAGTAAGAACTCTGCCTGAAAGACATGTCAATTCCTTTTCTCATTGATTCATCAAATCCTAAGAGCCTTCTATGAATGCTAAGTGCTGAAAGATAAACCCAAGAGGAGTTCTTATTGAGAGAGGGCCATGCCTAGATCAAGCTCAATCCACTACCATTCCACTTAATAGCTACATAGACCTACTATTATAACATTCCAGTGGAAAGTTGTTTTAGGATTTAACCTGATGTGTTCCATATGTAATACAATGGAGGGTGTAATTGTAAAGGATAGAATTGTCCCTCTTTATGCTCCATCATACTTGATAAATAGGAATACTCTCCTTTCTTTCCCAACTATCTTCATTCTGATATTGAATTGCCTATATATATACACTCCAATTCATGAAGTCTTTTTCTCTTCCATTTTATGGAGTTTATATTGGATGAAATGTTATTAATAAAGTCACAATAGCTCATAGCCCCTATTTATAAAAATATCTGACTTTCAAACAGCTAATCAATCACTTTTTGTACTTCTTTAAATTTCATGCAAAATCAGGATACAAATAATGTTTAGGTAAAAGAAGTGAAAAGGATATATTTTGATGTTTGTTTTGAAAAAGGCAAGAGGTAGAGAAGTTGATGGAAGAAAAGCAACTTTTTATTTAAACTTCTCTCCATTTTTTTAAAAGGTGAGTATAACCAATAGCTGGTTCAAGATACCTATAGAATCCAGACTACCCAATTCAGTCTCACCCTTCTCTGCCATAGCTCCACCTTATTTTCAGTTTCTCCTTTCAATTTTTCCCTTTTAATTTTTGTTCTGATTGTTTTACCACTGTCCGATGCTAGCTAGCTTAGTTCATTAAGTCACAGGTTGGGCAGAGAATGCTTCCTCCTGCTTCTTTCTCTCAGTCTCTTCTTTTGAAGATTACATATCTCCTTTAAAATTGTGAGGTGTGACGCAGGCCCTTCAAATGTTACAATAGCCCAATCATCCCTGACAGGTAGGCAGAACAGATATTGTGATTCTAAGACCCCTGAAAACATTGTTATTTTCATTTTAGAGAGGAGGAAATTTGAACTCATAAGATGACCTAATTCATCTAAGGTGACATAACCAGTAAAATGGCAGAGGACCCACTCAAATGCTAGTCTTCTGACTGCAGATCTAATGGCAGTTTTGAACTACAACTTTTAGTTAACTCTAGACCAAATTCATTAAATTTAGTTACATACTGTCTGAGTATGGTAAACTTATTTTTTTTTCTTTACAAAGCCAGGCAGAAAGACGTTTGTATCTACTTCATTTCTCCCCTCCCATTTTTCTTCCCCTACTTCATTCTTTTCTTTTGCCCTGCCCCCCTTCATTTTCATTTCCTAGTCCAATGTTGGCCTGATCTTCACTCCAGTCAGACACCCCAATAAAATTTTGGCTGATATTAAAATATTATGACTTTATACTCTACCCATAGGAATAAAAACCCACATACCCAGTGTGTATAACTCTCAGTGAGTAATATACAGAGATGTGGAGGAGTCGGCACATGGATGAAAGAAGTGTAACCAATATTAATAAGAGTTCATCTCATTCCCACAAAAGAGAGGCAGAGTTGTATGGTGGCCTTAGTATCAAAGGACCTGGGTTCAACTTCTACTTCTAACATATCTTGGCTATGTGGTCCTGGGTATGTCTGTAACCTCTCAGTAATCTAGGCAACTTTCTAAGACTGTGTGTTTTTGCATTGGTAGAAGAAGTTTTTAAATTCAAGGAGCTCCTCATGCCATTGAAGTCTCAGCTTCAGCCTCTATCTTTTTCTTTATCCTACAAAACTGAGCTTCATGGCCATTCTTGGGTAATTCTGAGAATATTCACACTCCATTTAACTATTCTTTCCTCCTAGTATTTTTTATACAGGGAAAATCTAGTTAAGATGACCATCAAAGGCAATGATGTTTTGTTGAGAAAGTAGGACATTGTGAGTATAGAGGTAAGAAGGGGTCTCTATGTATGGGGACTGTGCAAAGAAGATAATAGCCTTTTATGTGAGGGGGAGTCTCCTATGAGATATAGATGATCTGTGATTTAATGAATGCAAATACTTCCGCTAAGACTTTTCATCTTTTACTGCAAATCATAGGATCATGGGATCATTGACTTAGGAGAAAACTTACAGGCCATTTAATTCAACAACCTAATTTTACAACTGAGGAAGCAGAGACCAGGGAGATTCACCAAGGTCACACATGAAATGAATGTCAGAATGAATTTAAACTCATATACTCTGACTCCAGATAGTCTTATTCTTTCCTCATATTTTGATTCTGTCAAAGGATCATAATGATCTATTTTGAGGCAGAGACCCTATGACACTATGAAGTGTCTGCATGTAGGTAAGGAGAAAGGCAAAGGTAGGAAGTCATTTAGAATATAACTCTTTAGAGAAAGAGACATGTCCGATAGCTTCCTATTTTAATTTATTCTTATTCTTTAGTCATTTCAATTGCTTCTAACTCTCCATGATCCATTTGGAGTTTTCTTGGCAGAGATACTAGAATGGTTTGCCATTTTCTTCTCCAGCTTATTTTACAGACAAGAAAACTGAAGGATACAGGGTTAAGTGACTTGATCAGGGTTACATAACCAGTAATTGTCTGAGGCCAGATTGAATTCAGGTCTTCCTGACTCCAAGCCCAGTGCTCTATCTACTCCACCACTTAACTGCCCATTCCACCTAGCTGCCTTCTTTTTAAACAAATGTTAAGCTGGTAGTTATGTTATTGGAAGAATATAGTAGAATTCTCTAAGTCTCAATACTTTGAGTATAGCCTGGATCACCCACCCAAAATATGGTCTGGGGACCATAACTTGGTCTGGCCATTTTTTGGTTACTTTTATAGCCTGAAACTAAGTGTATATGACTGTGGAGGATGCTTTCTCATTAGACCTGATTACCTTAAGGAACCAAGAATCTTCATGTGTTTATTTCCTTGTAACATTGAACTCCCCCACGTAAAGAACTGGCAAACTCAATTTGCTGTCTGAACTACACTTAGGGACAGTTCTGGGTAGAGAACATTACAATTAAAATAACATTGGTTTGAATTCCATACTTGGCTGTAATAGAAAATCCTATAAAGGTCAACTGTTTTTTGGAAAACTACAAATCAGGATGTACACCATCAAATGACCCATCCATGTAAGCCTCTTGGCTCTAGCTGTTGTATATGAAGCATAGAGCAGGTTTAAGAGGGAACAACATGTCCACACACCTGGGATCTTCCACCCATATGGAGCTTAAGTAGCTGCAACTACCACTTATAGCAAAAGTTTAAATGGGACTAAACTGTCATTTTCCTCTCTGTGTGTTTTCAGTCCCAACAGGTAGATGTTTTAAAAGTGGAGTTAATATTGGCAAAAAAATCTAGAAACAATCAACCAAAATCAATAGGAACTTATTGTGTTTCACTACAATGTACTCCTGTCAAAGAGACATTAATGGGAAAAACTTATAGTTTTTTATTGAATTAAAATTAAAGAGGTGAATAAAGATATGTAATATCACACATAAGTGGTAGACCAAAAATTCTTGGTTTGGGAGCTTCAGTATTCTTTCTTGTGATGGATTGTCTATGCTCTAAATACCTTGCTTCTTTCTATTCTGACCTTTTTCTGAAATCCTCAATTCTGAAGCTTGTTTGGTTCAAACTTCTAGAGCTGATACGTTGCTAGTAATTCCTCTGCCTCCTACCCCTAATCTCTTTACCTGTGACATTGGGAAGAAAAACCCATTAGATGTGCTCTTAACACCACATACCTAGACTACTCAAGTGTTTTGCCTGATGGGTCTGCCTGCCTCAAATATTTCTCCATTCTAATTCCTCTTCCATTCAGCCACCAAAATGATTTTCCTAAAGTGTAGATCCAACCATGTCACTTGTCACCCCAATCCACCTCCCATTCAATAAACTCTAGTGACTCTCTATTGCCTTCAGGATCAAATACAAAACTTTTCTATTTGTCATTCAATGACATTCATAAACTAGTCCCCTCCTGCCTTTTCTGTCCTCTTACACCTTACTCCCTACTACATACTCTTTGATTTAGTGCTACTGCCTTCCTGGTTGTTCGATGAACACAACATTCCATCCCATGGTGCCAATCATTTTCTCTGACTGTGCCCCAATACTATCTCTTCTTAGTTCCACCTATTGACTTCCCTGACTTTAAGTTCTAACTAAAATCTCATTTTTTATAGGAAACTTTTCCCAAGTCCTTGTAAGCCTAGTATCTTCCATTTATTAATTATGTCCTCATATATACCATAGACAATTTGCTTTGTATATATTTGTTTGAACATTGCCTTCCCCCTTTAGATTGCAATCTCCTTGAAGGCAGGGACTGATTTTATTTTATTTTTTTATTGGAAGAACTTAGCAAGGTGCCTGGAACAAAGTAAATAATACTCAAATGTTTATTGGTTGTTTGATTAAGCAAGACTCTGCCCATCCCTATAAACCAATGGTACTTGTCATTTCACTGCTGGCTTAGTTTAGAGAACCAAACTATGTGCCGTAGAGCTATTTTCCTAGTCTGAAGATGTCAGCTTGCTATCCACAGTAGAGGTGAACTTCATCTGTCCTACTTTGGAGGTTTTGACTTGGTACCCTATTGTGGGAATTTCAGAGCTGCCCTGGTGGGCAGAAACAGAATCTTGGCTCTTCTGTTCTGTTAGGAAGACTGACCATGTAGTTGGAGAAGTCTGGGTGTATTTAGGCTGTGAAGCAGCCTTTTTGTAACACCACCATTGAACTCTCTTCCTCCTGCTGTTACATGAGTACAAGGTGCAGCAGTTGCCCTGAGTGTATTCTCCCTTTGTTGAATCTCTCCTTTGCTAGATCTTCTGCCTTTCTGTGCTCCCATTTCCAGGTTTAAGTTTCAAGCCTTCCCTTGTGTAAATTGAAATGTGCCTGAAATAAAAGTCTACTGTTCTCACTCAGCATTCCCTGACTGGCCTGACTCATATGAAACTTCTTCTCTGTCCCACAATGGGTTGTCAAATCAGAAAAGAAAACACAGATTTTAACGAGGAACGTATCCAGGGGGAGTGTGAAGATGTTAAAATAAAGATTTGATTTCAGTTTTTTAAGCTATTGGACACTGTCAAAAACAGAGATTCTTAACCTGGAGTCAATGAATTTTTTTTTGAAGAAAAAAATTTTGATAACTGTTTAAATGTAATTGATTTCCTTTGTAATCATATTTATTTATGTATTTTAAAATATTTCTCTAAGATAGTGTCATTTACTAAACTGAAGCTAAAAGGATTAATGGCACACACACAAATTAAGATTCCCTAGTTTAGAACATTTTAAGAATAAAGTTAAATTACTAATCCATGTTAAATAGTTCTCATTCATATAGTGCTTTCCTCTATATTCCCATTTTGCGAATAAATATAACAAATATTGAAAGTACTCACTTAGATAAAAAGAATATGAGGTTGGATTTCAAACCCAGAAATCTTAGCTTTTTAAATAATAATGATGATACCGAATTGCCTTATATAGATAGTACCTGAATCCTAACATATCTCAAACTTTACTTTTGGTTTTGGGTTCCATTTTATTTCTGGGGCCTTTCACCAATTAACTATCTCCCAATTAACTGTAATGAGCTACAAGGAAGGTAAAAATCTTATTACAGGGTGATAACTCTATCTCCTCCTTTCTCTATTCCTTTCTTTCTCCTCACCTATGCACCTTCCTCTCCTTCTTTCCCTTGCTTGATAGAATGAAATACATACTAATTACTGAAATTGCAATTCCAGACCACCTCACTGTGGCTCTCTTGCCTCAGGAAGTACAACCAGTGCATTTAACATAACGGAATTACTCCTATCAGGCTATTAAGGTATTATCTTTAAAATACCTGAAAAAAAAAACTTTCAGCCACAGAAGCAAAAAAAAAATTGCATAATTAAGGTTTACAGCTTTCCTGCAATTTAATGGCCCATTCATTCAGGTCGGGAAAGTGGAACAGATAATGAACACACCAAATACTCAATATTATTAAGCACTCTTTATAAATCTACTCTACTGTTAATTTAAAACCTGATCATAATTGGATCATGGGGCTTGGCTAGTCTAAGAAGCAAGACCCAGGAGTTTTGTATAGGGAAAAGTTTGTCCCAATGACTCACTTTTGGGAAGTGAATTAAATGTAAGGCCCATGTGAGCTGCATCTCTGGCAGCTAAAAAGAATAATGTAAAAAGGAAAAAAGAACCAGTGAAGTGGGGTCCAGAGAGTATAGGATACTGACTTAGGAAGACCTGGGTTCAAATTGTACCTCTGATGCTAGCTACAAGACCAATATCTGGGACTCAGTTTCCTTATCTATATAATGAGAGGGTTGGAAATAGATGGCATTTAGGGCTTGTTCCATCACTAAATCTATATAATCCTTTGATCTTATGAAATCTTATCATCCATTTCAGAATAAAGGGATATATGCATTGTGAATGCTACTCAGCATTAGTATTCAATTTTTTAATAAGGAAATCTCAGTGACCCTACCTTTTGTATTTTCCCCTCACTTCAATTCTTCCTCATTGTCATCAGATGATATAGGGAATGAAATGAAAATCTGGGGCTTTCATCTAAACAATTTCCTGTTCTCACAGGGAGATTTAGCTAACACAAGATCAGAAGTAGGCTACCTCTTTGGGATTTAGGGATCCTTTAGTTCAGTCTTTATATCTATTTTCAATCTCTGTAGGCAGGACTATCAAAATCTTTGTTTAATAAGTCTATGAGTTTGCATACAAAAGAAATCCTCATATGTGACAGGATGAACGTAATCTTTATAAATGAATTATTAGGTCATCAATGTATATAGTTCATAAATTTACAAATTTAGAGCTTGGGAGAGACCCCAGAGGCCATCTGATCCAATTTCTTTATTTTAGGTGATGTAACCAAGATCTATAGGGCAAGTATCAGTAGTAGAGCCACAACCAAATGCAAATTTCTTCATTCAGCATACTATTTTTTATATGAGAAAAAAGGGAACAGGAGAATGACCAAGAATGGAGCCAATTCAATGATCTATGTTTTAAAGAGATTCTGTTGTATGTCTCCAAAGTGAAAAGGACACACTATTGGAAAACTTCATGGGGACTGATTCCAGGATTCATTAGTATCTCCGTTGTCTTTATTCATCTGTGTATATTATTTTTCTCTTCAATTCAAGTAAGTTTCTTGCCTTTGAGAACTGACTTTTTAAATCTAAAGTATATGACAGAGTAAGCAATTAATGAATGAATGAATTATATAGACTCTGCTAAAAGGACTTAAAATTTTCAGGTTCAGTAAATAAATTTCTTATAATAATAACATTGAAATGTACATGTAAACACCAATATACTTTGAAAGAAATCTTAAGAAGCTTTAATTTCATGACTGTCTTCAGTGTTTCACTACTCACCCTAGTCTAAAAATAAGTATGAGAATATTAATTTAAACCGATAGTTAAGGGAAGAACATATTTAATGAAACCTAGCTCCAAATGAGCATTAAATCAGTTTGCTATATCAGAGTAAGCAAACATCTGGATGTTTATGTTCAAACTTCATGTGACCTAGTTAAAGAGTCAAGGTTTTCACAGAAACCAGGCAGTTTCATTTAGGCTAGAAAATCTGCGAAATCTAATTCAAAATCTTGGCAAACTTCAATACCACTTACCAAAACACATAGAAACTTGTTTGACCAGTGAAAACTATACTAGTTCCCATTTCTCTTAAGGCTGGGGTCTTGAATAAAGTGACCTGCTTTAAAACTGACACTTTTGTACTTCACTGAGAAGAACAGGCTTCATAATTATTTTGGTTATCATTTGGTATGTTAATATTTTTTCTTAATGTAATTCATCAATGCCATAGATATTTGCATAGATTGTAAACACTAAGAAGGCAGATTTAAATCCTAGAGAATGACAAAATCTTAGTTGGAAGAGATTTTTTGAGATAATTTGCTGCCACCCCCTCATTTAAATGGATAAAGAAATCAGTACATTTAGTGATTTGCCCACAGCCTCAAAGTTAGATCTTCACTTTCTTCACAAAGAAAATTAGGAAGAAGATGGGGGAATTTGACAAGATGAGTTTTAAAGTCCTTTTTCTGATCCATGACTCTATATCTCATGAAACAGTTACAAACATTGAAGTCCTAGGATAACACAATTGTGTCACTCACAACTTGTTTGAGTCATAGATGGGGAAATACAAGATGTCCCAAAAGTCTTGGTGCACTTGGAGAGCTTTGAGAACTCAAAATAGTAAATATTAGGTCTTCTTGGAAATTTTCTGGTATGGTTATAAATCTTTTTCCATTCTGTTGTAATTTCCCTTTAAGATTAATTTAAAAACTCCTGGTAAAAATAAGAAAAAAATAACCTGCTGTTTATGCTATAACTTCTTTTAACTATTCTTTTTCTGTGTCCAATTATTAGGTATTGGATATTAGGTATTGGAACTTTACTGGTATTCTCCATAATCCCCAATTTCTACTCCAAATGGATAGAAATAGTTTAAGTGTTGAAGCATTAGAAATATTTTAAGTTACTGGGGAAGAATAGGCAAACAATCTTGAGGAGCTGCAACTGGTGGTGAAAAGCATTTCAGATCACTCACTGTGAGGGGGATGAGAATGGTATAAACCAAAGATACTTCCAAACTAGAAACATTTCAGTCTAACAATAAAAATAGCTGGCAAAGACTATCTGTGTAACCCTAAGCAAGTTACTTAACCTCTCATTGCTGTAGCAATGTTCTAAGTTGAAGAGAAGGTAAAAAAAAATTGCATTGATATTAAGAGAAATTACTTCATTCATCATTTCCCTATACCACTGAAATACACTAAGGGATCAATACATGGTTAATAGATGAATGACTTTTAGGTCAATCATTGATGGGAAACTTTGATATAGTGGAGATAAGGCTTAGAGTAGAGATCAACTCCAGAAGGATTAAGTTATCAAAAAAAACCCCCCTTAGAATAAAATGTCTTTCTGTGGTTGGCTTATCTGAGAGGGAGAGGTCCCCTTTTGATGAATGCAATGGGGATACAATAAAATTCCTAGTTCAGCATTTTGAGACAAATGGATTTTCTTAATATATGACAAGGCTCATGACACAAGCTTGCCTATGTAAAAACCAATAGAAGAAAATGTCCCCAAAACATTTCTGTTTTGGTAGCGGGTGGGTGGAATTAGGGACAGGGTTAAGGAAATAAGTTTTTAAATGGCATGAATACATATGAAATATATTTCCTTTAAAATGGACACTGGATATTTAGAAGGTTATAGCCCAAGGCATGAGAAGATCTTTGGAACTTTCCCTGAAGGACTGGATTACAAATTGTATACAAATGGGAAAGATCAAGTAAATACATTTCTATTTGATGCCTGTCTCATCTTCAGCTGCAAAGGGAAAAAATTCATAGTTTCCTCCAATAACATTAATTATCCAACCACAACGGAGCTTTTACAAAGGCTGATGATGTGTTTAGAAACTGGGAATGTGGTGAATCACCAGGCCTATCCCCAAGGGTTCAAAGACATCACAAGAGACATGCCAAAAGAAAAATTTCCTCCCCAAATTCACCAGAAAAACTCCAAAGTCAAAGTCAAACCCTAGTCCATGTATTCCAAGTCATGAACCTTGGGATGACTTTACCAGAATGGAGAAAAATGCCTCTGGAACCACCCAGTTTGGTAAGTGAGATGCTCATTTAGCTGTAAACATTTACCCACATCCCCAGTGACTTTCTGGAAGATAATCACTGAAATCTTTTTCATAAGAAATATTGGAGGCACAGCTTGTAGGCAACCTAAAACACAAAGAGAATGTTTCCATTCTTCAATAGAGTTACAAGCCCCCTTTCTCCTTTTTGAAGTGAAATTTAGGAGAGTGAGTTGGAGGAAGCAGAATTAAAAAAATACACACCAATTCCTAGGTTAT
This sequence comes from Macrotis lagotis, assembly GCF_037893015.1. NCBI lineage: Eukaryota > Metazoa > Chordata > Mammalia > Peramelemorphia > Peramelidae > Macrotis > Macrotis lagotis. The sequence continues at coordinate 148,255,892 of NC_133661.1, forward strand.
TAGATACCTGGCCCTATTACCAGTCTTTGTCTATTTGACATTTTTTCTTAAATAGTCCAAGTGATGTAGGACACTCCTTGCTTTTGTTTGGTTTATCAATCAATGTTCTTCATCAAATAGAAGGAGCCAAAGAGGGCTTTGTTTTTATTCTCTTCTCTGTCCATATAAAAGAGACTCTTATATTAAAAGAGTCAACAAATTGCTCATAGATAAGTTATCCCTTTCTCAACACTTTGGTGTATTCTTCCCCTTGAAAAAGAAAATGAAACTTGAGAAATTCTGAGGGTAAAGAAAAATGAAGTATGGGAGCTAATTTTTATTGATTTACCTTTCTCTGCAATTTACAGTCAGCACTCTTATGGATCATATGGCTATTACATTCAGTGGTTATATTTGAATTTGTTTTCCTACTCCAGATATCAGATTTTTATCTACTATGCTATACTTCTAGGCATATAAAACACATCATCCTAAAAGACATAGAATCAGTTTCAGTAAGATATGGCAAATTCTATTCAGTCAAAAATTATTGAATTTTAGAACATCTTAGAAATCATCAAATCCATTTCCACAGATTACATTTTGTAGATAAGAAAAGTGAGGGCCAGAGATTTTGGGTGGTTTGTTCTTGAGATTAGAAATCAAGTCTCCATCATTCTGTACAATACTTTTTAAACTCAAAAGTGAATCAAAATAACCAAAAAATTTCCTACATTCCTTCTTATGACAGGGAATGTCACAAACTAGATAGTTTACGTTTCATTTTACATTTATATATATTTACAGAGAATGATATAATTTTCTGAAATAACCTCTTATACTTTATATGTTTTATATTATAAGAAATGATCATTTGAGGACTCTGGGGTATTATAACATCTTAAAAATACCTTCACTAGATGAAATCAAAACAAATTTTATTCAGTAACTCCTCAATGTTGAATTCAACCATAGTAAGTCTCAAAAATTTTGTGATTCATGCATAATAATACTGCCTTACACTCATCAACTTTGTTTTTTTTAAAACATCAATTTTACTTTATTTTCAGGGTCTGCATTCTCTCCCTCCCAACAAATATCATATTTGTAAAGAACATAGTAGGCACTTAAGACATCAAGAAAGCAAGAAAAATCTATTACTGACATGTATAGACAAGCAAAACAAATTTTTGCACTGACCATGACAAAAAAAATTTCCTTTTTCACCTGTGAGTCCATCACCTCTATCTGGAGGTGGTAGCATGTTTCAGCACGAGTCCTCTGGAATTGTGGTTAGACATTGTTCAATCCTGAGTTTTCAAAGGATGCACTGTCTCATCAATATGAAAACTCTTCTCCCTTATCCATGTCAACCTCATCCTGTGTATTTTCTGTCCATTTCCCTAATTCTTCCACAAAGAATATACTCAAAGCAAGGGAGAGTTCTTCTAGTTCCTTTAATATTTTTTGTTTATAAGCACAGCACTTCTGTTGCTGTCCCTTTTGCTCCATGACTGCTTCACCTCCTTTGGGGGGTCATATATTTGTATAGTAGATTATGATTTTCAAAATCCTTTCACTTAGAATGTCTCATGTTGTGATTCTCACAATAGTCCTGGAAGGTATCCAGGACAAATATTGCTATCTTTCTTTTAGAAAACAAAATGAAACAAAAAGAAACATGTAGAAATTGAGTCTGAGAGAAATAAAGAGACTTGACCAACATCATAAGATTGATGGTAGAGGGAGTTTTAGAACTGAAGTCTTTTAACTTTTCACATGCTTTTTTGCATTAATTAATGTTATAGTAACTTTTTTTTTAGTTTTTGCAAGGCAAATGGGGTTAAATGGCTTGTCCAAGGTCACACAGCTAGGTAATGATTAAATGTCTGAGGCCAGATTTGAACTCAGGTGCTCCTGATTCCAGGGCTGGTGCTCCAGCCACCTAGCCGCCCCCATAGTAACTTTCAATAAAACTATTAAACAGGAACTTATCATAGCTGATGCATATTTAAATTTGTTCTTCTTTAGGAATAAACATGTTTGCTACAAATATTGGTACTGTCACATAATTGAAAGAACATTGGTCTAGGTGACCTGAGTTCAAGGTCAAATTCTGTCGTTGCCTACCTGTGTGATCCCTGGATGGGTCATGTAGACTCACTATGTTTCATCTATCAAATGGAGAAAACAAAATCCTTACCAAATACAGTATTTTTGTGAGGTTTAAATGTGAAAGCATTTATAAAAATTCCAAAAAACTTTGAAAGTTTACAAATAAAACACCGAGGATCTGTGATTTTGATGGTTCTGGGAGTTTGTGAGTTGTGAACTCTCCAGCAATGCAGACTATGACCTGTCTTCTATGACTTCTTAGATAAGTCTAAGGGAGTTGATTTTCTCACACAAAGTTTGAAATTGCAGGAGCAGGCAATCACAAGATAATGGATTTAGATTTGTAAGGAATCTTGGGGACCAAATTGACTCAAAAAGAGGTCAGGTGAGTTGCCCAAGATAGCATAGCTAGTGAATATCTCAGGTGGGATTGACATCAACATATTCCTTATTCCAAGTCCAATGCCCAATCCATTATACCTCTAAAGTAATCCTGACTCCAAACACATTACTCTATACACTATTCCATGTGCCTCTTCATTCTTTGAATAGAATGAAGGTATGTTTTTTTAAGACTATAGTTTTTTAAGCACTGCTATGCTCCTGGTTATGCCATATGTCTGTGAATCATGTAATAACATAATCTCTTAAGAATCAAAACCGCAGATGACTCAAAAGGCAAAGAAATGGCACATGGTGGGTATGGAGAAGGCTTCAGCATATTATCAAAAATGAAATTCATGTGAAAATTGTCCTAAAAGACTTCATCAAGGACAAGAATTCTGAAAAAGAAAGTGGGTGAGTCATTGTAGCAGGAATGAGGGAGAACAACTGGACAACCTAATGCTGGAAGCAGAAGAAGGCTTGCTGTTAAATAGATCTTTTATGGAAGTTGGACAGGAAATATGACTAAAAACACCACAAGAAAGCATGGAGGAATAACCAAAAAGATGAGTTTATTCTACTACCAAAGGACTGATATATAGGAAGAGTATGAGTGCCTTAAATTCAGGCCCATGATACCTCATAATGAAGGGAAGGCTGATTCCAGTTTGAGAAATATGTGAATTTTCCATGATTGGAGCCAGATTCTAATCTCTAGAGAGCATGAAAAAACCACAGTTTAATACAACATGAGAGTAATGTGCCAAAATTCAGCTCCAGCTGCACACTATATATCCTACCAAAGTCTTCTTCCACAAAAGTTTGCCATGGCCATTGTTGTAAATTGTGCTGTGTTGATCAAATGACAAAGTCAAATGCCAATCTTTGTTTACCTAGGGTAAAATAAGCAATTCCACACTGACAAATGTGATTCCCAGAGTTCTTAATGGCAGTAAGTAGCTTTCCACCCTTACAAATGGGAGGGAATGAATGTTGATAGCAGTTGGATCAAGTTTGAGATTGTCAATCTTGTCTTCTCAGGAAGTGATATCATTATGGGACATCAGACAGGACACTTTTTGCAAAAAAGAATCCTTCGATTCTCAACTAATCAAACTGAGGAGGAGGGTCTATGTACAATGTTTGTTTAGGGAGAGCTAGCCTTTCTTCATTCTTAATGACAATCTTACATTCCTCCTTGATCATAACCAATTTCCTGGATCTAAAGATATACTCTTAGTAGATGAGTAAAACTATAGCTTATTCCTTCTATTTGAAAGACCTAGATCTTCTGATCATTGATTTTGATTTTATGTTACATACTTTTTGTGTTGTTGGTTGAAAGAAGAAACAGTAAAAATATTCTTCACTTTGGGAAAGTAAAGCTATAATGACTAAATATTTTCTTAACTTAGAATTGAGGATGTGGGAGGGAGGACTTGAGAACAGAGAAGAATGGTAAATGGAAGAATACTTTGGAAACAAAAAAAACCAAAAAAGAATACATCGGAACAAAAAAAGGTTAATATAATATAGCACCTTATAACAAAAGCTTAAACTAAGAAATTATATTTCCATATATATAAAGTCTTATAATCAGCAACTCCTAGATTAAAAGATTAAACCAATTAATGAACAATTAATACTGAATTTACTATATATTGAATGCAGAATAATGAAAGGGTGGCAATTAGGGAAGAGGGAGAGGTCAAAAGGAGGAATACAGAGTTTTGACAAGGCAAATTCCTATTCTAGAGAAACTTTTAGTTGAATATGGTAGTTACTTTGTATTTTGAACTGGGCCAGTGATTTAATAAATGCAATGAACTTTTATGGAGCTATCTTGCTCCCTCAGAAGTTAAGTGAGTTTTCCAATGTCATTCAACCATCATGTGCTGAATTTGAACTCAGGAGTTCCCAATTCTAATGCTGACCTTCTTTCTATCTACTATACCAAATTGTCAGTAATACCAAAAATATAGGTATAAATCAAAGTGTTACAAGATAAATGCATTAGAATTAGAAAACAAATTGCTATATGAGGTTACTGGTGGGAGGGAATCAGAAATGACTTTATGGAGGAAGTGATCTATGAATTCACTTTAAAGGATGGATAGGATGAAACACAGGAAAAAGGGGAAAATGGTCCATTCCTCATTACAATCTTTAAAGTGTAGCAAATTCAAGATCAGTTAAATCAGGAGAACAATTGATAATTTTAATTTTCAAATACATTTCTCACAGTGACTTGAAAAATAATTTTTGTTCCCCACCCTTTATAAAAGTTTCAAGAAGTCATGCTATTTTAATTAAAATATAAATAAAATATAATATATAAATAGAAGTAGAAATTTCTTCCTTTCATGGGCTCCCCACATTGTATGGTAGATTTTGTATTTATAATAGCATGAATTCCTAGTTATTCTCTTTCCCCATGTTTAAAGGAAAAGGTCTTCCTTCCAACAATTTTCTTCTCATAATGCCTGTCCTTGTCACTCCTCTGTCTACCTCTCTGCTCAGAATAAAGTAATCCCTAGAACATTCACCAGCTATTTAACTTGGGAAGAAAATTCAACCATGAAAATCGTCTTTATATTTTTTTTTACCAGTTATCATTTAAAGCTATCTGTTTTTTTTCCCACATGACAAACCCGTCAAAAACTGATCGTTATTGCATGCTAATTTCATCACAAATACCTGATCTGAATTCTGAGTAATTAGCAAATCGGGTAACCTGCGAGATGCTGATCTTTTTTTATATCCATAAAAAAGCTTGTCACGGAAGATATTTTAGTTCAAGAACATTTCCAATCAGGAAACCTAACATCATGTTCAAAAATACCAGACTGTATTGCATTCATACATTCAGAAGAACATACTGACTGGGGATAATAATGAAACTTTACCATATTTTTAAAAATGCAATGGCAGTGAAATGTAAATTATAGGTATATTACCAATTTAAGGAAATATTACTAAGAAAAGAAAGAGCTATTTGAAAGTTTATTTCTTAAGGTCCTTCCTGTAATCCCATCACTCAGGACTATCATTTGTTCATTAAAGTAGGAAGAACCTTGTTTTTCCTAAAGAACTTTAATTTGGTCATGACCTTGACTGGTGAAGCTTAACATTCTCTCTAAGAACTATTGAATAGCTATCAAATTCAGCTCCAGTCATGTTTCATTTTGCTACCTAGAAATCTTTACCCAAGGTGTTTGCTCCTTGGATCCCTAAATCCTAAATTGATAATATAACTGTAATTTCTTATAGGGAGCGGAAATGATGCCATAAACTAGGATTTCAGTTTAAACAAATAAATGACGTCAGTTATCCTGCTGATATTTTATAAATCAAGCATGAAGATTTGATTTGGCAATACACATTTTTAAAAAAAGTTTTATTTTATTTTTAATTTGTGAAATAAAACAAGTATTTTCATAACATAGCATAATAAAAAAGATCATTGCACATGAAACTTCAAATCTATTATATATAACTTGCTATCCATTTAAATGTAAAATAGTATATACATTTAAATATAAAACAATATATTTAAATATGTAATCATCATATCATTTATTTTTCTCTTTTTACTTTTTTCTTCTGTTCCCCCCATCCCTATATATATATATATATATATATATATATATATATATATATATATATATATATATACATATATATATATTTGTAAAATTATTCTATACATCTTTCTATCAGCTTTTTTTCCAAATATAGATGCAGCTTTCTTCATTTTCTTTATAGTCAGTTTGGGTATTTATAAGAGTCAAGGCAACTTATTTGCTTCAAGTTGATCTTAAAATAATATTGCTGTTACTGTATACAAAGTTCTCTTGGTTTTGCTCATTTCACTCTGCATTATATAATGCAAGTCTTTTTATGTTTTTCTAAGATCACTGAGGTCATCATTTCTTTCTTTTTTTTTTTTTTAGGTCTTTTTGCAAGGCAAATGGCGTTAAGTGGCTTGCCCAAGGCCACACACAGCTAGGTAGTTATTAAGTGTCTGAGACCGGATTTGAACCCAGGTACTCCTGACTCCAGGGCCGGTGCTTTATCCACTATGCCACCTAGCCGCCCCCTAGGTCATCATTTCTTAAATACTTTTTGAATGATTGACTGATTAAAGATTTTACTTTTGAAAAACCATAGCTAAATGAACAATCCCACTCTCATTCCTGAAACTGGAATCAAATCAAAGAAGCTAAGAGGTATGGTGGCAATAATTATACTGGAAAGGTGAAAGTGCAAACTTGATCTCAATTAATGATGTTATGAAAAGGTGTTCAGTTAATAGATTTCAGCCTAAGGTTTGCTAACAGTTAAAAATTGGCGATAGCATGCAAGTTGTGAAAAAGATTATTTTTATTATGATTCTAAAATACAAGCTAAATATATTTTTAACAAATTAACTTGATCTCTAGCTGTTATAATAAAGGGATCTTGCAAAAACTCAGCCTTCAGAGTAAATTCCTAAAAATTTATATTTCCTTCCCAATCTGGCAAGGATATAGTAAGAAATGACTATATAAGAAAATTTCATATTGGGAATTTCAGAATTGTAGATTTATAGCACCAGTATACCTTTTCTGAGTTACCAAAAATGGAACATTTCATGCATCAGTAGAGAATTTTTTTATATGAAATCCTACATGGTTGTGAAGACAAATGTCTTGTTCATTAGAAGAATTAAAGAATAAAAGTCACTGAGTATGAAACATCCTTCATAATTTAAGTCTTCATTTACTTACATTTACTAGTACATACACTGGAGAATTCATTTCAAAGCTGTCCTTGAGAAAATACACAATGTAACAGTTTCCTTTAGAAGGAGGTGAGTCAGGGTGATGTTTTAAAGAAAATAATATAATCAGGATCCCTGGAAAAAACCCACAGGACCAAAGAATCCATGGCATTTTCTTTCTCTGGAGAGGCAAAGTGAATCATTGACTTTGGAGAGAGAAGACTTAAGATGGAACTCAGACTCTCAACTAGAGAGTAACTTTGAGAACTTTAGTAAACTTACTATGTCTTCAACATGTCTCTTGGTAGAACCAGTTAATATTCACATGGACATAGTCACAAGTCAGAATAGCAAAAAAGGTCAAGAAATCAGGAAGTCAAGAGAGGGACAAGGACTCTGTGACTGGAAGCAAATCAAAGTAAATCTGGAAGCCCAGAAGAGAAGACAAAGGTCAAGAGTCAGGGGACTTATAGTGCAAAAGGATGAAGATAAGGGGGGATTAAGGACTGGATGGTCAAAACAACTAGGAGTAAAGAATCTAGAAACTTAGGTCCAAATAAACAAATAAAGGAAAGGAATGAATCTAATTCTCTTTCTGTAGAGTATAGGATGGGGAGGTCAAATGTGAGCAGAACTAGACTCACAAGTACAGGTTGGGAAATGAGAGACATTCGAATTGGAAAGTAAAAGGTTTGTGGCTCTTGATGTGTTCTTGTTTTGATGGAGTCACAGATCAGAGAGCTGGAATTATACAGAGCTTGATTCTTAGAGGGATACTTGTGCCATCTTTTATCATCTCATGATCACACAATCATGAAGTAGAGAGGCAAGGAAAATAGTTTAAAATAGGGCTAAAAAAAGAAAAAATATTTACTTTTTGGAGATTTTATCTAATGTGAATTTTGTAGGTGTTCTAAGATTATGTCCAGGTTTTACAACCAGGTAATAACATGATACCCAATGACCTTTTTATGTCAAATAATTTTTTTGAGAATTTTTCTTAATAATTATGTATCAGTATAGATTCCCAGACTTAGGTTAGCTTTATGGTTTTTGTATGCATTCTTTATGCACTGAAAAATCTGTTAATTTTTGACTAACTGGGAGGCAGTTTAGAGGTGACCACAGAAAAGTGTGAATTGTATTTTAAGAAAACAAGTTTTCTTATTTTTTTTTAGGTTTTTGGAAGGCAAATGGGTTTAAGTGGCTTGCCCAAGGCCACACAGCTAGGTAATTATTGTGTCTGAGACCAGATTTGAACCCAGGTACTCCTGACTCCAGGGCCAGTGTTTTATCCACTATGCCACCTAGCCACCCCTCTTATTTTCAATTGAATAGTTACTTAGATAAATTTAATGAAAAGATTTGTAATTAGGACATCTATTTATGTATGTCAAAAGGTACTTTTTAAGCACTTGAAAACAATTTAGTCTCAAGTACATAAGCATTCCTTTTACAATTCTGTGTACCCCTTTTAGTAGGACTTTTTTGATGAATAATATCAGATACTTTAGATATTTAATGCTACAGAATAAAAATAAAAGGAGGCTTGAGAAATTAATATTTAAAATGGGAATGATTTTTAACATTGATATAAAGCTTCATCACTTTCAAAAAACTTCGAGAGACATCATTCCATTGGAGTAACACAATCCTCTAAGTCAGGCAAATCTGACAATATTATCCGCATTTTACAAATGGACAGCTGAGGCTCATGGAGATTGCATTTGCCATCAGTCACATGGCTAGTAAATGATAGAGCCTAGGGAATAGAATTCAGATCTTCTGAATCTTTGTGTTCTTTCTTCTCCTTTTTAAAAAACAAACAACCCCCCCCAAAAAAAAAATCCCCTGCATCTCCCTATCTTATTCAGTCTGGAAATTCATAGACTGTTTAGGGCTCTAGCCTACTATGAGGATGGGTGAAAGCATAGGAATTTTGACCTACTGTTTCCAAACTGGATCAATTTGCTCCTTCTTAGGCAACATGGTATTCTTCCTTGCCCATCCCCAGCAATCTGATGTGAGAGTGAGTTTTTGATCAGACTCTTCTTGGTTCCATTTGGAGTTATCTTGGTAAGGAGTGATTTACCATTTCCTTCTCCAATTCATTTTACTGATGAGGAAACTAAGTCAGAGTTAAGTGACTTGGTCACAAAGCTAGTGAGTATGTGATGAATCTTCCTGCAGGCCCAAGCACTCTATTAATTGTACCACCAAGCTGCCTCATGAGACTTAGTACAAGTATCCAATTACTTTAGCCTATCATAGCTCATAATTCTTGAGCTCAAGAAATCTATCAACTTCAGTTTCCTTAGTAGTTGAGTTAATAAGTATGTGCCACTATGGAAGGCATCAAGTGCTCTTTCAAATATACAATGTTGGAAAGCATGAAAGATAAAAAACAGAAATAGGAAAATGGCAGGGAAAAGCAAAGATTTAGTTCCTTTATAGAAAGGCAGGTATCCTAAGAAAATAAAATTAAAAATTTCAGCAACCTTAAAAATAAATATAATGCTAAACATTCATTCAGTACTTTATGATTTTCAAAGACCGAGAGCCATCATGAAACTATGGAAATGACAATGAATTTGCCATCACGAGGACCTGATTCAAAATCCCAGCTCTGAATCTTGCTATCTCAGTGACCTAGGGCAAGTCATTTAACCCTTTGTACCTCAGTTTCTTTGTCTTGAAAATGAAGAAGTTGTACCATATGGACTCCAAAATCCCTTCTGTCTCTGAATCTATGACCCTTTGCTATTTTAAACCTAAGGCTGGAACCCAGGTTTCCCAGTTTCTAGCCGAGCCCATCTCCAATGACACATGTTGATTCCACCATAGCCAATAGCAAGGAGACAATTTGTTTCTCTCCCCAAAGAATAAATTACAGTAATTGTGAAACACAGCATTTGTAACCCAATATGTTGCAGAAAGAAAATAGTTTCATTCTTTGTACCTCCCTGCTGTTTCAACCTTGGGGAATATCTTCTACATGTCAGCACCACAACAGGAGACTAGAGACAGAAGTCTGTTTTTTCCCAGCTTTTGGCTGCGAATACAGTACTGTCAATTTCAAAACTGCTGCAGTTGTATCTCCAATAGCCAGCCTTCGAGGTTGTTTCTTGATTTCTGTTTGAATTTCAGAACGGACTTTTCAAAAAGTTCCATAAAGCTGTTTGAAACCCATGTTTACTGTTTTTTCCCTACATCATTTCTATTACCCTTGTAATATCTCTGCTTCCCCATTTCATTTCCTAGATGACACCCAAGTGCCCATTTTTATTTACTTTTATTTTATCTGCTGCATGAAGGCTTATGTGACATCAGAACCTTATCATCAGAAAGACTAAAGTCATGTGGGTTATAACTACAGACAAAACTCTTAGGGAACAAAATTGCCAATGAAAAGAAAAAAACCAAAACTATCATCTTTGATTAGTGATGAAATAATCTCTGACCCATTCTTTATTTCTTTGCATGAGCATTTCAAAGATACTAACTATGAATCTATGGATGATGCAAGACTATTCATCAGTGCTACCACAAAATCACACATAATAAGAGGATCACAAAAAAGAAACAAAGGCATGGCTACTGATACTGTGGTTATAGGTATCCCCTGCATAAGGATGCTGATTAAACTCTTTTTTTTTTAGGTTATTGTTTTTTGCAAGGCAATGGGTTAAGTGGCTTGCCCAAGGCCACACAGCTAGGTAATTATTAAGTGTCTGAGGCTGGATTTGAACTCAGGTATTCCTGACTCCAGGACTGGTGCTCTATGCACTGAGCCACCTAGCCGCCCCTGAATAAATTCTTAATACATTATATCCAAACATCATCATAATGTCACAAAACCTACTATGGTGCTGTTATATTTGCTACATTGTTTCTATTACTCCAATCACTTCTATATCATTGCTTCACCTAATGCTGTGTTTTGGTAAGACCAATTAATTAAAGTTATTAGTCAGTGTGTGACATCTTATTTCCAATAGAAAGTCACACTTTTTTTTGGCAAGGCAATGGGGTCACACAGCTAGGTAATTATTGTCTGAGGCTGGATTTGAACTCAGGTCCTTCTGACTCCAGGGCTGGTGCTTTATCCACTGTGCTACCTACCTGCCCCTAGAAAGTCACACTTTTTTTTCACTGTGAAGTGAATTTTTTAAATTGTTTTTTGAATTTTACAATTTTCCCCCCAATCTCGCTTCCTCCTCTCCCCCCGTCCACAGCAGGCAGTCTGATAGTCTTTACATTGTTTCCATGCTATACATTGATCTAAGTTGAAGGTGTTGAGAGAGAAATCATATCTTAAAAGAAAAAATAAAATATATGAGATAGCAAAATTACAAAATAAGATACCTTTTTTGTTTCTAAATTAAAGGTAACATTCTTTGGTCTTTGTTTAAGCTCCACAAGTATTTCTTTGGATATAGATGGTCTCCATCAAAGATTCCCTAAAATTTTTCCTGATTGTTGCACTGATGGAATGAGCAAGTCCATCAAGGTTGATCATCACCCTTATGTTGCTGTTATGGTGTACAATGTTCTTCTGGTTCTGCTCATCTCAGCATCAGTTGATGCAAATCTTTCCAGGCTTCTCTGAATTCCCATCCCTCCTGATTTCTAATAGAACAATAGTGTTCCATGACATATATATATATATCACAATTTGTTCAGCCATTCCTCAATTGATAAGCATTCACTCAATTTCCAAGTCTTTGCTGCCACAAACAGGGCCGGTATGAATATTTTTTGAACAAGTGATTTTTTTAAACCCTTTTTTACATGATCTCTTCAGGGTATAAACTGAGTAGTGGTATTACTGGCTCAAAGGGTGGTATGCACATTTATATTGTCCTTTGGGTGTAATTCCAAATTGCTCTCCAGAAAGGTTGAATGAGTTTACAGATCCATCAACAATGCATTAGTGTCCCAGATTTCCCACATCTCTTCCCACATTGATCATTGTCCTTTCTGGTCATATTGGCCAGTCTAAGAGGTGTGAGATGGTACCTCAGAGATGCTTTAATTTGCATTTTTCTAATCAGTAATAATTTAGAGCAGTTTTTCATATGACTATGAATTGCTTTGATTTCCTCATCTGTAAATTGCTTCTGTATATCCTTTGACCATTTCTCAATTGGGGAATGGCTTTTTTAAAAATAATTTTGACTCAGTTCTCTATATATTTTAGAAATGAGTCCTTTGTCAGAAATATTAGCTGTAAAAATATTTTCCCAATTTACTACATTTCTTTTGATCTTGGTTACAGTGGTTTTGTTTGTGCAAAAGCTTTTTAATTTAATGTAATCAAAATAATATAGTTTGTTTTTGATGATGTTCTTAATCTCTTCCTTGGCCACAAACTACTTCCCTTTCCATAGATCTGACAGGTAAACTATTCCTTGATCTCCTAGTTTGCTTATAATATTGTCTTTTATGTTTAATTCCTGTTTGATCTTATCTTGGTATAGGGTGTGAGATGTTGGTCTAATCCAAGTTTCTGCCATACTAACTTCCAATTTTCCCAACAATTTCTATTGAAGAGAGAGTTTTTATCCCAGAAGCTGGACTCTTTGGGTTTATCAAACAGCAGATTACTATAATCATTTCCTGCTATCTCTTTTGCACCTAGTCTATTCCACTGATCCACCACTCTATTTCTTAGCCAATACCAGACAGTTTTTTTTTTATTTTTGCAAGGCAAATGGGGTTAGGTGGCTTGCCCAAGGCCACACAGCTAGGTACTTATTAAGTGTCTGAGACCGATTTGAACTCAGGTACTCCTGACTTCAGGGCTGGTGCTCTATCCACTGTGCCACCTAGCTGCCCCACCAGACAGTTTTGATGACTGATTCCTTATAATATAATTCTAGATCTCATAGGGCTAAGCTACCTTCTTTTGCTCTTTTTCCATTAAATCTCTGGAAATTCTTGACTTTTTATTTCTCCATATGAATTTACTTACAATTTTTTCTAACTCATTAAAGTAATTTTTTGGAATTTTGATTGGTAGGGCACTAAATAAGAAGTTTAATTTAGGTAGAATTATCATTTTTATTATATTAGCTTGGGATATCCATGAGCAGTTGATATTTGCCCAGTTTTTAAAATCTGATTTTATTTGTGAGAGAAATATTTTGTAGTTGTTTTCATAGAGTTTCTGAATCTGCATTGGCAGGTAGATTCCAAAGTATTTTATATTGTCTGAAGTTACTCTGAATGGGATTTCTCTTTCTAGCTCTTGCTGCTGTATCTTGCTAGTAATATATAGAAATGCTGATGATTTACGAAGGATTATATCCTGCAACTTTGCTAAAGTTGCTAAGGATTCTCTGGGTATACTGTCATGTCATCTGCAAAGAGTGAGAGTTTTGTTTTTTCCTTCCCAATCCTAATTCCTTCAATTTCTTTTTCTTCTCTTATTGCTGAAGCTAACATTTCTAATACGATATTGAATAGTAGTGGTGATAATGAACATCCTTGTTTCACCCCTGATCTTATTGGGAATGCCTCTGGCTTATCCCTATTGCATCTAATGCCTATTGTAGGGTTCAGATATATAATGCTTATCATTCTAAGGAACAATTATTTTATTCCTATACTCTCTAGTGTTTTTAGTAGGAATGGAAAGTCATTTTTTTTAAAAAATGTGATCCTGTGATTTTTATTGATGCAAAGAACAATAGGTAAAAAAATTCTACTAACACAGGTAGTAAATGGTTAAGTCAGTTTTCACTGAATCTGGGTCCAAACTCTAGTCATATTTCATTTCACTTCCTTTCCAATCTCCCTCCTGACTGATCAGAAACTTAGCTCTGGTGAACAAAATCTTTCATACCTGAAACTCCCATGTTGACAGCCACCTTCTTAATTAGTGATTATCTCACAGTCACCTACTAAAGCTAAGTCTCTAAGGTTAAGTCTTAACCAGGTTTCACATGACTACCAAGCCATCTCCTTACCAGCTCTCCTCCTCCTTCTTCCAGTTCTGGAACAATAATCAAGTCATCTGCTATTGCTCCTATAAAGGATATTACAATCTACTCCTCAAAGACACTAATCACCACCCCTATAATTTTCCAGAATAACACTTGCCTCCCTGGCTACCATTCCCTTTTACAGACTGTCTCGCCCATTGAAAATTAAGCTCTTTTAGGGAACAAATTATTTTGCTTTTGCATTTGAAAATCCAGATACCCTTGTGGCACAAAGTTAGTACTTTAAAAAGGTTTTTCATTAATTAGTATAGTCTTCATTCATTCAAACATGTATGCATAAATTCATTCATTCTAGTCATAGAAAGTTGCCAGAAGGTACCCAGCATTTAAATAACTTGCATGTGGTCATATAGCCTAAAGTCTTCCAAACTTTGTCAGCTCTTAATCCACAGACTTACACTTTCCCCATTCTGTCAGTTATTCTATTCTTTTTGTAGTTTACAAAACATTTTCCTTCACAATCTTAAGAGATAGATGGTGTAAATAGATAGCAGCGAATTTAGTTATCTTGGCCATTACAGTGACAGAGAACAAGTGATACTTGAAGCAATTTTATCAAGTTCATACAGAAAAGAGTGCATATAAACAAGTAAGCCAGCACCAATCTCCTGACTCTTAGCTCAGGACTTTAACCATCACACTATAGTGATGGAATACAGGAATCCATGATAGCATGCCAGAGAGTAGTACCCTATATCTTCATTCTTCTGAATTGGACCTTAGAAGAGGGAATAGACTTTTAAGAGATCCTTCTTATGAATAACATTTTACTTTTATTTAGAGCATTAGACTTCAAAATTCCCCTTCCACAACCTTTGAGGCCCCTTAAAACAGTTGCTAACAATCCCATTATTCAAATCAGAAAAATGAAGCTAAGAAGCTAATTGGGGTAGCCATAGTTGGTTAGTGATAGAGCATAGGTCCCAGAAGGCTCCTAACTCTCAGACCAGGATTCTTTCTCTAGTCCTGAGTTTATTTAAGTGTTGGGTGCATCTTTTGTTCAAGGTCATACAAACTCAGAATTAGAACTTCTTACTTTGGCTCACCTATCTCTTAACAACTAAACTGACACAGGTGACTTTTTTCCCACCTAGATATTCCAGAGGAGATTTGTTCTTTTCCTAAGATCAATGGCTTGGGTAGTTAGTTGCTCTTCACACTTAGTTATGAGCAAACTTGTTAGAACTGTGACAGAAAAATCAACATACATGGAGGATATAGTTGGTGGAAAAATAAGGATCATAACAGTGAGGAAGTTTCATCATTGAATATCTCTTTTCTTTTGGCTAGTCAGGGACTAGCCCTTTGTTTTCAGGTACCCCTAGTGCTTCACACAACCCTTCTTTCATGGTATATATTATATAAATGGTTTTTGACTTATTAATTTTACCAATAAAATCCAAATATGTGAAAAAATAAATTACAACTTATACATTTTTTAAAAAATGTTACTTGGTTTCTTACTTAGTCTAAAAAAGTTACATAGGTACTATGTGCTTCATAGTTCAAAGATCATAGTCCCAGGACTAAAGTTGATAGAGATTAGTAAAATAATTTTTCAAAGAAAAAATTTCAAATTATAGATTTCTTCATTCTTCAAAGTAAAGCTGATTCCACGTAGAAATTTCAAAATGTTGATACATATAAAAGTGCTATTTTTTCTATTGTTTTTGACAAATATTGAGCAATGCACAGATGCTGTGTGAACATGAATTTCCTAATGAAAATGGAAAATGTCTTTTATTGAGGTACTTTTAAATATATATATGCAATTTTAGAAAACTATATCATGCCTAGAGATATCAAGTTAATGGACTAATTTTTTTTGCTTTATAAATGTTTAGTGCCATATTACCATGCCAGGGCTTGACTCTACATTAATAGAGCTAAAGTTGTCTTTTAATGATTTTATTTTTATGAATTCAGCTTTCAAAGGGGCAAGTTTCTCTGTCTCTAACTCTTGCTGTTAAATTCTCTCTCTCTCTCTTTCTCTCTCTCTCTCTATCTCTATTTCTCTCTCTGTCTCTCTCTCTCACACAGACACACAGACACACAGACACACACACACACACACAAACACAGTGAAAAAAACCACACAAACCACACCTTGCCTGCAATTTAGTCACACTGTCACCAGGTGGTAGTAGTGTGGCAATTATCATGTCATCCAAGCAATTAGTCAAACCAATTATACTTGAATAGAGATTTCACATTAAAATAGACTTCTTAGAAAAACAAACTAGTAAACACTTGACCTATGCTTAATAATATATCATATTTTAAATAAAAATTTGAGTAAAATTAAAGATACAATTAGGTATCATTTCCCCCTCATTTAATCAGTACCCTTGAAGTCAAATGAACATTCAGCAAATATCTGTTGTTTATAAGACACTATTTTAGACACTAGAGATACACAGTTGGGTTTTTTTGGGAGAGCTCTATATGTAACTTCAAAGAAAAAATCGTGTCTTTTTCTCTTACCTATTAGTTTTTGATGTTGAAATTTCAAGACAACTACTGGTACCCAAGATCTTTATACCTGACCTAGCATCAAAATCTCTTCTGGAGATGTTGTGAGGTGGGGAGTGGGATGGAGAGTACATAGAAGTACAGATCATTCCTCTATAAATTTCTGTGCCAAAATCTTATTTATAAGAAAAGTTAAACTATTCATTTTTGGGACTATAAAACTTGAGACCTCTAGGTACTCCTAATCATATGTTTTACCTTTACCTTTCTAAGAATTCTCATCTCTCCCATATATTTCTAAAGTCAAGAATCTTTTGCTTTATGTGCTTATAATACCAAGGTTATTATCAACATTTTAGCTAGTTTCCCAATGAAAGCCATTTAAGAATCTGTTTTTTAGAAATTAATTTAGAAGGTTTATTTCCCTTATAATAAAATATTTTGAAAGAATAGTCACAGAAAATTGAACTGTTTTCCATGCAAAGATTGTCATTCCTATATGAATGTGGTAAGAACATATTTGTATAAATCAAAATGCTTCCTACTATAAAATATGCAAATGTCAGAGCTCCTAGGAAATACAGCAAGAAGCATTGTAATAATAGGTAAGACTGTTAATAATGTCATCATCAACAAAGAAATGTAAGGGATACCCACTAAATATCTGGTATGGATCTAAAGCAATATATAAGTATTTATTAGATACAAAATTTCTAAAAAACATTGCAACAGGACATGGTTGGCACTTAATATTAGAGTTTGCTTCATCAAATTGCCAGTACCGATTAAGCAGTTCAGCATCGTTTCCTTACTCTTGTACTGTAAGAGTATAAATAAAATTGGCTCCTAGAAGTCAGAAAGCCCACAAAATGCATGTTACCAGCAGAGATTAGTAGTTTGTGATAGCTGTTTGATCCAGACTTATCTGCAATGATCTCTCCTTTTGAGGAACTCCTATTTCACTTGTAATCTGCAAACCACTACTTTAGCTAACCATAAGAGTCTTTTATTGTTCTCTAATTGTTACTTGTGCTATTTATCCTGATATAACTTGTTTGGACATATTTGTCTGCTTGTTGTACCCCTATTACATTGTGAATCTCTTGAAGACAGGGATTGACGTTTGTCTCTTTTTATTTTTTTTAATTTATTTACTTTTTAATTTATGTAATAAAATAACATAGTACAATATGAAAGATTACATATGAAACCACAAATTCACTATGTGTAAGTATTCACTTGCTATTCTTTTTGAATATTCAAGAAAAGTTTCTTGTAAATTTCCTTTTGTTTACCCTTTCTTCCTTGCCTCCACTTTTTTATATCTCCAGGTCTTAGTCTGGTGACTGGTATACAGTTCATGCTTAATAAATGTTTCCTGACTGACCGATGTGCATTAATCTTATCTCTATCAAAATCATTGTTTGCAGGGACAATGCTGTACTTCACTAAGGTTTGCACACAATGATTGATGGACTAAATATCTAACTACTTTTACAGGGGTTAATAAGAAGGGGATGCCTTTAAGAGGATGTTGGCCCATAATTTAGGATTAGAAAGAACCATCTAACCCAATCACCCAGTTTTACAGATGAAGAAACTGAGGCTGAAACAGCTCTCTATTTGAGCAAAGCAATGTCAAAGTTATGTAGTAAAGTATAGAGCAGAGATAAAATTCAAACCCAGATCCTCTGACTTGTAATCTAGCCCTCATCCTATTGGTCTTTGGAATAAATGATGAGATTCTTTGCCACGAATGTTAACCATAACATTTCCTTTATCTGTTAGTGGTATTACAGGATTCTCCTTACTCCTCGGTTTTCATAGCATTAACTCTGCCTCTCAACCTTCTGCTTTGTAGGGGGACTGAATCTCATCGTAGGATGGCTGGTTTATTGCCTAATCTCCTTCACTGATCCTTGAGGTAAGCCCCAGATGGCAGCCTCAGCTTGACAGATTACATTCTCAAAAGGGAGGGTTGGGCAATTGTGTTCATCTAGTTTCGACAGCACAGCAAAAGAAAAAAAAGAAAGGGAAAAAAAACCCCATTGCCTTTGAAAGCGAAGCATCAGGAATGTCTAAAAACACATTAAGGGACAAAGGAATCTTAAGACATAAATGCATAACACTTTACTCATGACTCAACCTCATGAATCTGCCTATGTAAGGAATTCAGAGACCCAGGTCCTCAAGACCATCCCCATGAAATTGTGTAAGATAGAACCCCTCAGTCTGAAGGACAGGCACATTTGCATATCTCTGTACAGCTGTTGGTGAGGATTTTAAGCTTTATATGAGGGACTGGTTTCAATGAGGAGCATTTTATGAGAACAATATATATTGTAAACATCTGAATATACTTTCAAGTGAGAGAATGAAGGCCAAAAACAAAGATAGCATTAACTAGCATATACTTTTGATGAGGCAGATGAATATTTAATATGCCAAAGCTGATCTTAAAGAAAATACCAGGGATGGTCCCACTACTGGAGTTGTACATGCTTTCTCTACAATAGTGATCTATACACAAAATAACAAAAACTATAGCAACCAATATGAAAATGAGGTATTTCATTACTCCCTTATTACAGAGGCCTGAGGACCAGCTGCTACATGTAGTATCATGAAAACATAAATTACCAGTTATAAATAGCACATTTAAAGTATGAGGACATGTAAAACCAAATCCATTTAGTGCAGCTTGCCCAGGAAAAGTTTGTAGCCCGAAACATATTGGGAGTGTAACATTGGGAGTGTAACTTGGGTCAAAAAGTAATTCCCCAGGGAACAGCAAGAAAAAAAAAATCACTGGGTAACAATGGGAAATCTGAAAGGAACCCATAAAACAGAATTAAAGGGGAGTTTTTCAAAGTCTACCTGGAACAACTATACTTAAAGTTTATCTTCATTATTTCAATATGAACCAATTCACAGACTGCTTATCTGTTTTATTTTTAACTTCTTGGCAGTTAAGCCTAGTAAAGAGGGGAGGGGGGAACCCAATGTAAACACATATGCTTGTTTGAGTCTTACTGACAAGCTATATTTTATCATTTTTCATTTAGTTAAATGAGGATCTCTCAGGCACAATATTGCATTTAAAGTACTTTTGAAGACTTTAAAAGCACCACACATATACAAATAATTATTTTTAATAATAATAGTTTTTATCATTAGCAGTATAAAGATTGACTATGCAACCCTTTGCATATCACTTAATCTTTTGGTGTACCAAAAAATCTCTCTAGGATTATATTTTGCAGAGAAGGATCCAACCTGGATTGACAGACTTCTCCTGGGAGTCCTTGATGCAAGGAAATTATTGATTCAGTCCTTTTCCCATTATTATTAATTTCACATTTCTATTACAGTGCTAGTAATTGCAATAGACAGCTAGGTGGCATAGCAGGTAGAGTGCTGGGGTTGGAATTAGGAAAACATAAGTCAAATCCAGTCTTAAATACCTATTAGCTGAATGACCCTGGGCAAGTCAATTAACTTTTGTCTGCTTCAATTTCTCATCAGTAAAATGTAAATAATAATAGCACCTACCTCCCAGAGTTATGGTAAGAATCAAATAAGATAATAATTGTAAAATGTTTAGCACAGTATCTGGCACACAGCAAACATTATGTCAATATTAATTATTGGTTATTATTATTATTATTATTATTATTATTATTACTCAGAGCATGTGACAGTGGTTAAATCAAAAATCATCATATCAGCTGAAGTTTTAGCTCAGCCTCCATACTCTTGAAAGGCATATGCCTTGAATCATTGTTATTATGAACTTATATGTCAATTCTCCTTTTCAAGCAGAAGTCCTGTGGAATTACTTGGAGAGAGCATACATATTTAACTTAGAGGCAGCTGTAAGTCATTGTAAGTGGTGAGTCCTCAGTATTCTATTTTACTTGGCTCTCAAAGGTAGAGCTAAGAGCAATGGGAGGAAGTCACAGGGAGGTCTGTTTTGGCTCTGTATAAGGAGGAACTTCCTAAAATTTGTTGTCCAAAAGTGTTATAGGCTGCCTTGTAAGAGAGTAAGTTTGTGGTGCTGTTCAGATCTTGGTCTTTGAAGTATTAAAGTGAAATTTGAATGACCATTTGTCAAAGAACTTTCAGAGGAGAATCAGGCTTAACTTAGAAAATTGAAATAGATGAGCCCTAAGAACCTTTCCCATATTAAGAGTTTCTGATTCTGATTGTTATTATAGAGCTTAGTAATAATCTTGCACTAAGACCTACCCTTGCTTTTTTGGAGCTTGGGGATCCTGAGTTTCTAAGGGACTAGAGTGGTGGAACACAAACACTTTCCAAACTGGAAAGACTTCAAGTATTAGCTCAGTGATGGATTGATGATCTACCCTCCAAGTTCCAGATTAGCTAAGGTCAAAGATCTTTAGCACCGTGCTGGCAGCAAGTGATTAATTTTTTTAGCTACAATAATCCTCAAAGACCATCTAAATCATAGGGATGTTCCAATTTGTTTGATGAAATATCTACTCTGCTGAAATCAAAGCTCACTGAAGCATTGAATAATTATTAATAACAATAGCTCATAGTTATATTGAGCCTTAAAGGTTTATAAGACTCTTTATATACATTATCTCATTTGAGCCTACAACCTTACAAGGCAATTAATGCAAATGTTAGTTTCTCTCTTTTTTTTTACAATTAGAGAAAACTGAGGTTCAGAGAGATGGTGACTTCTTCAAGGTCATTCAGCTAAAAAATGAATGATTCTTAGTTTGTGTTCTGTTCACTACACTCCCACTGTCTAATGAAGAGATAACAAATGTTTCATAATGAGGATAAAGAAGTGTAGTCTGAGGTCAGGGAACCATGAAGATGTCTTCTTTTTCCACTCTGCTATGAAGATAAACTTCTTTAGAGGAAATTCCTTCTTTCTACTGTCTCACCCCCAATGCACCCAAACAAAAAAACGTAAGGTTAACAGAGAGAAAACAAATGATGTTTCCTTTTTTCCCCCTTTGCAAAATAAGACAAACTTTATTGCCACTGAAATAGTTCCCAAGAACTAGTATATCACTATGATTTAGCCTTCTTATAATATACTCTGACACAATGTTTTAATATTTGCATTTGTCATCATTATCATCAACCATTTTCAAATCCAAGGCAGAACAAATGGCTCATAGACTTCACTCTACCTTTTCCAGTCTTCAATAAACCTCATCCATTCAGTTCTGCATTACAAGGTAGGCAAAGATATTCTTAGGAATGTCATTTTATTGAATGGGCAACTGATATATTTTAATAATAAGAGTACTGAATTTTTATAGATCATTCGAAATATTTTCACACATAATGAAAATCAAGGAACCTGATCCTCTGGGGAAGAACACACTTATTGGGAACATAGATTTTTGACTCTTTAGGCATAAATGCTCATGGTTAAAGCATTATTTGTCAAAAACATTGCTGTCAGCCTGCAGGAAATTTTTATTGGTCTGAAAATTTTTTTTTGTAATGAATAATCTTACTCCTTTAAGAACCTATAAACTTAAGAAAATAACTCCTCTTTTTCTGATTCCTCCTAGCTCAGTAACCTTCATTTCTTTGGTTTCTATTCCCAATGCCCCAAATTACTAGAGCCAACTATATGAAGTCTGAGGAATGTGGGTGAATGAAAGGAAAATTGCATGGAAAAAATCAGACATTAAGGGCCTATTAGGTGACAGACACATCATCTGCCATTAATAGTCTTGAAGGATTGCCTGCTTACTAAGAAGTTAAGTGAATTGCCAAGAGATACACAACAAATTAGACCGTGGTGCACATGAAGCTAAAGCTGGAAGTTTGATACTCATAGAATCTAGTTAGCAAAGGCAGGGTAGGATAGTTCCAAGGCCACTGACCTAGACTCAGAAGACTTGGTTAGAATCCTGGTTCTATCACTCATCACATGTGTAACTGTGGGCAAATTGCTAATCCTGTAAGAACATTAGTTACCTCATCTATAAACTGAGAATAATATTACTTATCTCATGGAGTTCTTAAAAAGAAATAAAAACTATGATCAATGCATTTAATTAATTAATTAATAGATTAAATTCTTAACTCTAGTCAGTCACCTTACAAATGCTTCTCTTTGGAGTAGGTCCAGCTTGAGGTCTAGGCCCATGTTTTTGTCTTTCTTTGTATCTTCAATATTTAAATCATGCTTGCTGACTGACGAGTCATTATGGCAACAGACCCAAAAGACTGACCAAATCTGTGAAAATTCATTATTGCGAACTGAAAAATGATTGCATATGTGCCCAGCAGAAAGAATTTCATGTTCAAATGATAATATATTTCACAAAATTTTAAAGCAAGAGTTATCTACTCAAGGGATATCAAACCCCTAAAGGGATGCTTGAAGTCTCCTATGGTGTATTTTTTGATTCTTTATCTCTTTGTTGAGATGACAATTTCATGAGATTGATATGATTCAGATTAAAATAGGTATGTGAAAGAAAAACAAATGTGCAATTTGAATTTGAGACCACTGATCTTCCCATATGACTCCTCATCATGGCCTTACTTTTTTTGATATCTACTTCATAGAAAACTCAGACTCTCCCTATATTCTCCTACATTGAGAGGCAAACTTTTGTTTAATTTAGCTGAGGCCCAGTCCTCCATACTACTTCCCAGTAGTCTCCTTACCATGCCCCAACCTGACTACTCTCTTCCCCTGTAGTAATAATACTTCTGGGAGGCAATAGGCATATCTAATCTTCTAAACAAAATGATAAAGAAGATAAGGCTTATCTTCCTTAGGGAGGGTAGCCCTCTCTGGGGGAGTGTGATTACCCCCAAATAAACTCTTCTGCCCCTATACCTTTCCTAACTACTTATCTTCTCATGGATTTCACTCTCTCTCTCTCTCTCTCTCTCTCTCTCTCTCTTTCTCTCTCTCTCTCTCTCTCAGCTTTTGTTAGCCACAGCAATATTTAAATAAACCTTTCCCCCCACCCAAAAAAAAAGAAGAAAGAAGAAGAAATAAGAAGGAAGAAGAAAAAAAAGGAAGAGGAAGGAGAAAGAAGAAAAACAAGGAAGAAGAAAGAAGAAAAAGAAGGAAGAAAGAAGATGAAGGAAGAAGAAACAAGAAAAAAGAAAGAACAAGAAACAACAAGAAGAAACAGGATGATAAGGGATCTTGAGTGGAGGAGGGGTCAACAATTAGCAAAAAGGTTAACTAGGAACTTGGTTTTTGGAATTCTGTTTTTCAATAGTCCAAACCAACATTAGACATCTCATCCTGAACAATATTTTACATCTTTGAATATGTTTGCAATTTGTGCAGTCTGTACATTCCAGATTTTGTTTTGAAAAGGAAGTTTTATAAATCACTGCATTATTACTACAAATAATTGAACCAAAGACTAATTTGTGGCTGCACACATGTTCACAGCTCGATGAGAAATATTGCTGTCAGCACCAGGGCAATTCTACTTCACATCATTGTTTTTTACATTTCAGTTGGACATCTAAGCATTACACATTTTGCAAAGGAAAATTAAAAAAAAATCTTTACTCTTTTCTGCTAATGTGAATTTCATTGGAATGGCTTTTTTGAATACTGTTAGTCAGCCTGAAGGATACCAACAACCAAAAGACCAAAATTGGTGCTTTCTAAATTCTTTGACTCCTAAAACTTAGTTTGCTATAAATCAGAGTTAATACAGGCAGTACTATTTACATTGACATTTTTATGCTAATTTAATGTTTGGAAATAACTTTAATAATAATATTTAACATTTATGTGACATTTACTGTAAGTTATATATGCACATGTATATATATTATCTATATATATGAATATATGTGTACAGATGTATGTGTGTATATATGTGTATAATTTGAATCTCATAAAAATCCAGTGAGATAGATGCTATTTTACAGATGAAGAAACTGAGGCAAAAATGAAGTTAAGGGTCACAAAGTCAGCAAGTATCTGAGGCTGGATTTAAACTCATCTTCCTGATTCCAGGTCTAGTGCTTTATCCCCTGTGCCTCTTTGGGACTCACAACAACTTTGTGTGATGGATATAGTACTATCAGTATTGTTATTTCATTTTAAAGTTGAGAAATATGAGGTTCAGTGAAGTTAAATCACTTAACTTGGATAAGTTAGAAAGGGAATTTGAATTCAGATCTTCTTAACTGCATGGCTAGTACCTTTTGCTCTACAATAAATTACTTACCCTGGTGCTTCTGGAATGAAGCAAATGCAAACAAAAAAGGCAACAAGAAAAACAAAAACTACAAGAAGAAACAAACAAATAAATAAAAGAACTAAATAGCTTTCAGCTTGGAATATGGATACAAGAAAACATTGAATCTTTTTATCTTCTTTCCATTTTCGTTTAAAAGCATTTTTTATAGATATTGCCCTGGAAATTTCAAAAATATAATCCAAAGATGATATGATTCTATTCAATTTTTATGAGTTGAAAAAGAGACTAGAAATATATCAGCTTTTTCTAGTATACTTTGTCCTTTTCCTTCTTGTACAACTTATGTGTTTATATTAAAAGGTTTCTAAAGTGATATGAGGAAAAGCAACTTGATTTAGAATTAATTTAATTCTGAAATGAAGCATCATCCAAAAATATTTCTGAAAGGTAAAAGATAATCTTAATGAAGAAGCCACAAGCCTTGTTACCATTTTATCAAATCATGCACACAAAGAAGAAGATAGGGGGAAAAACCCAAACAACTCCTTGGCATCTCATCCCAGTCACCCCCAGATGTATTAATGTAAACAAAAAAAACAAACCTATATATAAATGACATTCAAACACAAACCTAACAAGGGAAACCTGCTACACAGATAAAGTTGTTGTGCCAATAATACAGTCCTTCAGGAACTGATTGTGTAAATAGAGAGCCTCGAACTTTTAAAATGTCTTTGTGAAATTTAAAATATTTTGACTTAGCCAATCCCTTATTTTAATTTCTATATTACTCTCTTTCATCTAGACTATTTCTTCCCATTATACAAAGCAATTTTAATCTTTAACCTTTGCATTTTCTATATTAATTTACTAGCTCAAATGCCATCTTTACCATGAAAACTTCCCTTTGCTTCCTAATGCTCTATCCCACCCAAGGTCCCTACCATATTTTTCCTCCTGCCGCCTTGTGTTTCCTAACACAAATACAATTCAAGAACCATATTTCTCTTCTTTGAATGCTTCTAAAATTTTGTTTTTTACCACTCATAATTTTTTCAGAAGCAATATGATAGAATATATGTGGGTTCAAATTCTGTCTTTGACTTATAATGATTGATTAACCCATGACAAGTTTCCTAATTTCTTGGTATGTAAATTTTGAACACTTCAAATTATAGAACAATTATCAGGAAGTTCCTCACACTAATGAAATCTTAGACCCTCAGACCCTTCACATTACCTTAAATGTACATATCATTTTTGACTTAATGATTCTATTTTGACTTAACGATTATTTTTATTCATGGTCCCCAACTGATTGTATAAATTTAAGCAAATCACCAAGTCATTCAATTCTAATTTACTCATCTATTTAAAAAAACTGATTCTATTAGATTATATAACATTTAAATTCTCAAAGGTCTCTAAAAGTCTAGGGTTTTTAATCTTCTCTCTGTACTATGGGATTCTGGAGGGCAAGGAACTGTGTCTTATCTATTATATTGATATATCCCTTAGTACCAGAGAAGAGGGGCTTAATAGATGTTCATTAAACATTTAAGAGGCTCACAAAGTGATATACAAGTGGATTTTTCACTATTCAGTTGATATTTATTTACATCAATAACAAGTTGGGACTTTTTTTTTTTAGTTTTTTTGCAAGGCAATGGGGTTAAGTGGTTTGCCCGAAGCCACACAGCTAGGTAATTATTAAGTGTCTGAGACTGGATTTGAACCCAGGTACTCCTGACTCCAGGGCCGGTGCTTTATCCACTGTGCCACCTAGCCACCCCCAACAATTTGGGACTTTTAAATCACAATGCAACTAATGCTTTTTCAAACTTTCTAGCTTTTATGTTAGAATATTCTGTTATACTAAACTCTGTAGGTTTTCCAGGATTCAGCTTTATATTAATGGAGATTATCAAATATCTTAGTTTTAGTTTATAGTTTCTCTTTTCTCTCCTGTTCATAACTTCAGACAGTTTCCTAGATGATTTCACTAAGAAGTGAAAATATAGCGTGTGTGTGTGTGTGTGTATATACACACTCATACATACACACATATATGTATATATATGACATATTGTTTTCTTCTTCATTAAGACAAAGAAAATAAAATACACCTCCAAACTAACTATGGTTGACTTGGTGATGTTATATATCTGGTTTTAACATTAATCCATGAAAAGAATTCACTTGAGGAAAGTGTTGAAATTCTTAGGTTAAGAAAAAAAGATTATGATTAATGGTAGATTTCATTCATATATATATGGCTTTGGAAATGGTTGAAAGGCCATACACAAACAGGAGTCTATGATTACTCTATTTGGAAAAAGGTTTCTTATTGACTGCTCTAGGGATCTGTGCCTAGTTGGTTCTGAACTACTTAACATACTTAATCAATGCCTTGGAAAAAGTCATGGAGTATGTTTAACAAATCTGCAAGAGGCACAAAGCTGGAAGAGACAGTACCAGATGATAAAGTGAGAATTTGAAAAAAATCTGCATAGTCTAAACACTAAGTCAAATCAAATAAGATCAAGCCCAAGAAGGACAAATGCAAAGTCTAACATAGGTTTCAATAAAATTATCTTCAAAAAGACAAGATAGGCAGGGATGAGTGGACAGGAATCTGTATGGATCATATTTTATTAATTTACAAACTCAATATGAGTCAATAGTATAAGAAAATATAAGTATAAGGAAAAACCTGTGGATAAAAAAATTGCAGTCATATTTCTGTTTGAGGTAAAGGAAAAACTTCCTAACTAGAGCTATCTGAAAGAATGAGTTACCTTGGGAGGTAGTGGCATTGGGTTGGGGGGTGGAGTTTAGAAGGATTACTAAGGCAATGGAGGTTATCTTCTGACTTCACAAAGATCTTGACATTGGATCAAATTCTCAGTGGAGGTCTTAACTAAAGGTTGGCTAAACACTTATGAGAAAAGTTATAGAGGGAATTTGTGTTTGGGTCTAAATAGGACTAGATGACCTTTAAGGCCTGTTCAACTATAAGTTTTATGATAACATTGGTTTCTAAGGAATTCCTAGGGTTTTGTATATTGTCTATTTTGTATATTGTGTATTTTGTATATTGTGTAATTAAACTATACACCTTTGAAAAATAAATGGGCTACATGGATATGGAAACAGGTTAAACATTGGCAAAATGAAAAAAATCATATTACAAATAATAGAGGTATTATAGTTATTAATAGCTCAAGGCCATTATTCTTATTGGTGTTGAGTCATTTCAGTTGTGTCTTACTTTCCATGATCCCCACAATGATAGTAGAGTAGTTTGCCATTTCCTTCTCCAGCTCATTCATGAGGAAATTGAGGCAAACACACTTGCCCAGAGTCACACAGTTCATCTAAGACTAGGTTTGAACTCAGGTCTTCCTGACTCCATGGCCAGTACTCTATCCACTGTGCCAACTAATTTCCTTAATGACATCTATTGAACTATCTTGTGTTGTTTATCCTTAGTTGTTGAAGAAAACCATGACATCAGGGAAGTGAAGCCAATGCATGAAAGTATATTAGATTTAAGGGGAGGAGGACTGGGCAAAGTCATCAGCCTTACTTTCTCTTACAAACTCATGTGAGTCCAGTAGCCAAATATGGATCAGGACAACTAGAGGTGACCTTAGATGCAAGTAAAAGACCTTGACTTTTTTAAGATAAGATTTTTCCCAGGTCCCAATTTAAGCAGGAGAGAGACAGAGAGAGAGAGAGAGAGAGAGAGAGAGAGAGAGAGAGAGAGAGAGAGAGAGAGAGAGAGAGGAAGCAAAAAGGTCAAAGATACTACCTACCATACATTTGGTATTATCTAATATATAGAATATCCTAACTTAAAATGGAAGACTTTTTAAATTAAGTTGGTTTTGATGGCTGATTAGATGGTATTAGAATCCTTTGCTAAGAAACACAAGACAACTGAATTGAATGTTCCAGAAATATCTCAATCTCTACATGTAAAAACAGAATTTGTTATCTTTCTTCTAATACCTTTCACTCTTATAACTTTATTAGGTCTGTCAAGGACGCTACCAGCATTCCAGTCACCCAGATTTGCTACTTCAGACTTATTCTGGACTCCTGTATCTCTCTCACTGTCACATCCAATCAGCTGCCAAGTCTTGTCTAATCAATAGCCACAGCACTCTTTATCCCCCTTCTTTCCACAAAACCCCCTACTGTACTGTACTGCACTGTTACAATAGCTTTTTAATTTTACTTACTGCCTACAATGTCTTCTCTCTATATAGCTATCGTCCACAGAGCTGCCATGTGGATAATCCTATACAGATCTGACCATATCAACATCCTCCATCAAGTGACTTCTGTAAAGTAAAATACAACCTCCTGACTTTTAAAATTCTGATTTCTGACTCTCTTCCATGACCTGACATGGGCATCTCCCATTTTCCTTCCATGCCCCAAAATTTAAAATTCCCTAGGAAGTTCTTTTTAGGTGTTATCTTTCCCTTAATAGAAAGAAAGTTTCATGAGGGCAGAGACTTTTTTTTCTTCTGCTTATATTTATATTTCTAGTATTTAGCACTAGAGATATCTGGCACACCGGGTTTAATAAATGCTCATTGATTTTATTTGACTTCAAAATATGGCTTCTATTTTTCCAGGCTTTTATCTAGTACTCTATAATCTATCTAAATGATTCCACTTGCTTGTTCCCCATGCATGATATTCAATCTCATTAAAAGGTTACCTTTATCCCCTATCCCACTACCTCCCCCAGTCACTAGGGTCTTCCCCTCAGAAATTACTTTGTATATATTTTATATTTAATTTTTTCTGTTTATTATTTCTCCCAGGAATCTGTATTGGGTGCAGAGATTATTTTGGTTTTGTCTCTCTAACTCCAGTGACTAGTACAGACCAGGCACTTAATAAATGCTTACTGAAAAAATAAATGCATTTCAGTAAGGGCCAGTTAGCAGTATTATGTTCTGTCTCTATAGATTGCATGCTAACCCTGCCTAGTCAACCTGAAAATCAGTGCTATTTATCACAAGGGGACAAGGCAAGTCAATGTGAAGAGATGAGTGTAAACAGAATTCTACCACTAGAAATGCAACTCGAAGTCTATTTCTTACTGATAGTGGATCATGTTCCACTATACATTATTGTGATTATTGTGTGTATTTTTAAAAAAGAACATTTAAACAAAAAGTTCCCTTAGAAATGCATTTCCTCGAGGAACATCTGGTTCTCTGAATTCTAACAACCTAATAAGTTAAGAATAATATAGTTAGGGATTTATAAAACCAATGAAAAAATATTTAATGTAGAAATTTTAAAAGGCAAAAAAATATGCTAGTTTAATTTGGCTTAGCAAATTTTCTTTATAGAAAACCTGTGAAAATAGTTATTTTATGATGCAACTATGAAAATGATATTTTTTACATATCTGATACTCTATTATGACACAGTCCATATGCAGATCACACTCATTGGAGTAAAGGAGAAATAAAAAGATCTCTAGGAAAATTTGAGGGCAGAGAATTTGAAAAAAAAGAATCAGAGAAGGTTTCATGGAAATGTAGAAGCTAGGCTGAATCTTTTAGGAGGAGTAGGAGGATGGTCTGAGGTAACTGAAAAAAAGAAAGAACTATGGCATCAAATTTGGTGACTACTTAACTAGTTATCCAGTATTCACTGGAATATAGGGTGCACGATAAGGAATAATGTGAAAAAAGATTAGCATTCACATTGTTGTTCCTTAGGTCAATGAAATAGCAGGTACCCTCCCCATCCCTTTCTCTATAAAGAGATCAATTTATATCTCATTCAATCCTTCAACAATTATGTACTTTATGAAAGAAATCTGTATGACATGTTGGGAATATGAAAAAAATGCACGGTTCCTGTTCTCAAGAAGCTTGCAATTTTTTTCATTGTTCAAGATGTATATTTCTATTCTGTATTTAAACTAAAGCAGTATCTGCTTTATCTGCAAATAGTCACCATTTTCAATGATGGATTTTATTTTTCTGAGATAATTTCTTTTTTTTTTTTAGTTTTTTTTTACAAGGCAATGGGGTTAAGTGGCTTGCCCAAGGCCACACAGCTAGGTGTGTCTGAGGTGTCTTAAGTGTCTGAGGCTGGATTTGAACTCAGGTACTCCTGACTCCAGGACCAGTGCTCTATCCCTAGCCGCCCCACCTGAGATAATTTCTATAAGTTTAAAGACAACAACTTTGCAAAAGATCAAGGTGTCAGCAGAGAAGATGGGGGAAAATAAACAGAATGGGTATACCTCTGAGGGATAGGGAGACACAGGTAGGTCTTCAACAATCTGCTTTGCTTCCTCTGATCCAGTCCCTCTCCCCAGCACTGATCCCCTAATCAAAAATGTGAGTGGTTACAGATTCATTCCATGCCTTCCTCCTTGTGAAAAAGAGCAGTTTCCTGATGACTCACAATACACCTT
The DNA here is from genome assembly GCF_037893015.1 of Macrotis lagotis. Classification (NCBI taxonomy): domain Eukaryota; kingdom Metazoa; phylum Chordata; class Mammalia; order Peramelemorphia; family Peramelidae; genus Macrotis; species Macrotis lagotis. The sequence goes on from NC_133661.1 coordinate 148,287,260, forward strand.
CTGACATCCAAGAATAATGTACAGCTTTCTTTGAATTCCCATCCCCCACCCACCCTTTTATGTGGGCCTTCAGGCTACCATCTAATGCAAAATATGCCCAGAATGATGATCACAACAAAAAAGCACTATACATCATGTATCCAGAGCATTCATAAATATGCTTCTGAACAACTTCTACTCACTGACATTGCTCCATCTCTGCCATTTTAGATTTATAGATGTCAGGTGGGACAGGCCTGGTCCTAGGAAGAACTGAGTTCAAATCAGATCCAGACACTTACTCACTATATGGCCCTGGGAATATCCCTTAAGTTTTATCTGCTGGGCTTCTTTTTCAGTTATTATTTTTAAATTAACTAAACTATGCAAATAATATATCCCTGCCAGCAAGGACCATTTCTTTTGCTTCTCTTTAAATTTTGTATACAATAAGGAGCTAATAAATACTTATTCACTTCTATTAAGTTATGGTTACTTTTTGTCATATGTTTTTGTAGAATTGATGCAGAGTTAATGTTTATTGAATTGGACTGGGTTGGATTTGTTCTGGATTCATTTCTTTTTTTAGCAATATAACTTTGAATTTGGTTGATGTTTAATAAATGTTTATTAAATTGGGGTGGGGGTGGCAGGGAGGAAAGCAATGCTTTCTTTATTACCCTATATCAATTGTAAGTTCCTTAAACTCAGAGGTCAAAGCAGCTGTCTCTTTTGCAGCCCCCCTCCAGCAAGAGAAATGAGCTTAGTATATACCACACACACACACACACACACACACACACACACAGCAGAAAGAATGTTGAGGATCAACATTGCGTGTTCACTGATAACCTACAGCGATCTCATTGGGGGTGCTCACAACCCATCATGCCACTGACCCAGAATCAGTTGGACCTATGCTTTGAATGATTTTACCTGGAAAATCATGCAGTGTAATGTCTATCCATTCTCTTGCCTTGGGTTTCCTGATCAGAAAAATGTATAGAGATGGTTGACTTATTACCATTAGGGGGCAGTCAGTGTCTTGTCAGGGCATGTCAGGCTAAATCAAACTATAGATGGATCAAATACTGACTTCATTAGTATCACGTTCTAGCTCAACAAATTGAATCATAACCAAGTAGTATCACAAATTTATTTCTATGAACTTTCCTACTTCATGGCCACTACACCTGGAAACTCATACTACATATTAGTTGTATGCGAAATAAAGACCCACGTCTAGCACAGACAGATGCAGATGACCCTCTGTTCTTACTGCTAGCTTTTTAAAATTCAACTATACAATTCTAAAGAGTATTTTCCTATAAATGAAGGTCACAGCTTATTGATTAAATATCAATTTCTCATCTGCTGAGTGTCTGCAACGGTAGATCTCTTGGAAAGAGAAACAAAAGATCCTTCATCTCCAACCTTGTTATCCATCCTCTTTGTCAATAATAATTCATAATAAAAGAAGAGGAAGGTGACTAGATCACTACTGACAATCAAGAACCCTCTGGTTAAAAAAGGATTACGTTGACAAATATTAATACTATGCCTGCTATGTGCTTAGGCAGATGGAACTCACCAGCATGAATGTCTTCATGGAAATTCTAATTCAGTAGGGGCAATACAATAGATATGTTTGAGATTAATATAAACCACGCACATATGCAATTATAGAAAAATGCAGTATATAATTTAGTATGTTATAAAAGGCAGAATACCATAGTAGATAGGAAGCCTGTTTGATTTCAGAAAGACCCAAGTTAAAGACTCTTCTCTAATATATATACTGATTATATAAACTTGGACAAGTTACTTAACCTCTCAGTGAATTGGTGATTTTTTTTTTAAAGTTGCAGAGTAGTTGCTGAAGGGAATTTTATCACTGGGCAACTCCTTATAGAAGTGAAGTAATGGGTGAAGTTCTCTCCCATCCCAAAACATATATATATATATATATATATATATATATATATATATATATATATATATATATATATGCGTGTGTGTGTATGTGTGTGTGTATTTATACACACATATGATATAATTTTATATTTAGATGAAGCTGTTATTATCAAAGGGGGTTCTCTCTCCTACAATGCAGATCACAATCTTGTCATCCTGTGTGATTCTTAACCATGTCTATGTATTTATTACATATGTATTTATGCAGATATATAATAAATAATAACTATATCTTGTGTCATAGGGCTTGAGATTAAAAATCTATGATTGCATTGGATAGGGAACTCTCTGAATGAGGAGAATCTCTCTACAAATGCATATTCGCATTTTCTCTGTAACAGATATCTTAAAGAATTGTATAGGGCTTACTAAGAGATTGTATTAGGCATCAAGTATGAATCATAACTTGAACCTAGGTCTTCTTGCCCATAAGGTTAACTCAAAAGTAACCTAAAGTATTATACTGAGAGAATTCACAGTGTACTTCTCTGTGTTGTGTTATAGCAAAATATGTAGTGTAATACAAATTATGAATATATGAATATATTCACATATAAAATATGAAAATAAATAGGAAAAAAGGGATATGAGATTAGATGATTTGCAAGTAGGGGATTCAGGGAAGATTTTATTAAGGCATTTCGGCTAAGCCTTGAAGGACAGGTGGGATAACAACCAATAGGAATGAGAGGCATTCTCAAACTACTGCAGGTCATAAAGTTCTCACTTTCTTATGTATGCAGAACAATTGTTCAGAGTAGTCATTTGCTATTAATCATTCCATCTGCTGAGTTTTGTGTTGCCTCATGCCATTATTTAACTTCTCAAGTGTTCATGATTTCTGTCTCCAGGTAGAAGATTAATTCTAAGAAGCTTTGTTTCATAGTTATTTATTTCTTTCACTGTATTTTGCACATCTCAGATGCTTGATAAACATTTGTGGAATGCATGAGAAAATGGAAGATGGAAGAGAAAAGGAACAAGACTGCTTTATTTACTTAACAAGATTGATTAACCATTTTCTCCAGCTTCTTCCACCTAGCTCGCCAACATCCATTACTTTCATTTCCTCAAATCCCTGTCCTCTTGGTTGTAGGAAGGTGAATGGATGGGGCTAAGAGGGATTTTGGAAGATTCCTTACATCCACTTCACTTGGCAACTCAATTCCCATCTCAAAACCGTCCTAAAGGGTAATAATATCTAGTGATTCTGCACCCTTTTCCTCTACTCTCTCTGCTATGGCAAGGAGTTTGAAAGGCACTTTGTCCAGTTAGAAGTGTGGAGAAATATTCATCCTGTCTATGACAAAGATGAAGTGTTTCTTTCAAAAGCAGTAGTGGCAAAATGCCAGATTTGAAAAGTCCAAATATTCTACATGGAGCCAGCAGTTATTAATTAGTTTTATTAGTGGCAGGTTCTTAATGCAAAATGACAGAAGGAGAGAATAGCCCAGCCACTACTAAAATACAAATTGCTCAGACTTTAGGTTGTGTTGTTCCCCAACATGTACAGGCAACCAGCCAGGCAAGGGTGAGGAATGGAAAACATAGCCAAATGCCTTTCTGCATAGTTCTGCTATATTAATGGTATGACAAAGAGACCAAGATCATTACCTCAAGTGGTTCTCTGGGGGAAAATTCACCAAATTTAATTATCAGGGAGGATTTCCAAAAGGGTGGTGGTGGTGGTGGTTATAAGAGTGACGGGGGGAAAAAGTAGAGGAAATGAGTTTCAAGAATTTGTGTGTGGGGGGAAGGAGTGTAGGTAGAAGGAAGAAACCAGAATTAGAGATCATAAACCACTTTCCTTATATTTATTTAAGAAGCTTCTCTAAGAATAACCTGCATCAGAATTACAGCAAGAATAGGTGTCATACTATCACCCCAGTCCTTATTACTATTTATCACATTTGTATTTATATAAATGCTATGACAGGAGAACCACATATCAGATATCAGGGTACTCATTTTTCAACATAAACACAAGAATAAAGATTTCTCCCTATAAATAACCAGAGTATTATTGCCAAGAAGCAATATTTGATTAATTGTCTCTCATTTTGCCCTCTATAGCACCCAGAGGTGGACTATTTTTTTAATAAGGAAAGGACTATAGTCTCAAAACTGTTAATACTTTCCTCTTCTATAATTATTCTGAAGTAGGGGTTTCAAAAGATACAAAGCTAATGAAGCTATTAGAAGAATGAGACACATAGTGAATAGGGCATTGGATTTGAGTTCAAATCTTGACTCAGACACTAATCAGGTTTGTGAATATAGGTAATTTTATGTCTCTCATTTTCAGTTTCCACATCTGTACAATGGGAATAATAATAGCACATATCTTGCAAATTTGTTGTGAGATTAAATTATATAACCCTAGGTAGGTACTCATTACTGTTAATCTGGACTATTAGCTGACTTCCTTGTCTCAGGTCTTTTTTTATTCACTCTGTTGGCATCTTCCTAATGATGTATCCCTAATAGCCCTTATTGCCTTATTCCCAAACTTCTAGTGGTAGCTTATTTCTTAATAAAGTAAAATATAAATTACTTAGACTGGAACTTAAGACCTTCGGCAGTCTAGTTCAATTCTACCTTTCTTGACTCATTAGATATCACCCTTCTTCATATGCACTATGTTTTTGCCAAATTGGACTACTTAATCTTCCTTTACTTGATATGCTTTGTCCATATACTCATATAGTCCATCCCCCAATTATAGTACATATCAATATTCTCTTCTTTCAAGGTCCAATCCAGGGGCTATTTCTTTTTTAACTTTTTAAAACTTTTCCAATATAAATTATGAAAGTTTTTCAGCATTCATCCACCTGCATATTTATATGTGGCACATTTTTCTAATACCTTCCCTTTCTACCCCCTCCTCTCTGTTGAAAACAGTCTAATAAAAGTTGTACATGTACGTTTCTGCTTAATATGTTTACATATTAGTCATTTTGTGTATGAGAAATTAGGACTAAGGGAAAAAGATAGGAAAAGGCAGGAAGGAAAAACATAAGATAATTTTTTTTGGATTCTGTGATTTGTTTGTTTGTTTTTGTTTACCTCTGGAAAACACTGGAAAACATTGTTGTCTTTAACAGGTCTTCCAGGGTTGTCCTAGATCTCTGAACTGCTGAGAGGAGGTGCATATCCTCATAGTTGTTCAATTTACAATGTTGTTAATGTGTACAATGTTCTTTTGGTTCTACTCTCAGGGGAAATTTCTGCAGTGAAGTCTACCCTTGCTTTTTTTTTCCAGAAAAAAATGTCATCTGCCTCTCCTTTTCAAATTTCCTAGAGAATTTTATCCAGAAGTCTCCTTATCCCCAATTTCCTCTAATGTGTATTACTCTGCTCTTGAGTATATAGATTATTGGCTTTCAGTTTTACATTCACAGTGCCTAGCATAGTGCTGTGTTTATACTCCAGGCACTTTATAGATGTGTTGATAAGAAATGAAACCAGGGTCAAGACACATTCTGGAATTTTATTTATAACATCCACAAGGAAGTAGTTACAGCACCCAAATGATAACTTAGATTTCTAAGTTTGCAGCCTAAAGACCTACTTGAGCAAAAATTTCACACCCCATGGTTTCCTCCAACTTGTTAAAAACACCACTTCTGGACACTTTGTGAAGTGAAAATGCAAAGTAGAAGCATGTCCATTTAAGCCACATGGGTCACTTAAGGATAAGAGATAAAACTGACTTCCAGGCCCTTGGGATCTTCAGTTTAGTTCAACTTTCTATAAACCATAGGAAGTCATTCCCTAATAAGAACAAATAATGTTAAGATAATGTTACATGTAAATCTGTGTTATTTTTTTTTTGGAATTGAGTTGGCCTAATATCATGGAATATTAGACTTGGAAAGGTGCTAAGAGATTATCCCGTCCAATCCCTTCATTTTAAATATGAGGAAATAGATCAAAGAGGAGTGAACTGAAGCTCCCAGTAATGGCAGAGATTGGACAGCACACTAGGTCAACTGGTTCTAAGACAAGGTTCTTTGCATCACCACTTTGGTCTTCCATATTCATGAGGGCTTATATCTATATCAATTTATATATCTGTCTCTATAAAATTAAGCAAAACATTTATAGCAATATTTTCCCAGCTCACCTCACTTTAAGCATATCCTTCTTTAAAAAATCAAACAAACAAATATAAAACACTGATTTTACTTTTCATCATATTGATATTCTTCATCAGAATGCACTCCCCAAGAGAAATACCTAAAGGATAGCAGGATTGAAGCATGTTATTTTCACTGTCTTTAATTTTTTTTGCTTATTTTTTACTTTTGTTCTATCTTCTTTCATAATATGACTAGTATGGAAATGTCTTTTATAAGATAACACATATATAACCTGTATCAAAGTGCTTACTGTCTTAGGAAGATAGAAAGGGAAAAAAAAGAAGGGAGAAAATTTGGAACCCAAAATTTTAGATAAAAATAAGTGGTGAATATTATCTTTTCATTTAATTGGAAAAAATAAAATAATATTTAAAAGAGGTATCCAGACAGAGCTTGGCTTTCTAGTCACTGGGCATTTGAAACCCAAAGTAATCAACTAGTCAATTGTTTTATTTTTATTTTATTCATTTAGTTAGGTTTTTTTGCAAGGCAAATGGGTTTAAGTGGCTTGCCCAAGGCCACACAGCTAGGTAATTTTTTTAAGTGTCTGAGGTATGAATTCAGGTACTCCTGACTCCAGGGCTGATGTTCTATCCATTGTGCTACCTAGCTGCCCCAATTATTTCATTTATTTATTTGTTTGTTTGTTTGTTTGTTTTTGCAAGGCAATGGGGTTAAGTGGCTTGCCCAAGACCACACAGCTAGGTAATTATTAAGTGTCTGAGGCTGTATTTGAACTCAGGCACTCCTGACTCCAAGGCTAGTGCTCTATCCATTGCGCAACCTAGCCGCCCCTCAATTGTTAAAGAAAAAACAACAATGTACTAGAAAATTCTGGGCCTCAATTCCTAAAATTAGAAATTTAAGAAATTATTTCATTTTACTTCAAAGTAATATTGGAATTTCAAAGCTTATTCTTTATTCTTTGAATTTGGAAACCACATTTTATTTTGCTTGTCAGTCATTTTATGAATAAATAAATGAGTAAAAAAGTATTTTTAAGTACTTAAAGTACTTAGTCTGAGCAAAGCTCCACAGAAAAATTGGGACAGGACCTTCCTTCAAGGATCTCAAACTCTAATAAGAAAAGATAACCCAAATACTAGGTTTCAGATGGCTCAGTCAGATGGAAATACCCAGTGGCCTTTAGGGTGTAGCAGCAAAACAAAGGGTAATGCATCTTCTTTCATGACTTTTCAGAGTGTCATTGATAAAAAGTTTTTCTGACACTGAACCATTGACAAAGTCGACATCTTTGATTCTGAGAAATTTTTTTAATGATGTCTCCATCAACTTGCCTCTTTTTCCTCTCTTTTTTAAAATATAGTTTTAGTTTAAATAGTTATAAGCTTTTGTTACAGAAGCAGAGAATATTTTATAGTTTAGGACTCAAAAGTCCTGGGTCAAATCACTCTCACAGATTTGATGGAATAGGAAAGCTAGATGATAAACCTGAATTCTTTCTAAATCTTCACAAAAGGTTAATTGTCACAGGACTTTGAACTTCCAAGATAAAATGAAACATTAAATAACAATGGCATCATATCACCTTTGTATTATATTTTCTTCTTTGCAAAGTACTTTCTACTTTTTATTAAATTCTCAATTACAATCTGATATTTATCAGTATGTTATTAATTGTACAATATGAATTACTCAGAACCAATTTTTGCCCTCCAGAAGCCTGCATTCATTTACCAGGGACCTAGGATCATTTGGGGCTTTCATAGATTTTTTTGTAAATCATTTAGCTGGGGGGGGTCTTAATCTGGGGATCTGTGAATATTAAACATATGTGTGTTTGTGCATACATGTATAATTGTTTTCTTTGCGATCCTGTACAATTTATTTTATACATTTAAAAATATTCTGAAGAGTCCATAAACTTCACTGAGCTGTCAAAGGGGGTCATGATACAAAAGAAGTTTAAAAACCCATGATTTAGTCCAACCTCTTCATTTTACAGATAAGGAAACTTATGTAGAATGAGTATCTTTTACAGGTCTTTGGATTTTGCTTTTTCAAGTACAGTGAACTATAGATAAGTGATATGTTATTTCTATGACAACCTCAACTCTCTGGAACACAGCCAGAAGCCAAGCAGGAAGCAAAGGAGTCCTCTGAGCCACTCAAATAGGTGATACAAGATTCGTCCTCTGAAATTCACACACTTGACTCCAAGGAAAGAATCTGGAGCCTTCATTCGGCACCCATTTACTCTTATTTAGACATAATTACAACAATCTTGGCTAGCAGGGTTCTCTGCCCACAGTAGACTTAGAGCAACAAATGAGACTGCAGGAGTATTGCAGGGGTAGGCATGCTGCCAGCTGCCAGGAGCATTAGAAGCTAACAGCCTGAAAGCGGAGGAGCTAAAAAACTGTAAAAAAGCAAACACAACAACTTAAAAATCATAGAGGTCTGGGGAAAACAGCTCTACACACCTCCATCTCAGGGTGTCCTAACCCTTTTGGTGTCAAGGACCTCTTTGGGAGTCAGGAGAAGCCCTTGGAACCCTTCTCAGAATGATATTTCTCAAGGCATAGGACAAAATACGTGAGGAATCAAGAGAAAACAATTAGGTTGAAATACAGTTATGAAGAGAAGGTAGGTGTCACAGTATATAAGTCTAGAAGATTGATCTTCCTGAGTTCAAATCTGACCTAAGATACTTATTATAGCTCTGTAATCCTATGCAAATCACTTAACTCTGCTTCCACTTCATCTGTAAAAAGAAATGGAGAAGGAAATGGCAAGCCTCTCTAATAACTTTGTCAAGGAAAACCTCAAATGGGGGTTACAACGAGATGACTAATTGACTAAACAACAAGCAGTCACCAAAATATAGGGAAGTTAAATCATAAATCATAGGTTAAGAATCACTGAGTCCCACATCACCCCCAAGTATACAGAAATGGTGATTTGAAAGGATGACCCTGAGTTATCAAGATAAATTAATATTTTCCTTTCCTGGATTCTTTCTAAGAAAGAAGGAAAGTATGTGAGAATTAAGAAATATTTATATTTAAAATATTAACTTATTTAAAAATGAAGCTTAAGATTTAAAAAGATAAGCTCTTTTGTTATCAAAAATCCTTTCATTCATTCTTTCATGCAAAATTGTATTAAGCATCCATGATGCCCTATGCTAGATACTCATTTAATAAAAAAGATGATGTATATCAGGTGTTTAGACTATGTGGACCATTAACCATGCTATACAAAATGATAAAATAACTAAATAAGAGATCTAGAAAGTTTCATTAGAGTTCTAAGGAGTAAAATACTTCTAAACTTCTGAGCTAGGAAGTCATGGAAAGCTCACCAGAGTAGGCAGCACTGTAGCTAAGTTTTCAAGAATGAGAAGGGTTTTAGTGGACTGTGAGGGAGTGAATTCTTCAAATTACGGATGGCTTGAGTAAAAACAAATAAATGGGGAAAATCCAGAGCTTCTTAGTCCCCAGCAAGAAGTGTCAATTGACTGGAATACATAAGCAGGTACTGCTTGATATAAAGCTAAAATAGGCAGAGAAGAGAGCCCTGAAAGGAAGACTAAGGGGGTTTAAAATTTATTCATTCAGGAGCTGGTAACTATTGGAATTTTTGTAACAGGAAAATAATCTGGTCATAACTTTATAGTAGAAAAACTGAGACAACATTGGGTTGAGATCAGAGTAACAAGAAACAAGAAGCAAGGAGACTAGTTAGATGGCTTGTTGCAGTAATTTGACCAAGGGAATCACAAAGGTGTGGGTTGGAAATGGAAAGCTATATTGAGGTTTGTACTTGGCAGATGCTTCAGAAAAATTTTTTGTTCATTTGTTTTGTTAAATGAATCAGACAAATTGAATTGTTGTGTTTGATTTAGGAGTTCTGCAAAGGTTGAACTGTGACATGATAAGATTATTCATCCAATTCAATAGGTATAACAGTAAATGTTATTGAAAATTATTGAGCAATTATAGCAACTGATTGAAATAATTGCACTAATAGGAAATAGGGGTTAAGGACAATGAGAGGGCAAAGATAATACTTCAGTTACAAATGCAGTAATCAGAAGAAAGCTAGTGCTCTTAACAGAAAGAAGTCAAAACTGTGAGCAACGTTTGGAGGAAAGAGAATGAGATTGCCTTAATTTCTTAGATAAATGAGTTACTATTGTGCTAGTAAATTTTTAAAACTGAGACAACTGATGGCAATACTAAAATGTTTTACTTTCTTTAGACAAATCTGAATTTTTGTAGCATTCAGTTAACATGTACTCTTTTTCATTTTTCAGCACCTCTAAATGTCTTAGTTCTGGTTTAGTTCTTAAATCAAAGTTTCTAAAACTCCAAAACTTTGTTGAAGATATGGACAGACAAAGAGCAGAAGTACTAGAAACCATGTTTTATTATGAAGGCTGTTATTTGACTTCCAGTTCAGTTTGACAGATCAAAAAAGTATATAGCTTTACTTAGCATTCAAGAATTTATTTGAATGTGTGGGTGATCTCACAAGTCTTATAAGGCTCACCAGTTCTTCCTATCAATGGTACTGATTTTCTAGGTCAATCAAAATCAAGCAAAGAAAGAAAATACAGGCATGACCTCCTATATGAATATTCTCCATGATACCATGAGATTCAGAAAAGAATTTGTTAAAATAGGTTTCCCTACAAGTTAAGCAACCCCATCTTTTCTATGCAAAGATCTTACCATGTCATTCCAGGTTCAAAAATCTTCAGGAAGTCCTCTATTGTCTATCAAAGGAAATCAAAATTTCCATGTACAGCATTTAAGGCTTCTCATAATTTGGCACCACCCTCTTTAATTTTTTTCACCTTTCTCTCCTCTAAGGACACAACATTCTAGCTAAACAAGGCAACTCTCTATCTCCCCAAACATACCATGTAGCCTCCCTCCCCCTGTTCCATGGTGACTTATGCCATTTTCTCTTGCTCGGAATGTTCTCCCTTCCTATTTTGGACTACTGAATTTCTATCCATCCTTTACAATCCAACTAAAACAGCACCATCTACATAAAGTTTTCCTTGATTTATCCCTAATTATCCCTAAGATAATTATCTTCCTCCTTAAAACTCTAGAAATATTCTGTTCTGCACCTTTCCAATATACTTATCCTAACATATTTTATTATATTACAGTGATCTGTTTCTATCTTATCTCTCTACTAGGAAAAACATTCATAAGTATGGGGATTGTGCTATCTAAATGTTACAGCTTTATAATATTTGAGAAAGCTATCTTTCTCAAAGAAACAGGATAAATAAAATATCAAACTTGGAGTGAGGAATGGTTGGAATTTTTTCTCAGATATATAACTAGCTGTGTTATCATAGGTAAATTACTTAAACCCTCTGAGACTCAATTCCTTCTTCTGTGAAATGGGGATAAGAATAGCCCTGTTTACTGCTCCCCCAAAATATATGAAGGATCAAATGAGAAAATGTTTGCAAAGTTCTATGGAAATGTCAGTTATTATTATTAGTTCCCCCTGTGTCCAGAATTGTTTTCTGCCTATAGCAGATGCTTCATAAATGTTGAAGTGTAAGTAAATTTGATTTGCTAAAGTTTTATTTGTAAGAAAGTTTGTGAAGGCATATCTATAGGATATCTATGACAAACATGAATTTATTTTATTAAATAATTCTCACTTACATTTAAAACAATTTTAACATTTACTTTTTTAAAATTTTGGGTTTCAAATTGTCTCCTCCCTCCTGCCCTCTCTCCTCCATTGAGAAAGCAAGTAATATGGTATTAATTACACATGTGAAATCATGTAAAATATATTTCCCTATAGAAAATATATCTACTTACTGATAAAACAGGAAGTCTTTCACTATAGACCTACTCTTAAGCCTCATCAGGGCATGGAGATGGTCATGGAGTTCTTCCTCCATGCTAGTGGACTGCAAGTTATAATGACTTATGCCAAGCTATAAAGGCTTCAAGTACAGGCCAGGAAAGGAATGCCTGTCCATCATATTCACAATTCTAGAACCTGAGACTCAGATGGGATATCAAAGATTATGAAGTACAACCCATACATGAAATGAAGAACTATTCTAACCACAAGTGGTCATCTAGTCTCTTTTTAATTTTAATTTTTTTAGTTTTTACAAGGCAATGGGGTTAAATGGCTTGCCCAAGGCCACACAGCTAGTTAATTATTAAGTGTCTGAGGCTGGATTTGAACTCAGGTACTCCAGACTCCAGGGCCAGTGCTCTATCCACTGAACCACCTAGCAGTCCCCAACTAGCCTCTTTTTGTAGATCTATGTGGAGGAGAGCCCAACTTCTCCCCAGTTGGTCAAATTCACTAGGGGGCAGCTCCAATTATTGGATGATTGCCTCTTTGCAACAACTATCCATTATTCCTCATTCTGCCCTCAGGGTCCAAACAGAATGAGTTCAACCTCTCCTCCAAATGACAGATCTTCAATAATGAACCCCAGTTATCAAGCCACTCTGAGTCTTCTCATAACAATGCTAAAAGGACCATTCTATCAACTAATATCACATGATACGGACTCTTCTCTTAAATCATGATGCCAACATGAGAATTGTTTGGGCAAAGTAATTCTTTAGAATTGTTTACTAAGTTCTGGAGATATCTGGATCACTGGAGATAGTATTTATCCTGAAAAAGCACAGCCTTGAAATCATAGTACCTGAAACACTGAAATGTAAGCTTATTTTTAAAATATACATTAAATTTATAGAAGATAGTGAGGAACCTGTATACTTCAATTCTATGCAATAGCTGGGTTCCTGAAGGGATACATATACACCAATCTCTTGTCTAAATGAACCCCTCTTCCTAATTACTTATATTATGCTCATCATTACTAATATTTAACTATCATTTCAAGGGATTTTCTTTTTTTTATCAAAATTTATTTTATCCTGGACCTCTTTCAGATCTGATTCAAATTCCAATTGTCAGAATAATAATGATGCAAAGGGAAACTATAATGGAAAAATGTGCCTAGGGGGGATAAAAAGAGGCGTTAAATTATATTGAAGATATGTTTTGGTATCTATTAAAGATAAATTACTCTAATAGATACCAAAACATATCTTCAATATAATTAAAATATTCTAAGACAATATGAGATATTTCTCTGTGTCTTCCTCATATAATAATCATTCAAATGGAATAAAAGTTCTTTAACAAGAACAAAAAAAATTTCCTGGGTAGATATAAACAGTTGAAAAATTAACTGGATTCCTAAGGGAATGATACATAGGTTTTAATCCAGTGCTATAGTGAGACTTATAGAATCTGACTTAGAACTGTCAAGGGGCACCTCATATATATATATATATAATATATACATATATTATATATATATATATAATATATATTTTTAAATATATGAACTTGGCCTCTTAGTTGGTCAGATTAATTAACTAGGAAATAAATAAAATCTTGAGATCATCATTTAAAGAAATCTTTGAAAGGAAAGTCACATAGCTATGTAGGTAGGTAGGAGGAGAGAGACAGAGAGAGAGAGAGAGAGAGAGAGAGAGAGAGAGAGAGAGAGAGAGAGAGAGAGAGAGAGAGAGAACAAGAACAAGAACAAAAATAAGAACAAGAACAAGAAGAACAAGAGGAACAAGAGGAAGGTAGACACTGGATTTACTTATGAAATAATTGTTCGAACAGAGGTTGAATGACCACTTGGTTCTTATAATGATTATTCCTTTTATGTATGTGTTGTATTGAGGCACCTATCAATTCTCAGTTCTGAAAATCTGTAAATGTCTATCTATCAATCTCTGTGTTTGTCTCTGTCTCTTGTTCTCTTCCTCTCTGTCTCTCTGTCTTTATCTCTCTTCCTTCCCCCCTTCTCTTTTCCTCTCTCTCCCACTCTTGTTCTCTCCTTCCATTCACCCTCTTTCTTATATGTATGTATTCATACCATATATATACATGAATGTGTATGTGTTTATAAGGATTATTTGTATAGAGTCGGTTTTATTAAAGTAGAATTTTCCTATATTCCCTTTTTTCTCCATGGTTCTAATGCTTACTGTAGCACTGATTACAATTTAGTTTGCTCAATGAATGAGAAAGGGCAAGGGCAAGGGCGCCTGCCTGATAGGGTAGTCCAACAGTTCAGAGGGAAAAGAGATGCAGGAAGAGCTATCCCAAAATGCATTTCCATTCTCTTTTCACTTTGGATTTATCACAGTCCACTGGATGGCTCTCTCGCTGCTTGGACTGTGTCCAATCCATTTTTGTCATATCCATTATGCTCCAGATGAACAAGTTTTCACCTTTAAAATATTCATCTTCTCTTCCATCCTCCCCTTTGGTAGAATCTGTGGTGAAGTTACTTTTTTTGGTTTCTTCCCAAAATAACAGAAAGGGTCAACTGCTGCTGATGGGAGCCACACCAAACTCAGGACACATACTTCCCCTCAAAACAGCACAGGCTGTCATGGCTTTTTCAGGAAGACCTAGTGCATTACACTTCAAAAATAAATAAATAAATAAATAAATAAACAAAATCAAGTTCCCACAGGCACTTCCACATATTCAGTATGTCCTCACAATTTATAGTCTGCATCTGTTGGAGAAACCTACTCCTTAGAGAAATGCATTTTATTCAGATCTGTAGAGAGCAAGTGTGTAAGGTCTGAATGCCAAATTTGATTCCTATTAGAACATGAGCTCCTTTAGATATGTCTTAGGAAGAAGGAAGATTGCAACTTAAACAGACAAAGCTGTCTGACTTATGGGCCAACCCCCATGATAAATAGCACACAATGTACTTGAGGTTATATGAAGCAGTTCTGTACAGTGTCTGAAGGTAGCTCTTCACTGACTAAGCCTCCATTGGATGTGGAGGTCATTTCAATGTGCACCACCCTTAAACAACACGTTGCTCTTTAAGTAAGTGTTAACTTGCCGGTTCAGCATATGTGATTTATTGAGGAGAGAGCTGTGAATAATGCAGAAGGATTCAACCTTTGGCCTTTAATTCCTCTCACTTAGACATGGGGCTCTTCACAATAAACTACTCGCCTAGTAAATTAATGTGTTTTATTTAAAAAGTGACACATTGCACTGGATTATGTTAAAAGGCAAAATTACTTTCAATTGCCAGTTTCCCTATCAAGCTACAAGGTGCCCAGCAGACTCAGACGAGAGAAAAGAGGCTCCAAAAGTTAGCAAGGGACAATGCATTAAAAGAAATATTCTAAATATATACATGTCCCATAGCCCTAGCCTATTCTCCACCACACAAATACCTGCTCAAAGCTAAGAGAAAGGATGATTTGGTAACTGGAAAGTTCTTTGCATCTCTGTTCTGGGTGCTTCCAAAAGAAACTGGATGGAATATTTCTGCCTAATGTAATATACCCAAGGAAGCCCCCAGTAGAGGAATGCCCCAAGCACTATGCCTTGGTAAAATCTGAATGACTCGCAATCTCCCTTAGTCTTTCACAGGTATCATCCAAGTCTTCTTCTATGCCTTTCCCATATGTCCCTTCCTTTCAATTCTCACCATTATCATATTTATTTGGGCTTTTATGGCCTCCTATCTACTTTACTACATAGCTTTCTAACCCATTGTTCAGATTCCAGCTACTCCCTACTCTAATCCATCCTAGACACCACTGTCAAAGTCATCTTCTTAAAACACTGATTTCATTGGGTCACTCTTTAACTCAAAAAATGTTCAAAGTGTGTCTCTCCTTTGCATAAAGAGCTGCTGTTGACTTATTCTCCACATTTGCTGCATTTATGTAATGGCATGTGACTGTTGGGGTTTTTTTTTTTGGCTTCACTTTGTAACTTGCCTTTTGTAACTTACTTTTTCCCATGTAAATCTTATCATATCAACTAGACTGTAAATTCCTTGAAGGCAGATATACACATACACATATATATATATATATATGTATATATATATATATATATACATACATATATGCTATGTATGTATACAGATGTACACACACACATATATACATATACATATATATATATATATCATATATAAACTGAGGGTCTATTCAACTTTAAAATACTATAGGACTTTGAGTTGCAATTGAAAGTGAACATGACCTGACCCAGAGAAACAAATTATTTGACAAACCTTGTTTCCATACCTCATTCCCAAATATCAGACCTGATAGCACAGATAACCTATTCAAGAGCCAAGTGTTATTTTTACATTTTGAACAATTACATCTTGATTCATGGTGTCATTTTGGGGGAATTTTGGGATTTCTGTTTTAACTTATCTAGAGTTTTAAAAGTCATAGAAAAATGTTAGTAATGAATTAAACTTAAAAGAATATCATGGGCTCATTTTATTTTGGAGAGCCAAATATTACACATTTACCAACACACCTCTTCCTGATAGTATCTCTCTCTCTCTCTCTCTCTCTCTCTCTCTCTCCCCCTATGGTTTTTGCAAGGCAGTGGGGTTAAGTGGCTTGTCCAAGGCAGCTAGGTAATTATTAAGTGTCTGAGGTCGGATTTGAACTCAGGTACAGATGACTGCAGGGCCGGTGCTCTATCCACTGTGCCACCTAGCTGCCCCAGGTCTCTTTTTAAAAATGCATTATTATTTGAATCTTTTGTTTTTATATCATCTACATTTCCTAAAGTAGTGCATTTCCCCCTTCTAGAGTCTATCTTTTATATCAGGGCATAAAAATAAATAATAATAATAATAATAATAATAAATACAATAAGATAAATATATTTAATTTAGAATATATAAATATAGTAATAAATAAATAATAAAACTATTCAATGAAACTAACCAATAGCTTACAAACCAATAGCCTTCTAATAGTAATAACTGACATTTATAAATCACTTCAATGTTTTCAAAATGTTTTACAGCATTATTTCATTTGATACAATATTATTATTATTATTATTGAAGAGAATTTGAACAGAAGATTTTCCAACTATAATTCCAATATCATTTGTCTAAGACAAAAGCTGCATCTATTAAAAACAATCCCATTTTGAGAATAAACTAACCTATTTTTCTCAAAACTCTTTTGTAGAAATTTTTACATAGTCCAAGAATGCTTTTTTATTTTGCATTGGTTTGTTTTTTGTAAGTTGGGTGGAAGGGATAGAAAGAAATAAACATTTATTTAGCACCTGCTCCTTGCCAGGCACTATGCATTATCTCATTTGATCTTCACAACAACTCTGAGAGGTAAATGCTATTATTCCTATTCTATAGTTGAGGAAACTAAGGTAGACAGAGATAAAGTGATTTGCTCAATGCCTCACAGGTAATAAGTGTCTGAGGTTGAATCTGAAATTGGGATTTCTTGACTTCAAGTTCAATTCTACTCACTATAGAAATCCCACTTCCTTGAACTACATTCCCAAGAGTATTGGAGAACAATAAAAATGAGTCAGTGGATTTCAGTTCTAGATCAGAGGGCTTATTGAATGCTTTGTTCTTGATACTTGGTATTGGAACAAAACAAAATAATCCATCATGTAAATGATTAATAGACACTGCATAGCATTAGAATCTATGAAAGCATAGAGACATTTGACCTAACATTATAGAGGAGTGAGGAATTCCACTATAAAATTTTTCTTGTAAAAGAAACATCCTTTAATCATAAATTTTCTTTTATTTTTAGCTATCTTTACTGAAAATCTTTTAAAATTGTGCCTCATTCTTTCCTGACTTCAACATAATTGGACTTTTCCTTCATGACTCACAATTATCATAATGGAAGTGTGCTGTAAACATCATGACCAACATGTATTTCACTGTAAAATTGAAGTGTCCTTAGATGCTACTTGGGTTTGTAGAGCTCTTTGCCTCCTTCATCCCAAAGCCTGGACTGTTATAATTCCAACATTTTTCTGCTCCTCAGACTATGTCTACCAGCTATCCTATTCTTCACAGCTATCAGTGTACTATTTCTAATCTCCCTGGGTCTGAGAAAGCAAAGGGAAATTGTAAAAAATTGTAAAAAAAGATAATCCTGACATTGAATAAAATACATATTCTTTAATGAATAGTCTATTTGACAAAGGTCTATTCTTTTTACATGTTTCTAGCAATGTTGTAGATGGTTAAGACAGCTGGAAATATTTATTTTAGAGAAATTGTAAGAAATGTTTTTGTAAACTAAGCAAGAACTGGACACTGCAAAAAAATTCCATTAGCTTTGTATTCAAGGCCCTTAACAATCTGAACCTAACATATCTTGCCAACCTTACCTCACCCCATTTTATACTTATCAACTCTGTGAACCTCCTGCTCCAGCAAAACCAGTCTATTTGTTAAAATGTAAACACATTCTATGCTTTCCACATCTCTGTGAGTTTGTTCACAGGTTCGCTACTTGAATTGACTCCTTTTCAACTATCTAAATTGTACCACTGCATCAACTCATCTCAAGGGCCACCTCTTCACTAAACTTACTAAACTTCTCCAGTTTACCACAATCTCTTTATCCCCCATAATTTACATTATCTATTTGCTTAGCAATTGACCATGTGATATCCTTGTATTGTTATCTCACAGTTATTTAACTTTTCATCTATTTAGGTCTTTTTTTTCTTTACTGAACTATAAACCTTGATTATGCACAGTTTATCTTTTATTTCCTCATGTCTCCCACAAGCTCTGAAGTTTAGTACCTTGTTCTCAATGGGTGATCAATCAATATTTATTGATTGATTGATTTTTCTAAACCATGGCCTATAACTAATAACTGCTGTTTTCTCACTTGATAAAAACCCATTAACAGTCCTGTTGAGTCTCTCTGTGATACCTCCAACAGCTTAGCAGTCACTTAATGGCCAAAACAGCTTGAAAGTGAATGATTCTCCATCTCTGGGTGCCAGGGTCCCCTTAGCAGCTCATCCCAGGCTCAATACATTCTAGGCTGCATGGATCTGCCCACTTTTCTCCCAGACAAGTACCATCAAGCTCTTCTCATTCCTAAGGTTTGGATCAAGGCTGTTTGGAGGGGAGGGGGACATTAAAATGAGAATATTAAGGGAGTTAAGTAACATACAAAAGAACCATAAAATACCACAGGGGGAAAAGGATATATTTTTCCTGTACTGCCAACACTGTTAAGAATTAGTTAGCCACAATATTATGAAGTACTTACACGGCACACTATTAGATTTTTATTTCAAATAGCATAAATTAACAAATTGTACATGTGCACACAGAAACTGCTAACCTAATAATTAAGATATTAAAAAGTCACCTAATGGCACCAAATTCAAGATAATGGGATAATTATTACAGTATAAAAAATAAAAGGCATATTATCCAGTCATCCATGTAGAGTTCACAAACACACACACACAGACATAGACACACATACACATGCTTATATCCCTCCCCACCCCCCCCCACCCCTAAAAGAAGCTTTTGCTTTTCTGTGGCCTGTGTGATTACTGTGTTTGGATTAGTGCAATGTGAAACGCAGCAACCGCTGTTATGTAACTAAACCCTGCATATACAGTTGTCATTCTGGGTAAATTTAACTCTGCAGGTTTAAGGCAGGGCTGCTTGCTGGAGCAGATCTCAGGAAACAACACAAATTTAAAGATATACTGCCCAGTGGTCCACAGAGGAATACCAGTTAAAAAGTCATTTAGGCATACTGGTTTAGAAGGCAAAATTCCTGCCTATTAACCAACATTCAGGGGCCTTAGCCACTCTAATAGCAGGTTTGAAAACAATGAATCCTGACAAAAGCCTAGTTGTTCAATTAGAAGGCTGCCCACATTTTTTCCTCTTCCTGTGCTGGCAATAAAGGTACTTTGGCTACTTAATGCAGTTCAGAAGGGAGATACAGAAACCTAGTATCAGAATGAGACTTTAATAATATGTTGCCTTATGACAGAGACAAAGTAAATTAGTATCACTGGGAAATGTCCCTGTTTGGATGCGGGTACAAGTCGAGCGGGATGTCATGGAAAGACTTCTAGATAGGGAGCAAGGACTCCTGATTTCTAGGTCCAGTTGTCAACAACGAGTAGTGTGATGAGCAAACAAACTTACCTCTCTAGTTCTGGGCTTCCTCATTTATAAAGGGGAAGTGGAGTAGGGAGAGCAGGGTTGGGTTAAGATGATCTTCAAGGTACCTTCCAACTGTAGACTAGACTATTTCCCCCTTTAATTCTATCTCTTCCCTTTATTTGTAATAGATTAAAAATATAGCCTTTAAAAATTAAATTGTAAGTTGTTGATAAAGCAGGAAAAAACTACAGCCAGAACCATCCAGGTGACCAATAGATAAACAGATACATTAGTGAGTGAATGAATAAATGTATGTATGAATGAATGAAACCTGTACACTGGATTCCCACTCTGAAACTATTCAGTGCATAGCAGAATTTTTCATAAAGTTGGCCCAAGGCCCTCAGACCACAGAGGTCTCACAAATCCACAGAATACTTTCTATCAAGGCTCCCAGACCACAGTCATGTCTTTAGTTTCTTCACTGCCACCACAAGTTATAATGGAAGAGATTTCTAAGCTTAAGGTTTGAGACTTTTCCCCTCCATTTTTCTCCTGGGGTAGTGAAGGGTAAGATATTTTTGAAGACAATCATATGAAGAACTAGAAGACACCAAAGACTGTCTAACCCAATGGCATCATTTTATGAGTAGAGAGTTACATGAATTATCCAAGGTTACAGAGATAGTATGTGGCAGGAGTACCATTTGATCCCAGTTCAAGAGCATGTGCATATCAGCTACACTACAGACCATCACACAAATATTTTTCCCCCCTATTGAGTTACATTAGGATTGGAAACTAGCAAGAGGGAAAAAAAACAGGACCTTTAAAATATGTGATTATTTCATGCAAAAGGAAGCATGTGATACTTTCTGAATTTACTTTAATAATAGTGACATTTATAAAATACTTTAAGGCTTACAAAGGGTAATCTCAATTGAGCCTTACATATTATGAAGTAATTATTTCAGATTATATCTCCATTTTGCGATAAGGAAACTGAGATAGAGATAGCTTAAGTGACTTGTTCATCGTCACACATCTACTAAATTTTGGAAAGAGCATTTTAATCAGGTCTTCCAGTCTTCAAGTCCAGTATAGTATATGTACTATATCTCACAAAATTAGCTATGAGGAAACTAAAGGAAGTTGCTGGTATTCTTGCAATTGATAAGAAAAAATATTCATGATTAGGTGGTTCAATGGATAAAGGACTGGGCCTAGGGAGGAATACCAAACTTCCAATCTTACCTCAGACACTTACTAGCTGGGTAACCCTAGGCAACAGGGACAATAGCACCTATCTTCTAGTGTTGCCAAAAGAATAAAATGTGATATAAAATTCTTTGAAATCCTTAAATAGCCACATGAGTGCTATTAAAATTAACAATAATAATTAGCATACCATTGCTTCCTTTGCTCCCTTATCATATAAATAAGTTCCTCCAATCAGGGTGATAGTAGTAAGAAAGGAGAAAACAGCATTAGCCAACCAAAAATAAGACATTTAGTCTTAATCCTATCTAGTCAAGTTTTTCCATATCTAAAAAAGAATAAAATTTTCAATGCCAAGATAGAACATCTTAAGTTCTGATGAGAACAAAGTATTGTCCAGAAAACATCCCTGCTAACCTTGGAGGAAGACCTGCCTTACTGAGCAAGTCACTCAATCTCATTGCTTTAGAGTTGCAGAAAAGACATGGTAAAGGGAGTTTACTTGTTGGAAGCTCCCTCCTCCAATGAAGAGATCCAGGCTGTGGTGAAGGGAGGAGAGAGTAGGAGGATGAAGAAAGGAAGTGAGATGAGAGTGAAGGAGAAAAGGGGAGAGAGGAGATGAATTATTTTTGATTATTCCTCTTTTACCCAATGGTCCAATTACTGAGTATGCTCATTATTTAAAGTTTTACTACATATTTTTTCCCTTGTCCCTATTGGGGAAAGATAAATTCCATATCTGCAAAGAATGTTACTTCAACTTCTATAAAAGCTAAAATGAAGGGTGATAGGATAGGGATTAGCTCTCTGATTTCATCAATAAAATATACTTCCAGTAAGAAAACTCCCTCCATCAATGCAGATCAGCATCTTCTCTGCAACTTAAGAGTCTGAGAGAGCCCCTTTACACTTAAAAGTTATTGCAAAATACTCTGAGTTCTTTCTTTAAAGTTTAATATCTATCAATATTTACTGTATTAAAATTTAAATGTTTTAGTATTATTATTAAACTACTTTTGACCTTGCAGACTCAGTTAATAGGTCTTGGGGATCCCCAAAGGTCCTCATATCACACTTTGAGCATCACTGGTTTAAGAGCAAAAGAAGGTTAAATGACTTTTCTATGGGGCAGTGAAAAGTACAGTGTTTCATCCAGGGTCATACAGTCAGTATGTTTTAGTGGTGGAACTTGAAACCAGTTCTTCTATCTACTCTATCTGGGGGATGATGACCACAGAAATAAAATAGAAAAACAAAACATGAACCCTGAAGAATGTGAGGGCAGGGGGTGCAGGGAAGGGGAGGGAAGTATATTTTGCCATTAGTGTAGGCAGAGGTAGAAAAAAAACTTAAAAAAAGATGTCCTTTAGTTTCCCAAAGCTTTAACTATAGGCCCACAGTGACAATAGTCTTATGACTTCAGGCTCTAGTTTATTCACTTAGCTGCGTAGGGAATCAGTGCTCTGTAGTTTGATTTCCCCTAGCAGAGCAATTCAAAACCATCTTAGTCACAGAGATGGAAGGTGAAAGTATATTTCAAGCAAACTACTGGATGGAGGTTGAGTTTATCAAACCAATTACGTATAGATGTTATGGGAAGTTGGGCCAAATGTAATCACATATGACAAGGATTATCAAAACTGCTTACACAGTAAATCAGAAAACTGATAACGGGCTGACAACAGCATATATACCTGACCAAGGAATTTCAGTCTCAGATTCCCCTAGCTTGTAAAACAGAAATAACAGTACATAACAAGTTGTATGGTATTTCTAGACACCTGAATGCCTCTGGTGCATAGCACAGGGGATAGGGAAGACCAAATAATATTGCTTCCAGAAGAAGGGAGTATAGGTTGAAATAGTACCCTCCCCAAAACAAAACAAAACAACTGAAAAAAAAATACCTTTTGCAGAAATGCTTAATACTAACTTCATAGGTCCAGAGCCTGGATTACCATGAATTTATGGCAAACAAAACAAAACTAACAATCTTTAGGCCAAGGGAAATGACAGAATAGAGTAAAGGATAGAAGTAAGGGACCTTGTGGCTGACTCTGAGATAGCTACCATTAATAGGAAAGAAAAAGGAGAGTACTTGTAAAGAGATATAGCAAGATTAATCCTTGGTACAGTTTACAAATCCAGGGTCATAAGTACACTGGGGCATTTGAGGGCAAAGCTCAAACTAGAGATGCCTGGTCTCTAGCTGGAAACTTGCTGCCAAGTTTCTAAGATTTTTATGTGCCTCACAACTATTTCTGAGCTCCATTAATGAAAAATTCCTACATGTAGCCCAGACAGCATCTGCAACAAATATAAGAAATAATATTCTTAAAGGTGGCATTTATACCACTGTGGAATTTCTCTGCTATTACCTTCATCTGGAATTTAAAGCCCTTCACAATCTGGCTCCAACTTACCTATCCAGGTCTATAATATATTAGACTCCTTGAGGTATGCTAATGCTCTGGCCAAACTGACCTAACTCTATATTCCATTTCCCCATACTTTTGTCCCAAGCCAAGTATTTTCTTCCCCATCATCTCTGCCCTTTACCTCCTCTAGCTTCCTTAAGATTCAGTTTAAGAATCATCTCTCTCAAGAAACCTCACTTCACTTGTTAGGTCTCCCTGATGCCACCATTTTGTGTTTCCTTTATATATGGAATCTATATTTACTTATCTATGAACTTGTTGTATCCTCTAAGTAGAAAGTAAATTCCTTGAGGGCAAGGACTGGCTTTCTATTGTTTTCAGAGTCAACACAGTGGTTACCATAGTTAGATGCATTAAAAAATAATGTTGATCATTGACTGATTGAATTACATTACAAAAGACAGATATCTCCCCTTTTCCAATCCCACTTTCCAGAGTGATTTGAAATTTTCCAAAGGTACAGGTATGTAGTGGGGGGAAAAAGAGGGGGAAAGGATCTTTTGGTACCCAAAAATAATATTAATAATATTGAGGGTTTTTTTTAAACTGGGTCCATGTAGAATCCATGGACCCAAACCAATCCCAGGATGCACCCAATGAATCTCAGGCCTCCAAGAAACAAAAATAGAGCCCTAAAAAGCAAATGACCTGAAAAAGGA
This sequence comes from Macrotis lagotis, assembly GCF_037893015.1. NCBI lineage: Eukaryota > Metazoa > Chordata > Mammalia > Peramelemorphia > Peramelidae > Macrotis > Macrotis lagotis. Next base: position 148,311,672 of record NC_133661.1, read on the forward strand.
AACAAATATCTAAATTATAAGGGGTGACAATGTATATTCTCTCTCTCTGTGTACATCAGTAGGCCTTGTTGTTAGTTCCTAAATTCTCACTGTGTAAAACATCCCAAGGAAGTTCAGCTGACTCAGGGAACATACTTCAACTTTATCAATGCTAGGCTGAAGACAGAGCAGTGGTGATTTGCATCAGGTCTGATTCTCTCCTTTTGGCAGTTGCTTCACTTAATTGAGTGAAAAAAGCTGTCAGTCTAAAACACCAATCCCAAGGTAAATTCACTCTGAACTAACCATCTGCCAGGGCTTCTCCCTGGATAGTCAACACTTATCATCTAGAGAACTGAATTCAACTTCCTCATAATTAGATCATTCCTGAATTAAATTGATGATCTTGAGAAGAAAAAATAGTTTAAAAAAATGTGGCTTGAGATCAGAAAATGGAAGCCAGTTTGTTTTAAATAAGGTAGGAAAATATAAAGTCTTTGTATACATATATGTGTATATATTCATGGTCAATGTAGGGATTTGTTTTGCATGTCTTTTTCAAATATGCATAGTTCTGTTGCTCTTTTTTATCTGCTTCAAGAGAGGTGAGAGAGAAAAAAAAATATATATACTTATACATATATAAATATACTTACATGTATATATATATATATACATAGACATACATATATGTAGATATGTTTGTATATATGAGGAGAAAAAGAGAAGAGGGGAGAGAGAGAGAGAGAGAGAGAGAGAGAGAGAGAGAGAGAGAGAGAGAGAGAGAATGTCAGTTATTTGTTTTGTTTTGTTTGCCATAATTTCATGGTAATCCAGGATCTGGACCTATGAAATTAGTGTTAAAGCTCATACGACACAGTAAATGGATTTTCTAAGTGAGACAACAAAGTCATCTTTTCTTATTACATCCTTCTCGTTTACATTCAGGTTTTTACTTCTGAGTTCTTGGACTGTTTAAGGTTATGCTTTTTTCCAAATGTATTTAGAAAGTTCCTGCATACACAGGTGCCCAATGGATAGTTTGACTCAGGTTAAATCTACTGTTTTAAGACCCTGAAACAGAGTTGATCTGGTCAGGTCAACTAATCTGACTAATTGCTGCAAATGCCCAGGTCTCTCTGCATTTGTTGCCGGGTTCATGAATTTACCATTTGTCTAAGTAAAAGCAAAGAGTCAAAGAAATACAGCAACACCCCGCTGAGTGGGAAAAGGTGGGGGGTAAGCCCCAGACCTGTAATTAGGACTCTGTTGTAGAGGTATAATTATGTACAAATAAGAAGGGATGAAGGGGAGAAATGAGAAAATTCAAAAAACTTTTCTGTCAATACTTGTACTTTGCATAATGAAGAGAACTCATGATTATTAATAATCAGATTCTTTGCCTTGAGTTGGTCTCATAGATACAAGCTGCCTGCAAAATTTACAAAGGATCCAATTTAGTTCAACTTTTTTTTTAAAGAAAGTAAATCTGAAGTCATTAGCTGGTCAGTGATTTTCCTGTTCTTTTAAAATTCTTTTGAAATTTCCCTAAAAGTTCATTTCTTTTTATACTGCTATGATTAACGAGGAAAGGCAATGCGGCAAAGTGGATAGAGCTGTTCTTTAAGACAGGAAATTTAAGTTCAAGTCTCATTCCTTGACACATCCTGGCTGTCTCCTTAGACAAATCCTTTAACCTCCCACTGCTCTAGGAAACTCTCCAGGCCTGGAAGTTTTAGAGACACAGCTAACCTATATTGTTAAAGGGAATTTTCTCATCAATGAAGTCAAAGGTGCTTCTCCATCCATATATATCACCTGCTGGGTGGATAACCTTCACCTATAAATTTCTTTTATTTTAAATCTATTGAGACACCTAGGTCTCAGTTTCCTCAAATGTAAAATGAGAAGATTGAACTGGCTGATCACTAAGGTCCATTTTGCTCTCTGGTTATAAATCTACCCTATCTTAGTCTAATTGATGATTATTTAACTCAAACAAAGTGAGGCAAATGAGTTTTGTCATCAAATTTATATCAGATTGCTCAGTAATCCTAATAAAGATATAAACTATTGAAATGGTAAAGAAGGAAAAAGAGCCTGTATTTCTAGTGGGAAAGGGTAGATGATATAAAGGGAAATAAAATCACAGATGAATCACAGGACAATGAAATGTCAAAACTAGGTGGTATTCCTTATTGAGTCTTCATTTTACAGATGTGGAAACCGAGGCCAAAGGGAGATAAAGTGATCTGCTCAAAGTTACACAGGATGTTAATTGGAAAGCCATAAAAATCATTCCATTTTCTTCCTATTTCTTCTGACCCTCTCATATCTAGTGTCCATTGCCTAATTATGCAATTCTAAGTCTGTGCCCTGCCAAATTAAATGAAAATCCAATCCATGAGCATTACAATATGTCCTCAAACCTTTGAAAATTAACCTGAGAAAATTCTCTGAGTGCATTCCTTCCCTTAATTAGTATTTTTCTTAATTTAAAGACTAGAAACTGGATGCAGTATGCACAAAAATTTTTCAGGTATTAGTCACCTTGCATGACTCAAGTCACAAGTATTGACAATACTACTAGATTTCTTTATGATTTAACAATGCTAAACTGTGGATTAGAATCTTTAGGATTCTCTTATTGAAATTCATTCATTCATTTCAACAAATATTTAACAAGTACTTAACAGTGAGGAATGCCAGAGAGGCATACAGAGAATGAGACATAGACCATGCTCTCATGGAGCTTCCAGTCTAGTATAGGAGATTAGGTTAGTACCTTAAGACCTGTGATTTTAGAGTTATTAGAACTCACTGTCATAGATGCCAATCTCATGATTATTAGATAGTTTTCAAGAGTGGCTGAAATTTAATATGAACTAACCTGTCCCCAGCATGGTATGAGCCTCTCAAAACTGAGTTAAACTGGCTCTGAGACCATGCCTATACTTTAAACTCTGTAGGACCTGGTAAATCTTGCACTCCATTTGCATAGTCTTCAGGAAACTGTGGTTATCACAATACTACTCTAAAGAGAACACTGGAGTAGCCCTCAAGGGACAGAAGAGAACAAGGCAATAAAATGTTAACACTAACACCACATGTGAATCATAACAGTGTTTTCATGCAGCAATATGGAAAAGAGATGGAACTTTCATGGGGGTGGAAAAGTCTTGGAGGTAGGTAAAAAAAGTTTTTTATTTAAAAGAAGTTTAAAAATAAAACAACAGAATAGTATATCCAGGTATATCCAAGCATATCACTTGTGAGTACTGGTAAATGGATAATGCAAATGAGGTTGGATTCCAAAACTTTAAAAGATAGTATAAGTTCATTAATATTTTTCTAACTTTGGCTGTTGTAATTTTCATGCAAACTTAATGGTTTATCAACTATTTTTTTTTGTTTTTTTTAAGGCAATAGGATTTAAGTGACTTACCCAAGGTCACACAGCTAGGCAAATATTAAGTGCCTGAGATTTGAGCTCAGGTGCTCCTGACTCCAGGGCTGATGCTCTATCCACTGTGCCACCTAGCTGCCTCCTTATCAGCTATTAATATACAAAATTATCCAGTTACAGAACCGAGACCTAGGAGTCTCAGTAAAAATTTCTGATAAGCTTCCTAGTCCTTCTCAAAAGGATATCAAATTAAACATCTAATACAGCTGTTTTGAAAGAGTAATTAAGTTTTGAATAGTTTTACCTTTCTAATCAAATTAGAAACAAGAGAAAAAACTGGTACCATTAACTTCAAAAATTAGGTGGGCAAGAGATGGGAATCAGGGAAACAGAGAAATAGGCTTAAGGAAGAAATCTCTCACTTGTTAGGTCAAAGAACAGTATGCTAAGCTAAGACACTGCAGAAAACCTCATCATAATCACCAAAAAAAACCCAAATCAAAAACCCAAACCCTATTAATTTAGTTTTGATAAAAATGAACAAAGATGTAAGGTCTCTTAGTTCATAAAGTTAGTGTTCATATTGGCTTCAAGAAGAATCAAAGGTCATTCATTACCAGAAACAGTCATTGACAATGTGTGGTGTGAGTTTTTAACTATTTTTTTTTGTATTGTGGACTCCTTAGACCATATGATAAAGTCTTTCGATCCTTTTATTTTCTTTTCTGGGGTGGGGAATAGAAAGCAATATATACCTTAAAATTTTTTTATTATTTTCCCCCCCAGTTATATGCAAAAACAAGGTTTTTTTAGGTTTTTTTTTGTAAGGCAAACGGGGTTAAGTGGCTTGCCCAAGGCCACACAGCTAGGTAATTATTAAATGTTTGAGACCAGATTTGAACCCAGGTACTCCTAACTCCAGGGCCGGTGCTTTATCCACTACGCCACCTAGCCGCCCCCAAAAACAAATTTTAACATTTACTTCCAAAGCTCTGAGTTTCAAATTCTCTCGCTTTCTCCCACCTCACTCCCCCTCACTAAGAAAGCACTTGGTTTAGGTTAAAAATATGTAATCATGAAAGACATTAATATAATAGTCATGTTGTAAAAGTAAACATAACCCAATCCAAACAAAAGAAACCTCAAGAAAAATAAAGAGAAAAAAAGCATGCTTCAATCTGTATTCAGAAACCATCAACTCTGTCTCTGGGATGGATAGCATGCTTTATTAGAATCCTTCAGAGATCTCGTGAGTCAAAATATTACTGAGAAAAGATCACTCATAGTTGATCATCCTGCAATATTGCTATTACTTTATACTAGGTATATTTCCTATTACATCTACTCCTCTAAGTTTTTAACTGAGAGCATCCTGTTCATCATTTCCCACAACAGAACAGCATTTCATCTCAATCATATACCACAATTTATTCAACCATTTCTCAGCAGTTGGGTATCCCCTCAATCTCCAACTCCCCACCGCCAGAAAAGAGTTGCTATAAATATCCCTTTACACAGATTCTTTTCTTCCCATATTTCAGCTCTTTTAGACTATAGTTCTAGTAGTGTCATGGGTAGGCCAAAGGGTAGGCATGTTTTATAGCCCTTTGGGCATAGTTTCAAATTGCTCTACAGAATAGTTGAATCATTTCACAACTCCTTCAGCAATTTATCAGTGTATCAGTACATCCCTTCCAACATTTGTCATTTTTTTCTGTTTTGTCCTATTAGCCAATCTAATAGGTATAAGGCCCTCAGAATTGTTTCTTTGGATCCTTTTCAAATAATAATGTTTTTAATGCATAAAATAATAAAAAATAATTACAAAGGAAATCAATTAAATTGAAATATAATTATCAAAATATAATTTTTTTCCTTTAAGTTTACAGACTCTCTAGATTAAGAATGGGTCAACTTCATTCCTAGATTTCAGAGTAGCATCCCATCCCTTATAAAGCTAATGACTCTTAGAGATAAGGTACTTGACTCTGAAAAGATTCTTCTGGGTCAAGTGTACTGTGGATTCCTTGTATGGAGAAAGGCCCTAGGAAATGTATTAGAAATAAACACTGATATGCTTTGGAAGACCTTGGCAGTGACTAAGATTCAATGTGACCGATGTAATCCTTTAAGGTTGGAAATATAAAGTTCAGGGGCTTTAGGGTTTTGACTCCAAGTGTTAAAAAATCAAGCAGACCGGAATGGTGGTACGTCCCTGTAGTCCCTGCTTCTGGGGAGACTGAGGACAGTGAATTGCTTGAATGTTGGTGTTCTGAACCACAGTAGGTTTCAATTTGACCACTAAAATGATTCCAATGTTCTACTACATAAATGGGGTGAATCTCTAGGAATGGAGGGGCCACTAAGCTTCCTGTGTAAAGGATAACTCATTCAATCAGGTGGGAAACCAACAGAGTTTGTGCAGATCAGTCAGTGATTGGCTAATGTTACTTCCAGACTGAGCATAAAGGGAGACACGATCTCTCTTCCCTCACCTCTCCCCTTCTTCCTAACAACAAAAACATCAAGTATTAACCCAGCCAAGATGGTTGATAAAAATGATGAAAATCCTACAGTGGGTGTATTTTCAAAGATGTCCAAGCTCATAACAAAGATAAAATGAAGCAATGTTTATCTGGGCAAATCCCTTAACCTTGGTTGCCTTAGTTTCCTCATCTGTGTAATAAGTTGGAGAAGGAAATATCACTTCAGCATCTTTGGGGACATGAAGAATCAAAGAAGAACAAATGCTTCACTGGCTCCAACCACACAACTGTTTAGGCTTTTCCCTCTAAAAACTTTGGTCTGTAAGTCATGAAGTTGCTGTATTCAGTTGATTCTGGGCCTAAATCCTGTCTTGAAATACCAACTTGTAACTCGCAACATGAGGACTTGGCCTTTACACAAAGTGCTTATTTTTATGAGGTGCAGACTTTTCACCTTTCTTACAAAAACAGTGTGACCAAGAAGGATCTACAGTGATAATGCTCCATAGAATCCAGATCCAGTTACTCAGTATTCACATTATAGTAAAAAAGAACAATATTAAATCTAATTTTATAAAAGGATTTATAAGGAATTCATTCCTAATAAGGAGAGGTAGTATAAAGCAGGAGAAAACTACAGAATCATCACAGAGTTGTAAAATGTCACAATATGGGCTTTCTCCATATGGATGGTCTCCAGAAAAGGAGAAGTAAGGAGGGTTAGCCAATAAATTATAGACCAAGAGAAAAGGGGGGGGGGTATTTCCACAGGCAATGTGACTTTCAACAGTTACTCTCTTACCAGCTTCTGTTGAAGCTAGGGAGGTTTGTTTTGGAGTAGAGTTTTTTTCCTTCTCCCTTCAGCTTTAAACCCTGGTCTTTAATATTCTGAGTCTATAACACATGTGCCTGCCAACCCAGAATCATAAGCTGCTTTTAACAATCAGTTAAAGTTACTTGTCAAAATCACATGCAGGAATTTTTCCAAGGAGTTCAGAGTTTACCATTGTCTAGCCATCCGGAAGTTTGCTAGGAGCTAGAGGAGAGAGTTCAGTCTGAAGGAGCTCCCTGGCACAGGCATCTGGCCCAAAGAGCAACAAGATACTCAAGCAAAAAAGAAAATTAGGGAACCCAGGAGAATGGGAAAACAAACATGAAGGACTAGGGTACTGGGGGGGGGGGAGGATTTCTTTTACTCCAAAGCAAAGGAGAAAGGAAGTTTTAGCTAAGTCTAATAGGAGGTGATGTTTAACAAAACTAAGGTGTGAATAAGGATTTCCTGGAAACCACTTGGAGTTTCCCAAGCTAATACCTCAGAGGTCAAAAAGAAATTGTTCTGCTATCTTCATACTTCTCCCACTACTAGAGAAAAAAAGAATCTCTATCCCTAATCATTAAGTTTTCCTCTAATTACTATTCTTCCACCCACTTTTCTAGTCTCCCAGCACCCCCAACATACACTCATTCACACCTGATTGGCACAACAGAAGGAATACTGGGGAAGGGTGTGAATGAAGGGGGTGGGCACCAGCAGCTGTCTCTCCTCTCTCTCTCTCTCTCTCTCTCTCTCTCTCTCTCTCTCTCTCTCTCTCTCTCCTATAACTTAAGATTCAAGGGATTTTAGAGCCAAAGGGACCTTAGAGATATTAGAAAATCAAGCAATTCATCACACCATGATCCGTTGTATTATAAAAGGATACCTTTTATCCTTATCCAATAGAAGATGAGGTGCCACCAGTCTCCCACACAAACACACATAAAATATTGAAATGATATTTTTTTTTCTTCTACAAGATTCCTTCACAAACAGTAGAAAGAAAGAGGGGGGGAGTCCTTCTTAGGCTGCTGTTTAGAATATATTGCAATAATGTGGGCATACTCATTTGGGGATCTTCTTCTAAGCAAAGAATTCTTAACTGGGGTCTATGAACTTAATTTTTTTTGAAAACTATTTCAGTATAATTGGTTTCTTAGGAACCCTTTAGTTTTTTTTCTTTAAATGAATTATTCTGAGAAAGGGGTCCAAGAGATTTTACCAGACTGCCAAAAGGATACATGCCATAAAAAGGCCAAGAATTCCTTTTCTAAGCCATCTAGTCTAACTCTTCCTAAGAAACCTATAATGGCTTATGAACTCTGAAAGTCCACAAATGTGTTTTTTTGGTCAGTCACTATCTAAGGCATGACCTGAATTTGATTGCTCTGGAATTGATAGAGTAATTTTCAGGTTTGTTTTACTGAAGAACCATCCATCTGCTGTCCACAGCCAAAGATCAGCCTTTCTAGTTGTGCCCAGAGGCAGTAATCCCTAGGGTGCAATGCTCTAAATTGGCATCTCCATCTCTGTGAATAGTAAACAATCTAACTTCTAAATTTCAGAAGACGTTACTGATACTGTTTATAATTAGCTTGCTAAATATAATGTATTCAAGCTGCTAGATTTCATAGGTCTCTATGTATTTATACTGTGAAAAGGGTTTCACCACTTCTTTGCACCCACTTTTCTCAAATTTAGAAAAGAGATTTACTGAGTCATGCCCACTGAGTGAATAAGAGAAATGGAAGTAGACTGATGTTTTTTCTTCTTCATCCATAATAGTTGGACAACTCTGGGCTAAATATAGGAAACTGAAGGGATGATAAAACCATAGATTTACAGTTGGAAGGTGACCCAGAGGTCACCTAATCCAAACCCCTCATTTTTACCTTGGTGAAACTGAGGTCCAGAAAAACTTGCCTAGGCTCATGTATTTTTGTAAACAGTAGAGCTTGGATTTGCACCCAGGTTCTCTGTTTCCAAATTCAGAGTTTCACTGCCTAGCTAAAGTCAGAAGTAAACAGCAAGCTAATTGCATTTATATTGGTAAGCCTTAAAACAGAAAATAATAGGACCAAAAGAAGCTAAGAATGTTAGTATCCTTCTTTTCTCTGACTGCCATTCCCCTCACTTCAAGCTTGGACTGCATTAGCTTGCTGGTCATATTTCCTACTTCAAATATCTCCCTGCTCCACTCAGTCACATTGAACTTCCTAAATCATAGATCTGACCATGTGATGTCCACCCCCCCAATCATCTAATAAAGTCCAGTGACTCCCTATTACCTCCAGGATCAAATATAAAGTCCTTTACTTTGGTTTTTAAAGATTTTCCTAATATGGCCCTTTTCTTAACTTTCCACTCCTCTTACAGCAAGATCCCATTTATATATTCTGTGATTCTAAGTTTCCTTGCTATTTCTTAAACAGCACAGTCCATTTCCCAAATCTTGAAATTTTTTGCAGGCACTTCTCTATTCCTGGAACACTCTCTTTTACTTTCATTTCCTGCCTTCTCTGGTTTCCTCCACATCCTAGAAAATGTCCCACACCTTCTGCATGGTCATACTGAACCTTACTTGGTCCCTTCCCTCTGATAATATCGTCAGTTTTTCTATCTTTCTATCTATCTATCTATCTATCTATCTATCTATCTATCTATCTATCTATCTAGAGAGAGAGAGAGAGAGAGAGAGAGAGAGAGAGAGAGAGAGAGAGAGTTTGCATATAGTCTCACCTATTAGACTGGGGATTAAAAAATTTTGCCTTTCTTTATATTTCCAATACTTAACTTAGTGCCCGATCCTTAATAAGCTACTAAAACATGCTTGTTGACTTTACTATCATCAATTTTTTTCCTTGCACCTGTAGGTTTTTTAAAATATAGGGCATTCCAAGTGTGAATACTCCTTTCCCCAAAGGGAGATTAGCTACCAGTATGTAATTTGTCTTAGAGAGTCACTTAGGTCACTAAGAGGTTAAGTGACTAGCCCAAGGTCACAATTTATTATTTGTATCAGAGACAGGACTTATACCAGGGCTTATTCTCTATCCACTTCTCCAGGCTTCCTCTACTCTAACATTCCATAAAAAGAGGTCTAAAAGATTAAAAAAAGAACCTCAGGTCAGAACCTGAAGCTTGAAGAACCTCTAAATAGACAGTATTAAGACTGAGTTGATTATAGGTTTCCCAAAAGGTAACCAACAAGAGGCAAATCAAGGATTAACCAAACCCTCAAAGTCTGTGTTCACCTTTCACTAATAATTAAATTCAGTGTTGAGTGATTTCCATTTGAATAACAGTGCAATGAATTTCTTTGAAATGATTTTCTTGTTTTCCTGTCCTCAGTAATTCTGATGAGAGAACACTGGATGTGATGTTACCAAGTTTGCCCTGAAGCATCCTCAGCACTTGCTTCAACAGTTCGATCACATGACTGCTAAATGCAAACAACAGGCAGTCTGTCATTGGGAATACTTTTGAGTCAAGGTCCCTAATGTGGCATACCTCAAATGTGTTATTAGTTCTAAAGCTTCCAAAAACAACTGTAATCAATGACTTTTAGGTTTATATTATCAAATGCAGTTATTTTGTTTTATTTTGTTTTAATATATTCAACATTGTGTAATACAGTACTAGACTTAGTGGTCAGGAAATTTTGATTTAGATACTTACGATGTATGACACTGTGAAAGTCAAATAAACTTTTTTAGCCTCAGTTCTTCATCAGTCAAATAAGGGGTCTGTACTTCATGATCTCCAAGATCTCCCTCTGATCCCATGAATTCCTTCCATAAATGTGAAAGGGAAAGATTCTTTGAAACAGACTCTTCCCACTCTAGGGAAAGACAGAGAGTAAAGCTTGATCTGAAACTCCCAGTCTGGAGTGGGTTGCAGGGAAGGCTGGAAGAGAGGGTATCAGGTTAAGGACATTGGACAGTTTCCTTAGCTGGTCATCATGATTTGGTTTCATGTTTTGTTTGAAGCACATTCCCAGAACACTGACTATACCTATATCCCAATAGAAGCATAAGAACATACATTTATGTCAAATATCAGTGAGTTATAAATTATTTGCTATTTTGGATGATCTGTACCTCTGTTCCCTTCCAGTTGTATAAATAATTGAGAGCAGGCTAGCTATAGGTTTCTATTTCCTGTCTTCTCACATTTATTTCAACTATATGGAAAGTAAACATTTGTGATTTTCTCAAATACAGTGAGGCAGAATTTTTCCATCAATCTAACAATAAGTATTTATTAATTGATTAATCAATAATTATTTAACAAATGCCTACTATGGTATAAATGCTGAGAATATAAGGACAATGAATGAGAGAATTCCTACTGATATATAAGCTGTAAACAGGAGAGTTTTCAATGGATGCACTGAACATAATAAGGTTCAGGTCATCCAGTTCTTTAGTAAATAGCTGAAGCAATTGCAATGTGTCTTGATCAATAGTCAAGAGAAATGCCCTACAAATCCAGAAACAAGTTGAAGTAGTTCATATCAATGGTTCTTCTTAAAACACGCATACACACACACACACACACATACACACACACACATACACACAAAAACAGACCCTTATTTGCCACAAAATAAAATGTATGAAGGAACTTCTCAAATGAATAAAGAAGACCTATTGTATAAATTATAAAAAAGCAATAAGATGAACAACCTATAAACTTATTTTGGTCAGAATTAAATAAAAGGAGAATGGGTTAGGTTACCATTAGGAAAACTCCTTTTACAACCCCAAATTTCTCTCCAAAACAAAGGCCCTTCCTCAATAGCAATATTTTACCTGGGTTGTTCTATGACTTCAAGTAATAGAATACTACAATATCCAGAAAATTAAGTTCATGGTGGTTATGAGTAGGATAACAAAAAAGAAATATGAAGAAATATTTTCTAAAACATGTATGATGGAAAAAGGAGATAGATTAGTCATATCTAATGATTAAGTGAAGCATAACAAATGGAGAGCCAGGCTGCTCTACCAGTTTCCTCAGGATGTCAGAAGCAATCTAGGAAGGCCCCCCCCAGCACTTTGGGTGGGATGCCATGGTGAGCTGATGGGAGGGTGTGGACAAGAGTCCCACAGGATTGGCAGGTCTTGATGAATTGCAATGTGCACTGTGGGAAGCAACATCCATTTCAATGAGATCACAAATCCATTTGAGTATGAAGGAACCTGCTTTACTTAAAAAAAAAAAACCATACATTTTTAAAAATGAGGTTATGTTCTTAGCTACCTTAGGCTATATTCACTGTATAGTGAATGCAAAATGATTAGATTCTCCACAGTTCTGCTTAGGATAAAACACACAGATAAAAAACAAGATCATGTGTAAATAAACAAACCTGGAAGTCAAAAATTTTAGCAGCTACTCTGAGATACATTGACCACCCTAAAATCCATTAGCATATTTTAAAGCCTCAGTCCAATTCTGAAATTTCAGTTACTGAAACATGCATACATTCAAAATGCAGTGATTATCAACAAGAAATCAAGGTCGACTCATTAAGAGAACAGCCTCTACTGAGGAATTCTGTCAAGGAAAGTTAAAGTACTATCCACATTCATTACAAAACATGATAAAATATTTATTCTCTGCAGAATCCACTCCCTCTACTTTTATAAGGGGCTATTCCTGCAACTATGTACTTATACATTTATAGTCTGTCTCCCAATGCCTATTCCTTGGCACAAAGTGAAAATTAAAATAGAATTGCATATTTAGCTCATTTTTTTTCTACGACAGAATTAAACCCTGACTTCCCAAAACTCATGACTTCGGAATAAAATCAATGCCTACCCCAAGAAGTTTCTCACTTTGTGACTGCTCTGTATTCAGTTCCTTACATTGCTGTATTCTGTGTTCTCACAGTGGGAGTAGGTCCCCTTTCCCCCTGCCTTGAAGTTTTATTCATTTTGCACTTAACCAAAGATGAGCAGGCCCTTTCTTGCTTCTTTTTCTTTCTGTATTTTTTTTTTTTTGGCTTCAGGGCCCAATATTTTAAAATACCATTGTCTGTGAATGCTCAAGAAAGGCCAGATTCCCTTAGGGACTCACTCAGAGCAAGCCAGTCTTTCATTCCACAGCAAAACCTGAGTCCTGTCTCTATATGTTACCTGAAAGGCCCAATTGATGCCTAGAAGATGGAAGAGAAAGCCTAAACATGTATGCAGAAGGCAGTCCACAAAATTTTTAGACCCAAAACAAACCAGAATCCAGATGGTGAATGAATTTGTTTCTAACCAATGGGGTTTTTCATCTACACAGAAACTAAGTTTGACTTCACACTGGACACAGAACATATGAATTGCAATTGTTTTTTGTTGGTTTGCATTGTCTTCCTGTTCAAAAGGCAAATAGTTCGAATTTTAAGAATTCACTCCATATTTTTTTATTTGTAGGGAGTATAGCTGCTTAAAAGTTTGTTTTATTTTATTTTTTGATCTAGAAGGTTTCATCAATGTTGATATTCCTTATGTGGAGAATTCTCTCCCCTGAGACACTCCTTAGCTGACTTAAGAAAATTGACTCTAAGTTTGTAACTAGAGGCTAGCTATAGAGCCAAATGATCTCATATAGACTGTGTCAGAGCAGGATTTGAACTTAGGGCTTTATGGATTCAAGGTTAGCCTTCCATCCACCTTGCCACTCTTCCTTTTACCTAAATAAGTTTAAATTGTAGCTCCTTTAAGCATATGTTCTATTTCCCTTTGACCCTAACTTTCCTAACTTAGTAGTTTTATCCTGTCCTAGGAGAAAATAAAGAAATTGAAAGTTCTTAAATGGATTGAAGTCACAATTATTTTCCATGATTTTGTTCAGAAATTTTTATTTCGTTATCCTATAATAATCTTCATCAGTCTAATAAATACAAATACAATCTAAATCACTAAGACCTCTATTTATTCTCATTCACTTTTACTGCATACACAAGCATTTCCTAACCCGGACTCCATCGGCTCCCAGAAAAATGAGGAAGGCAAGATAAGCCAAGGCTTACAAACTTAAGACAGTGCTCAAGTAACAAGATTTCATCTTGTCTGGGTTCCACTTTGCCTGGGCAGAGGAGTCACTTGACTGGGGTTCAGTCTGATTTCTGTTTAGGTTTTTTTAAGGGCCCTATTATAAACAGCCAAAATAAAGGAGCTGCTGTACTGAAGGGCACCTTTCAAGAGAAACAAAAATAGGAGAACTATTTAACAAAAGGGGACTGTTTGGGCCTTAACCTCCTGAAAAGGGTCTGACCATCAAACTGGAACTGCTTTCCACAAAGTTAAAAAGACCAAGATGAAAAAAAAAAGGAATCAGAAGATCACCCACTCCAAGCCTTCCTCCCCCGCTCCTCTTTCCCAATTCCAACCCCCTTAAGAAGTGCCAGAGAATAAAATACAAACCTCTTTGAAGAAACCTTGGGTCTGATCTCAGCTTTCAGGTTACAGAAGGCATTGGCTTCAGAAAACCTCCCTACTGCTGAATTACACACACACACACACACACACACACACACACACACACACACACACACACACAGTTTGTCCCAGTTCCCCTATATTATAAAAAAAAAAACAAAATAAACAAACCAAAAACCCCACAGACTTTCATTTTAATCTCCTTACCACAGTGGGTAAAGGCCTCTAATTTCACAGAACAGAGATAACACAAATAATTCATATGACATATTAGCAGAATATCTACACTGAACGCATTTAGTCCTAACTCACTGGAAACAATAGGGGGCTAAAGCAACCCTTGAAAAAGGAAAGAGTTGGATATTCATGTAATGCTAAGCCCCTCTCACTTTTATTTCAATGAAGCAAAGACAAGGTCAAACTATCAAAATGAGAGTTTTTCACAGTCCATGGGTAACCATCATTACATAGCTCTCCCTCTACTTTCTTCTCAGATTGAACCATTCTCAAGTTCCTTTTGACCCTTTCAAATCAGTGCATCTAGGTTTTTTGTTACTATCCACTAGTTACCCCTTCACAACACACTGGAATGTTCTTTTCTCTCTTATTTTTAATTTTTTTCCTTAGGTTTTCTATGCAAAGATCAATCCAAGGAAGCTCTCACTCCCTTTTCTGGTCTACCTCTCAAGTTCTTGCCCATTCAGCCTCCCTTCAATTTCGTTTCCCCCTCAACCTTTCTCAGCAGTGCCAAACTTTGTAGACCTATATAAAACTATTATTCATCTGATTTCTTCTCTCTCTAAGATACTGCCAAGTGAGAGGCTGGGTTCCTTGGGGGGACAAGGATGAATCAATAAATCATATGCTTTCAAATAGCTCAATATGGGACTGGATGCTTAGAAGTTGTTGTTTTTTAGCTATTCAATCCAGTCAATCATCATTAAGAAAATATTTTTTTTTGCAATAAAAAGGTGATGGGGAGAGGCATCTCCACTTTAAAGACCCAAAAGGTATTAGGGCTCAGTTTTTATCTTGAAGCTCCATTTTTCCCTGAGTATAGGCATAGCTTATGTCTGATTTTTCACAGATTAACTCAATTTGATTCTTTAGGGTTCCCCAACAGCTAGAGGAAGTTACTTCAAAACTTCTAAGATGTAGCAAAACATCTTGGAGGTCATCTAACTCAATCTTCCTCTTTTTACAGATGAGAGAGCAGGAGTCCAGAGAACTAAAGTAATTTGTCCAAGGTTGCACAGATGGCTGTCCCATAATTTAAATCCAAGTTGCTCCAATTCCAGAAGGAATGATCTTTCTACTACTTCTACTTTTCATAGAAATTCACCCCTCCTGAGGTTACTGGGCAATGTCAATAAAATCTATAATCTTCTCAACAAGCATCCACCTACTATTTGTCTGAACTGTGCTCAGAAATACAAAACAAGTGAATAAATTCTTGACCTCAAGGAGCATACATGGGGGGGGGATAACATGTATAAAAAGAATATATGAAGCAATTTGGTTAATGAAGACACTAGTCACTGGTGGAGGGAAGTGGCTAATAGGAAAGGCATGATATGGAAGGTAGCACTTGATCTGAGTTTTGAAAGAAATCAAGTATTTTAAACGGGAAAGTTGAGGAGTGAAGGCAGTTGTGCCACTGGGGATAGACAATTGCAGATACAAAGATGGGAGATGAAGAATCATATCTGAGAGACACTAAGGAGTCCAGTATAACTAGACTAAGAGATCATGGAGAGGAGGAATGTGTCAGATGATTGAAAATGTAGAGGCCAGATTGTGAAAAACTTAAAAAATCAACAAGAATTTATATAAACTCATGAAACATTTTTTAAAATAGGAAAAAACCCTGCATCTTATCATCTATCCCCTACCAGCATAGCAACTCGTGACTAGTTCTCAAATATGGGAACCTATTATTTTATTGTACAATCTGGAAAAGGGTATCCATTGATGTCAATGTTCCAAAAAACTCCTCATTGCCCAAACAGATGACCTCCTCTCCATTTTAACAATGGAATAAACAAACCTGTATTTTGAAATTTTTTTAAATATGAAAGGTCCATATATATATACCCAAACTCTTTAGCAATAAGATCTTCTTTTGGCTCATCTAATTATTCCCATTCTCAACCTTCATTTGGCTCTTCTTTTTATAGTGATTCTCACCTGCATGACCACTAGGGTGCATCAACCCTTATTGAATACCCAAATATGAGGCAGATACGTAGTGGACAGAACATCAGAGGTAAGCCTATGAACTCTGCTGTCAAGAAATTTAGAACATAAGGATGCCAGGAGGGAAGAAGACAGGGAAATATAGCTGAGGTTGCAAAATGTGAATTCAATAAGGAATACAAGTGATCCCACATATGGCTACTTTGATTATTTACTGTAGACACAATAATAAAGAAGAACATCAATTAACAAAGGATAATGTCAAGTACCTGAAACATTTTTTTCATCAGGACTTGTTTTTGTTTGGTGCTTAGGATATTTCTCTGCAAAGCTTGCACATAAATATATTTATCCTGCACGTATTCTTTTACAACAGATTGGCTATTGATTCCTTACACTCCTCTTCCCCTCCTTCCCCTTCCCCACATATACTGTGATATGAATAGCTTGAAATTAATATTGCTTTAATTCTACATCACTCTCCAAAAGATATGGAAGAAAGATTAGATTTGTTCTTTGGGCCCCAGGGGGCAATAGCTAGAAGTTATTAATAGGACGGAACTTCAGAGTGGCAGATTTCAGTTCATGGTAAGGAAAAACTTAATGAGAGCTGTTCAAAAATGGACAGAGACTACTAATAGGAAAAAGTGAATTAGAGGTCAAAAGGTAAAGATTGGATGACCACTAGTTTAGGATGCCAAGATGCAGTTTCATGTTCAGGTATAGATTGAACAAGATGGACTCATTCTGAAATTCTGGGTGAGATCTGGGAAGAAGACTGTTTCTGAAGTAAATTTTCACTATTTCATTCCAAAGATATTTCAACAGCACTTTAGACACTCAGCCTAGCAAACTTGGAATGTATTCCAAAGTAAAACAATCCCTGAACCTTTGGAAAGAGTCTTTTAAAATTAAGGAATATTATATCTCAATCAGTTAATATAAAGGTCTCCTTCACTGTGGTAAGGTGAACTTCCTTTTCATCTTCCCAGATTATAAGAGACTTCAAAGTGGTAATGGTGGTGTTGGTTAGAATTAAGATATCAATCAATTAATGAACAGCTTAAAACATCCACTATGTGTCAAACATTGCAGAAGGAGCTCTATACATCAAGGAGATTATATCATTCTAATAAAATAATTTATATTTATATTAATAAACTAATAAATTACATTTATTTAGCATGTCATCTTAATATATCTATAACTCTTTAGAATTCAGCTACTTCATACACATTATCTTATTAGAGACTTGCAACAACCTGTGAGTTAGTACTATTATCCCTATGTTAACAGATGAGGAAATTATACTTTTCCCAAGCCCATATAGCTAGTAACTGGAAGTCTTTTGCTTTGTAGGTCAATATTCTTTCTCCTATACTATTGACTTGTGACAAGAGTGATGCTAACATTCCAACAATGGAATCCCTGTGATTCCCTCCTCAATAGAAATTGAGGGCAAATTCTAGAGATGGTAAAACCATATGAAGGCTTTATTTACCACAAAGGGCTCTGAGCTCCAAATCCCAATGTAATTACTGAAGATCTAAACTACTAATCCATCCCTGTAACACACATTGATATGCAAGAGAAAAATTACTACCATTCTCGGCATCTATCAAATTCTTAAATGCCTTTACATATAAGTGAATTATTCACAACAGTTATGGTGGAATATTTCTTACCAACTTCTTTAAGATGTAAAATTAAAACTTAAATCATGAAAACATGTCAATTAAGAATATCTATCTCTTTTCTCTCCTCTCCTCTCTCTCTCTCTCTCTCTCTCTCTCTCTCTCTCTCTCTCTCTCTCATTCTCTCTTATTCTGAATGTGTGTGTGTGTGTGTGTGTGTGTGTGTGTGTGTGTGTGTTGGTGCAGTGGATGGAAATATGGGATAGGGTCAGGAAGACTCTTCTTCAACTCAAATGTGACCTCAGATATTTATTAGCTGTGTGACCTTGGACAAGCCACTTAACCCTAGTTGCCTCAGTTTTCTTCTGTAAAATGAACTGGAGAAGGAAATGGTAAACTATTACAGTCCAGTATCTTTGCCAAGACAATTCCAAATGGGATCATGAAGAGTCAAACACTACTAAAGTTCAGTTGAACAATAATATGAATTGAACACACAGGCAATATTGAATGGTGGGTTTCAACTCAGAGAAAACTGGATCAAATTCTGCCAGTGATGCTTTCCATCTATGAGATCCCAGACAAATGAATTAATCCCTATGTTCTCTGTGATGTTTCTACCAAGCTATGGATAATTTCTGATCTTTTTTGGTAGGAGTTTTCACTTTAAGAGTTCTCCCTATAGGGGAAATCACAGGTCCTTTACTGCATTCTTTGCTGTATTCTCCTAAATTGTCTTTATTTAGGTTTTGTTTCTGCTGTTGGATTCATCTTCTCTAGACCAAGATTACTAAAATTTAAACAGTAGTCATTTAGAAAAACACAACTCAGGCTTTACTGTATTCTTAATATTAAAGCCACAAAACTTTTGAAACAGGAACTATTTTGTAAAAATATAACACCTCAGGGTGGCTAGATGGCGCAGTGGATAGAGCACTGGCCTTGGAGTCAGGAGTACCTGAGTTCAAATGTGGCCTCAGACACTTAATAATTACCTATCTGTGTGGCCTTGGGCAAGCCAATTAACCCCATTGCCTTGCAAAATCTAAAAAACAAAACAAAAAAACAAAATATAACACCTCAAGGGAACTATGTGTGTATATAGAGGTGCATAGGTGGGCCTGGTCTTAGATTCAGTAAGTCTTGCTATTGAATCTTGTCTTAGATTCCTTCTAACTACTTAATCATTAGCAAGCAATTTAAACTCTCAGTCTTAGTTTCCCTATCTATAAAATGGGCATACTAATAGTATCTACCACATAGGGTTACAGTGGATGAAATGTGATAGCAAATGTAAAGCACTTTGCAAACCTTAAAGTACTATAGAAATATGAGCTATGTTTATTATTGTTACATATCTATCTATGGATGCAGACAAAGCTCATCAGCTACCTAGTTTTACCAATCCAATACAAACTAAAAAACTTTCATGTTGACATCTACTTTATAATCAAAACAATAATAGCATTACTTCATTTTAATTTGGGATTGCATACAAGAATCATGTTTAAGAGTATAACAAACATGATAATGGTGCCAATTAATTCTGCCAAATATCATATACATATATAGTGTTTATGTTTCTATATATATGTATGGGTATATGAGTTTGTATATATTTGTATGTGTGTGTTTGTATGTATGTATGTATGTGTGTATATGTGTATATTTGAAGCAACCCAGAGAACTGAGTTTCCCCTCTTAGTTCATTTCTTCTTTCTAATTATTCCCCTACCCTGATGAAAAAGTATAACCATAAAGTAAAATCAAGAAAAAACTACTTAAAAAAATAAACTCTTTATATCAGGTTTAATCTGATTCTCCAAGGGAGGTTATTATAATCCAAGAGTGAATCTTTCACTGTCTGCCAATGTTGATGTGCTCAGCCATATTCACTCATGTTGCTCTGCTGTACACCATCTCTCAGGCTGCTATCACACTGGCTCCAATACTGCAAGAGCAAAGCAATTTTGAACAAGTTGTAAGTTTCCTAGTGTACGGCTTGCGAAATGCATGTAAATTATTAGATTACATTACAAGTGAAAGACTCAGCAGTGGGTCACCATAGTGGTGCATTAATATAAAACAAGCTGAATGGAACACTCACAGACAAGTTTCTTTGACGTGATTCTTGGCAGGGAGGAGAAAATGAGGGAAAGAGAACAGTGTGTTAGGTCTGCTAGATGCAAGAGGCTGGACTGCTGGCCCAAGTCCTTCTCCCAGTCAGAAGCAACAGGGCCCCTGCTGCCTTCTGAGTGGGATGGGTAAAGGCTGAAAAAGTGGCCCTTGCTGCACTAAAATGTTGAAGCTACTTTCATCATGTTCCCCAAACATTCATGGAGTTTTTGATACATACAAGGCATTTTGGGGGGGGTGGAAGAGAAAGGGTGGAAAGAGAGACAAAAAAAATGACAGGGTCCTTGTTCTAAAGGAGTTTAATAGTCTATTTGAGAACATAATGCATGTGTGTTTTATTTATATATATATATATTATTATATATTTATTTATATATTTATTATATATTTGTTTACATATTTATAAATGTATGTGTGTGTTTGTGCAATGCACATATATGTGAATAGAGTAAATGTATATATATGCATATATTCACACATTGTACCTGTATGCAAATATACACATATCCACTTTCATATATCTTTATATGAAATAAAATATATAAATATATCCAAAGAGTGAAATACAGAGTAGAAGAATTCAGAGGAAGAAAGGGTTGACTAAGGGCAAGGGCTGGTCAGAAAATTTTTCTGGAAAGAATTGGGATCTGAGCTGTCGCTTAAACATTAGATAAGATTTCCTTATGTGGGGCACAGAGAGGGAAGGAAGGCATTCCAGAATGGCAGCTCAGAATGTACAAAGGTAAAAAAGTACAAGGAATGTTTGGGTAACAACCTTGGAAAGTATTTACTGAGAATCTATGGGACCATCAATGGCAAATCAACCAGATGTAGTTAAGTTATCAAAAGACTATCAGCTCCTCAAACAGAAGAATGATACCTGCCCACTAAGAATTTACATTCTATAGCAGACAAGCATGCCAGATGCAAGCCTAAATGTAATAAGACATTAATGAACATGTGCTAAAAGTGGCAGAAAGATACTGTATGATTATAAATAATAAGTATTTACATCATTTTTCATCTCCCACCTCCTCTCCAAAATCATAACGAATAACACCTGGTACTTGACACAGTAGACAGTTACTGTGGAAACACTCCCTCCAATATCTTTTCAAGAATTTTTGCCCAGATACCCTGGGAAATGCCTTCATCAGCCACTAGCTCTCCATGTCAAGCAGCATTTTAAAAAACTCAATCTAAACTTTCCCTATTGCAAATTTTATTCAATTATTCCTGATTAAACAGCAATATAAAACTTGTTGCTTAGCTGATCACCATCTAGGCAGAAGGTACACTTCTTGAAATATCAATAATAATAGCGCTCACACTGAGCTCCTTCATATTTGTGAATAGTGAGAAAATGGGAAATTCTTAATCTAGAGCAACCCAAGCTTGAAAACTTCAAATCCTCCAAAGAGTGGCAGAAAAGTACTTCAAGTGGTATTTTGTCATTGTGTAACTTGGGGACCAACAGAACAGCTGCCACGGTGGGAAATATTTATGAGAACTTACTATGTGCAAGATTCTAGAATACTATTTTGTACTTTGATAATAGCCCCATATGCTGACATGTAATTCTATATGGCAGAAAGATACAATATGATCATAAGTAATAAGATGAAAGTATGATGTTAACTGCATCTTAAAAATCTGCTTTAGTCATGAACATAATATGATAAATATTTTTGATCAATAATAAACATTATCATATGAGGACAAATAACATTAATTCAGAAAGGGCCATTAAATCCATTGATTTTCCCAGCTCATCATTGCCACTCATATTACTAACATATATTCCTGACATCTATGTTGTGTGTGTGTGTGTGTGTGTGTGTGTATGTCTTGAGAAAATCACTATATATTTCTTCTTTAGTACTTAATCCTTAACACAAAAATTGAAATATTTAGGGACTAATCAGAATGTTTATGTTTCTGAATACTAGATTTAGAGGAAGAAGACATGAATTCAAAATATGGTGTAATTTTGTGTAATTTTGAATTAGTCACTTAAATACCCTGGGTCTCAGTTTCCTTATCAGTAAAACGAGGGAATTGGATTAGATCAGAGATTCTTAATCTTTTTTATATATCATACATTATGTATGCATTAATTAAAACAGTATAATACATGTATGAATGTAAATATAAAATATAGTATTATAGAAGAAACCAATTATATTGAAATAGTTAACAAAATATTTTTAAAAGTTCACAACCTACTCTCCTGGCCTAAGTGATTCCCCGAGGTTCTCTGCCTGCTCTAAATCTATGATCCTATGATATGAATCCCTATTTTTCTTATTTATATTCTTGTCCACAGAGGGAATGGAGAAGAAGAGAAAGTAAACTTAATTCAATTCTGTTTACTTCAACTAACAAAATATTTAATCTGTGTGCAAAGCATACACTGCTAATCCCAATAGAAATGATTCAAAGTTGAGATAAGATGTAGTCCTTGATATCAAGGAATTTATAATCTAGTAAGGGAATATGATCCAAATACAAATGGCTTCAATACCTCAATATGTATGGAAGAAGATTCAAATAAAGAGTTAATTATGGCATGAAAGGGGGAACATCACAACAACTGGGAGAAAGGGAGAAGGTTCTTGGGAGATTTTGAATTGGGCTTTGAGATAGAAGGGCACCTAGGTAATGTAGTGTATAGAGAATCAGGATTGGAATCAGGAAGATACATTGAATTTAAATTTTCCTTAGACCCTTATTAGCTGTGAGACTTTGGGCAAGTCACTTCATCATGTTTACCTCAGTTTCCTCATCTGTAAAATGAGCTGAGCATGGAACTTGCAAATGATTTCAGTATATTTGCCAAGAAAATCCCATATTGGGTCACAAAATGTCACACATGATTGGAATGACTGGACAAAAAAAATTAAGGGATAAGAATTCAATAGGAGGGAAACACAATTCTGGCAATTTTTATACTTACTAAGCAGCCCAGAAAACAGTACTAGAAAGACACAGCTGGAAATGCTGATATGAGGCTTTTTTGGTTTATCTCTGGTTTTCTTTTGTCCTTTCTCTCTCAATACCCTATCCTACTAGATAAATGAGGGTTACTTCTGTAGTTTAGTTTCATGGATACCTCATTCTTTCTAATGCAATATCCTCATCAGGATATTAGAAGAATTAAATTAATGTTTGCAAGTATCTTTCATCATCATATTTTCTATTCACTAATTTTTTAATTCCCTAAAAATAAACCTATTTTATTTGCCAAATTTTGGACTTCTTAAGATATATTTATTGCTATTTTTTCTTTGATATTCCAGATATTTGCATACTATTTTCTTCTTAATTACTTAGATAATTATTGCCCTTTTTCTTCCCTCATCCTGTTTTTGGTAACATATAGACCTTTTTCTTGAAGGTCAAAATCACATCTGGTTTTTCTCCATATTTGTCCAATTCTTCATGATTCTCCAGAACTAATTCAAGGAGTCGATAAATATGCCAGCCAATTCCCTTAACACTCCAGGATACATGTTATCTTGACCTTCAGATCTCGGTTTTCCGACTACTCCCTTATCTGCTTTTTTGTCAATTGCATTCTTGACAAGTTCATTATTACCTCTTAATGTCCCAGATTTCTCCTATTCATTTTGATGGTTAAAGATAATTTTAAATATGAAATTTACTTCCTGAGTTAATTTAGAATTATCATCAAATTCATTTTCCTTCTTATTTGTGAGCAGGGTTGTTTTCCTTCTAATGCAAGTGTTCTTAGGCAGGGATTCATTGACGCAAGTTGTTGGACAGATTTCAGGGGGTCTATGAACTTGAATGGGAAAAAAATAACTTACAATTTTTTCATATAATTGGTTTCCTTTGTATTTTATTTCACCTAATTAAAAAATGTAATCCTGAGAAGGGATCCATAGATTTCATGGAATAATGGAGGGGTCATGTCCCTCACCTATTTGACTATACCTTGAAGTAAAAATATATTTGTAAAGAGATATTCTTAGATTACGTATGCCTTCTGAAAAGTATTACCACAGTATTATTTTTTCTGATTCTAAGATTAGTTAGGATTTTTTTTTCTTTTAAACTAATTCTGAAAATATCTATGCCTAGAGATTCTAGGCTCTCTTCAGGGAAGACAAATACAAGCAACTATAAATCAGGATAAGAATGAAAAATATTATTTAATTATTTCTTTTGAAAAACTACATTCTCTCCATTCAAGATCATATTTTACTTACATGTAACCTATAATTGGATTTTTGATGTGTTACTGATAACTTAGTGGTTTAGTTGTTAGAACATTAAATTGGATTATTCAGAGTTGTGATCACCTGGTTTTAAGCCAATTCAAGTGTTCATCTGATTTATTCTTTCGTTCAGCCTCACCTCAAGTCCAGTAACAGAAACCTGTGATACAGTTCTTCTTTTGTTACTTTTTCTGACTTGTATACTAAGCATGGAACAAAACAAACCCTTTCTTTAATCTCAAAATCTACTTTAAAAAACCATCAAGAACAAAATAGAATATTAAGGGACAGAACCAAGTGACAGAGTAAAGCTAGGCCCTAGCTGAACTCTCCCAGTATTCCCCTCCCAATAACTTGAAAATAATGCTTCAAATAAAATTTTGAAGTTAATAAAACTTCAGAGGGAGATACTTTTCCAGCCTAAGACAACCTAGGAGGCCCCCAGGAAAGGTCTGTAATAAATGGAAAAGGATGCACAGAGGTTCATTTAAGATAATTCCTTAAAAATTAGAATTGGGCAAGTAAAAGATAATGACTCCAGGAGACTTTAAGAAATAATAAAACAGTCAAACAAATGAAAAAAAATAGAATAAAATGTGAAAAGCATTTTTTGAATACTGTAAAGTAGCTGACTTGTAAAACAAACACAGGAGAGATAATTTAATAATTACTGAACTACATGAAAACCATGATTAAAAAACAGAATAAATATAATATTTCAAGAAATTATCATGGAAAACTGACCTGATATCTGAGAAGCAGAGGATAAAATACAAATCCAAAGGATACAATGATCACCTCCTAAAAGACACCCAAATGAAAACTCCTGGGAATAACCAAATTCCAGAGTTTGTAAGTCAAGAAGATATTTTACAAACAGCCAGAAAAAACCAATTCAAATATCATGGCGTCGTAGTCAGGATCACATAATGTTTAGCAACTCCCTTGTTCAAAGGATAAAGGGATTGGAATGTTTATTCTAGATGACAAAGAAGATAGGATTGCAACTTAAGCAGCAAAACTGAGTGTAATTTTTTTATTGGGAAAAATGTATATTTAATGTAAGAGAGGACTTCCAAGCATTCCTAATGAAAAGATCAGAGCTGAGTAGAAAATTTAATATTCAAATACAAGACTCAGAATCCTATAAAGGTAAACGTGAAAGAGTAAAACATATAATAAACTTGAATTGCTTATTTTCCTAAATGGGAATATGATAGATGTAGCTCTTAAGAACATTATCATTATTAGGGTGGTTGAAAGGAGTCTAAAAAAGACAGAGGGCACAAATATGAGTCAATTAGTTTGGGATTATAGAAAAAAATTAAGGAGCAGAAAGAGGGATACACTATAAGAAGGCATAAGGGAAGGGTAGAATGGGAAAAAAATTTCTCATATAAAACAGGTGGGTAAGTAGAGCTGTCATAAATAGTGGGGAAAATGGAAGGATGGAGGGCAATGCTTGAATATTAGAATTGTTTCAGGGGAGGCTAGGTGGCGTAGAGGAGAAAACACCAGCCCTGGAGTCAGGAGTACCTGGGTTCAAATCCGGTCTCAGACACTTAATAATTACCTAGCCTGTGTGGCCTTGGGCAAGCCACTTAACCTAGTTTGCCTGCATTTGTGTGTGTGTGTGTGTGTGTGTGTGTGTATAAAATATTCAGTTTAATATAAAAATCTACTTAACCAATAGAGGAAAAGGAGGGGAAAGAGATGAGAAATAAAGGGAGAAGAGATGATAAAAGAGAGAGTAGACTAAAGGAGGTGGTACTCCAAAGAAAAAAAAAATAGTTTTTGAGGAGGGACAGGAGAGAGAGAAAGAGAGAGAGAGAGAAAGAGAGAGAGAGAGAGAGAGAGAGAGAGAGAGAGAGAGAGAGAGAGAGAGAGAGATAAACAGGAATAAAAAGAATGAAGGGAAATACTCAGTAAATACTCCCAACTCTGAATGTGAATGGGATAAATTAACTCATAAAATGAAAACAAACAGAATGAATTAGAGACCAGAATTGAAAATTTGCTGTATATAAAAGATACACTTGAAACATAAAGACATACACAAAGGGGCCAATGAGATGGTGAAGTGGATAGAGCACTGGCCCTGAAGTCAGTAGGACCTGAGTTCAAAGGTGACCTCAGATACTTAAGTCTTATTTTGCTGTGGGACCTTGGGCAAGTCACTTAACCCCATTGTCTTGCAAAAAAAAAAAACAAAAATATATACAAAGAGTTAAAAGAAAATGTTGGAGCTGAATCTATTATGCTTCATCTGAAGCAGAAAAGTCGGGGGTAGAAATCGTGATCTCAACCAAAGCAAAAACAAAACTAGACCTAATTAAAAGAAATAATCAGGGAAACTATATTTTGCTAAATGGTACCATAGATAATGAAGTAATTTTACAAATTTTACAACAAATTCTTTGATGAGGACTCATTTCTCAAATATATGGAGCAGTGAATCAAATTGATAAAAAATGAGTTATTTCCCAATTGATAAATGGTCAAAGGATATGAACATGTGCCTTTCAAAACAAGAAATCAAAATTGTCTTGTCATATAAAACATGCTCTAACTCAGCTTTGAGCAAAAACAAATTAAAACAACTCTGAAGTACCACCTCATACCTATCAGACATGATAAATGCTGAGGGGATGAGGGAAAAATAGATATATTAATGAAGTGCTGGTAGAATAGCAAACTAGTCCAACCATTCTGGAGGATAAAGGTCTTTGCTATTGAAGTTATATATACATATATATATATATGTATATATAATTATTATTTTATATTATATATGTGTGTGCATATATATATATATATGTATATCAAGTTAGTATACTGAAGGTAGCCTAAAACCTCAATTCTTATATTCAATTACAAAAACCAGTTGCTTTATCCATCTGTTCTATATGAACTCCATCGATAAAGATGGAAAGAATGAGATGAAATATAATAAAGCTCATAGATTTAAAGATGAAAAAGACTTTAAAAGACATGTAGTCCAGAGGTATCAAATTCACTGCTGGATTTTTAACCACAACACTTCCTAGGGCAGCTCAAACTAGATTAAACTGCAATTGAAAAATAGTTAATAAAATAAATAAAAAGATAACCAGACAACATTTAATTTTGAAACTGAGTCAACATGTGGCCTGCAGGGATTCTTAGGTAAGTAGGAATTTTATTTGAGTTTGATACTGCTGATGTAATCCAACACTTTCAATTTTATAGATGCTACCATTTAAGGGAGGGTCTCACAGTCATATGGGCAGTAAATGGTAGAGCTGGTATCCAAACCCAAGTCCTCTGACTTCCAAACTGTATTAGAATACTCATGATCAATGATCACAATGTCTATTTAGCACTTTGAGGTTTATAAAACACATTTATCAAAAGAAATTTGTTGGAGGTAAGTAATTGTGCAGAACAAAGAATACTGACAGAAGTCAGAAAATCATTTTTACTCAACCATATACTTATTTATCTTGGCATTTAACCTTAATGGCTACCTGTCTTCTCAACTATAAAGCTATGCCATCTTCTCCTTATTTTGATTCTCTCACTGAACTTTCTAGAAGTCAATGAAGAACTCTTTGGTTGACAATGTAGAGGACTATCCAGCATTCAGCAGGATAGGGAAGTTCATGATTTCAATAACAAAGTAGTCACTATTGAAGGATACCCCATTGGTCATTATGGTTCCAGTGCTGAAGATCTTCATCATCTGGTACAACAAAGCTCCTAGGTCTAGAATGCTGGAAATTTTGGACACAGCAGCCTGGTAATAGGCTCCACCTCACTGTTGCTGAATAGATTTTTCTAATGAGCCATGCAAGTCATTGTAATAAGACAGAGTGTAATAATAAAATGTCATTTAAGAATGTGAATTGCTTTTTTTTAAACATCCCTATTCTTTTACCAACACAAGGGAATTATTACTAAATCCTCCTTTTAGCATTAACACAAGATACCTGGAATCCTGCTGTAATTTTTTTTTTTCTAAAATCAAGAGGAAAAAAATCTGGAGCTGAAATTGTGACTGCTGAAAACTCTAGCTACGTGAGGCACATTAGTCCTTATCATATCAAACTCCTGACTTCTAAACTTTCCTTAGACAATCACTTTTATTTCTTCCTCCAAAAGTAAAAATAATTGCACCATCACAAGAGAACTCCAAGAAGCGTGGGGTGAATAATAGAGATGGTGACATCAAAGATTTGTCAAGATAACCACAGAGAATCACGAAGGTGAATGGAACGATTCTAACAAAATTCAGTTTCCCTGGAGTTTAAAGTTCCAATATGCATTTCATATCAGACCAATGAACCTTTCTTATAGTTTTAGGAAGATTTTTTGGGGGGGAGAAGAGAATGAAATTATTTACAACTGACAATTTCTAATTTTTTTCCTTCAAGAAGCTTACTAACTTGCAGGTTTTAAAAAGCCCCAATAGGAACTTGAAATATATCCATTCTGAATACCTGCCTCTTTGAAGAAGAAAGGAATATATATTAGAATTTCTATGGCAATAATAGAAAATTCATATTACAAATACCTTAACTTATTGAACATATACTTACCAATAAGTTAAATGTTTTGCTTGAGTATTAGTTAAGTAGAGAACCTGCTTATTCATTACAACTATGAGAAGAATCAGTCAGTTAATAAACATTTATTAAATGCTTACTATGTGGCAATCAGTGTGCTAAATTCTGAGGATATGAAAAAAGATAAAAACCAATCGCTACCTTCAAGGAACTCACAATTTAATGGGGGAGACAACAAGCAAGCAAACATATACAAACAAGCTAGATACAAGGATAAATAGGAAATAATTTAAAGAGGAAGGAATCAGAATGGAGTTGGGAAAGGTTTCTTGTAGAAGATGAGATTTTAGTTGGGACTGCAAAGAAGCCAGGAAAGCTGATAAACAGAGATTAGGAGGATGAGAACCCAATACTCCATTTTCTCTTATTCCAATTTTCTTATACAGTAAAACATTAAATTAAATGGGAGAAAGTAATCAAACATAAGTTTAAGGTGGCATGTCACTATGAAGAGAAAGAGACAAAATTACAATTGAATAAATTAATATCAGAAACCTAACTATTTTTTCCAAGAAAAAATAATCAATTTACTACTAATGAAAGAAATTTAGTTTTCAAATTATGATGACCTATCCAATTATATTGACTGTGCTGTAGATGTTAAACCAGAAAGCTAGGTTCATGTAATTTAAAGTGTTAAAACAAAACAAAACAAAACAAAAAAAAAAGATTCTGGCTTTATCTTAGCTAGAAAAATCAGTTTACTAAAACTTCTCCCCAACCAATTGAATATCCTATAGCATCTTAGTATATCCTAACAGAATAATTTTTTTTTAAAAATTAAAGTATGTGCTTCTAATTTCTTAGAAATATATTAATGAATTATGATAAAAATTTATTTAAAGTGAATTTTCAAACTGACCTTCTCTATTATGAGTTCTTTACTAAATCTAAAAGCAAAAAAGTATATTTTACTACAGGATTATCAGCAGAAATAACTTATTAAAATAAAGTCAGATCTGTATTCTAGATGGCTGCTATCTCTGAGGGCCCTGTCAAGAAGAGCTCATCTTGCTATTGAGGCATTCTTGCTAAGTTCTTGCTGAATTTGGACAGATGCCCCCTTCATTCTCTCTCCTCTAGTGATTTAACTTTTAGAGCTCACTTCACCCAAATATATTTCTCCTCAGTGACCTATGGATATGAACCACCATTAAAAAGTAATAAATACTGTTGTGTAACTAAATATTTGACTAGCTTCCTAGAGTAAGGAGATAGGGAAGGATGATGATTTTGAGAGATCTTGCCTAATGTGATAACTGATTATTTGAGGGAAGGTAAGGCAAATATTTCAAGGAGCTAACAGAGCATGAAATCACTTGGGAAAAATAATTTTCTAGGTAAAAATACCCCACAGGTTAGATGTTGCTTGGTTCCTACAGCTAAGCTAATGATTGACTGATCAATATGTCTTCTGGATTAACAATTTGGTGAAGTCATTCCCGATGGACTTATTTTTACTTGATGCCAAACAATGTCAATTTTTTGTTGTTATATGTGGGAAAATCAACTAAGAGAATGAAATTAAAGGGGTCAATTTAGATCAGAGTTTTCTGGTGGCCCCATAGAGACAAGGTCTTTATAAAAGATTGACCTAGGTCTTCAGAAGACAACAAATTAATTTCTTATAGATAAAATTCAGGATTGTAACTCAAATTTTTTAGTTTTCTCCAAAAACCTGGACTTTAATCAAACTTCAAAAACTTCTTATTATGGAAGTTCACTCCAGTCTTGGAATTCACATAATATAAGTATGTACTTGTCCCCCCCACCCCATGCCTGGGTAGAGGGGGAGAGGTGAGAAGGTTGAAGGGGAGAGATATAATGGGAAGGAAGCTTCTCCCTTTTATTGGTTGACTCTTCCAAGAACCACTATGTTAAAGATGCTGCTCAAACCAGCTTTGGTATTATTGGTCTCTCTAGGGAGGTTCCTCTCTCTATGTACCAAATACCTTCATCTCCTTCTCATCCTTTTTCATCTTCCTTTTACTTGATTTCCCCAATGTGATGTGAGATTCTGGAAGTTAGAGACTAATTTTCAATTTGTAATTGTATTACCAGTGCTTAGCACAGTGCCTAGCACATAGTTAATGCTTAATATAAATTTATTAACTGATGGCTCCTTTACATTCTCAAAAATTACTTAAGACCCTCCCAAAGAGCTTTAGTTTATGTGGGTTATTTCTGTTGCTATTTACATATCAGAAATTACAGATTTGTAATAGTTTTTCTTTTTTCTTTTCAATACATGGGGAGGGGAGAAGTAGAAAATTTGTAACTGAATATAAAATAAAATATAATAAAGATATTAAGATATCCTAACATTATCATTGATATCCTAACATTATCATTGATAATGTTAGATTAGCTTTGACCTCCTGGACTACCTGACAGGGCATCTAGGTTCTACTGATGAACCACAGCTGCAGGATCTAGTTAGCCATAATGAAAACGTTTAGTATCAACACTCTTTTCTTCCAAGGGTCTGTGTTTTGTTTTGTGTTACAAAAATTAATGTTTAAAGTCAATAAAACAGCAAAATTTATTAGAGATAAATAACAGAAAGATGGATGGGTCTGACAGACATAGATTCACACCAATGGTATCTTATTTCCCAAATGCATGTGATCTATCCATGTCCTACATATCCACCAAACAATTTCAGAGGAGGAAGAGCAAGAAGAAATAAGGATAGGGAAACCTAGCTAGATTATTTATTGCGTAGAGAGCTGAATTGGTATCTGGTAGTTCTGAATTCAAATTCTACCTCAGTTACTCACTAGCTGTGTGGCTTTTAATAAGTCAATCACTCCATACCTCAGATTTATTAATTACCTCTGAGTTTGCTTTCAATTCTCTATATATGATCTATATAATCTTCAGAAAGTAACAAAGGAGTCATACTTGTTACTTCCAGAAAACAAATTACTAGTGGTTTGACATCTCTCTTCTTTCAAAGAACACTGTATACAGGGCACACCATTCTCTTTGCTTCCAAAAGCAGCTCAGGTGTCATCAAAGAACTTTGGTATATTTACATCCTGTAGTGTGACTACTGCAATTAAAATTCTATATCTCTGCACATTAGACTTTAGAAGTCTGGTATAAAGCTTAACCGAGGAAGATATATATATCCATTCCTTCTACTCACTGAAAAGACCTACCTGCCCCAGTTACCTTACAATACTACTCTGGGAAGACTTCAAAGCAGACCAAGTTCAGTTTCAGAAAGAGAGAAATTTTCCAATGCCAAGAATCCTTCATGGAACCAGTAGAATTTGGAAAATTGCAGCAGGTGATGAAAAAGAGTCTGAGGTGAATGTATTTAGCCAGCAGAAACCCAGTTTTTATATTAATAATTCAGTTCTTTTCAGAAATAATGGGAGAAGCATTAGAAAAGGTTATCATAACTATCATCCAATACATTTCTAAAATTATTCTATTACATTTTAAAGGGTATAATTATAAATGTTTTTAAGAGCAATTTACCGGAAAATTAAAGTCGCCTGGTTTAAAAAATAATTATCCCATCCCTTTGATGAGGGATTTGAATCCTTTTCTCAACTTATGGGGGTCATTATTTGTTTATTATGGAGAATCAGGTCCATATAATCTAAGAATCAATCTCTAGAGAGTTTCAATAGCTTATTGGGGAAAGGGTGAAGGGGTTGGTGAGGAGGGAGATGAAGTACATTCAAAGTCAGAGACCTTCTGTAGATTTCACTAGTTTTCTAAAGGTCCACTAGACTGCAAAGGTCCTACGGTCCTGCTTAACTGAGTTTAAGTCCATTTAAACTCAACCCATGCTTTGTGGGTTTAGTCTTATCTAGCTAGGCTTTTGAGTGTTAATTCCATTTTTTGGTTTCATTTTTTTCCCCCTTGGGTAGGCCTGCCCTAAAAGCCTTCAACCATCAGTCTGCATGTTGTAAACTGACTGTACTGTATATAGTCCTATGAGGATAACTTTAGTGAAATAAAATATGTAGGCTTCTGGCATGCATATAATAATGAGATCCTGCAAAAGGGTTTTAACAGCAGTTATGTCACAATGCTCATAGCTCCCTGAAGTCACTGAAAGCCTTGTTAAATTAAAGATTCACTGTGGTTTTTTCTGCTGCATTCCTGTTTCCCATGTTGCCTTTTTTTTAAATTTCATTGTGCTCTTAAGATGGGGCAGTATCATACCAGCCAAGATTAACACCACCTAGAAAACTGAATAGTTTCAATCAAATCATTAGTATTCTATGCACTTTTGTGAGTATGGGGAAGGGAGAAGATAGGTACAGAGGTAAGGCACTTCTTTCAGATTAAAAAAAGAAACAAAACCTCTAACATTGGCTCTTCAAGCTTAGGAAATATGGTAGGCAGCCCACCCTCACTCATTCACAGAGGCTTAGGAATTTAACAACATTCAATTACTGTTTCCTACTTGAATCCATTCTTGGTAATGTCCCATAAGGTCACCTCAATGTCATTAGGATTTAATTCCACATCCTTCTTGGATTCCAGATGTGGCCTGCCTCAAAATTTACTCTGGTACTCCTTCTGGGAAAAAAAAAAGCAAACGAAAAGAAACAAAAAACAACCCAGGAAAACAACAACAAAACTTCTTAATCACAAAGGATCTTGTCTTACTCAATGCCAAAATTTCCTCTCAAGGAAGCTAAAAATGTTAATTAAAATGAAGTGGCCATTTTTGCTTTTGCTGTAGAGTTATGAGTCTTTATGTTTTGAGTATTACAAAGATACAATCACCTAGGAAGTAGGTTAATTCCTTTTCGATATTGTAATTAATACAACATTAATAGTTGAATGCCAGCTCCACTTTTCTTACTGCTTACACAGAGAGCAGACTTGAATATTCTGCCAACTCCATTACATCATCTGAAAACCCAAACATTTCCCATTTTCAAATCACTCTCCTCCACCAGGCAAACATGCTCTGTCTCTCTCATACACACACACATACACACTCAAAAGATTAGTACCCCTGAGAAGCACAGGCTCCATCTGAGGTTAAAGTCTGCAAATGCACACACAATTTCTAGAAGCTTTTACTACTGCTGTGTTAGCTACAAGGATGCCTCCATCTCTGACCTTCCTTTTTCCATTCAGACTGTTATATAACCTAGAGCCTGCGTGCAGTATGTGAGTTGGGCGATTTGGTTTTAAAAAGAAAAAATCCCAAAGCCCCCCCTTTACCCTCCTCTTTATTAAACACTATAATGGAAAAGATTAGATTGGAGAAGGGGGGCAGGAGATCCTGGGGGGATGTGGGTCAGCAGGTTAGCAGTGTCAGAACCCAATTGCTGCCTCAGCCCTAGGATTCTGGGGACAGCTCGGCCCTGGTCTCTTTTAGCAGTGCATGAGGGGGCCGACTGCCCGGGCGTTATGTAATTTGCAAGAACAGCAAGTTACCCAATTGCTACTCAGTTCTGCTGCCTGCCACCCCATCCTCCTGCAAGAACACCTTCTGGCGAGGATGACACCTGAAGATGCTAGCAGCAAAAGGGTTTGGGGTTGGGGGTTGAGGGGGGACAGCCAGGGAGAGGGGGAAAGAAGAAAGGGGCGGGGGCTAGTTCAGGGCCTGAAAGTATCCGAGCTCTCTAAATACTATCGCGGCTAGTGCTTCTTCCAAAAAAAAAAGTCTCCGAAACACATGAAGGGAATTTTCTCCAGTGTTTCTGATTAACCCTGTTACATAACCGGCTCGCATTCCAAATCCACCGTCTCAGGGTCTAAATATACTCTTTGCAGCCAAAAGCCTTCTGCACTCAAACTCATCCAGAGGCTGGCCGGAGCCCCCGGGCCTCCGATCCCTACACCCCTCTACCCCCCCAGTCCTCCCCACACCCCCACCGTCCCCCTCCCCGCCCAAGCTGCTGCGGTTCAGCGCGGTCACTCTTCGGAAATCGCCTTTAATTAAATGTTTTGTTTTTGGTTTTCTTTTTTTTTTTTCGCGTGTGTCATCTTGATGGCTTTTACTGTACTTGGATTCCGTGAATGGGAAGACGCCTGGACAGGGGGGGTGTGGCCAAAGGGGGGGGCAGGGGTGGGGGTGGGATACTGTAAAACAGCCAACACATGATCAGCCATATTTCTCCCACCAACTAAAATAGAGAGCAAAGGGGGTGGGGACGCAGCCTGCCCCCCCCCACTCCTCCTGATCCTGGACAGGGAAAGGGAAAAGGGACGACCAAGTGCAGGGTCAGGGCCGAGGCAGGATTCTGGCACCCAAACCCCGGGGAGGGGGTGAAGGTCCTCCTCCACCCTCGCCCGCTCGCCCCCCACACAGACTCGTTTCCTTCTGAATGACAGGCGTGATTTATCAATTATTTACGACAGTAATTAAAACCGCAGCTTCCCTCTCTTCTTTGCAAACTCTGGGCACATTCAGATAAATGCATTCCCTCATTCACCACTAGCAGCCCCCCTTCCCCTGCCCCCCGCCCAAGTGCAACCCACCAGCAGCCAGGTTTGGCTACCCATCTCCCAGGCAGAGGGAGCAGAGTGCGCTCCCCGAGCCCCTCTCCCTTCCACTTAACAACCTCAGGGCGATGGGGGGGTGGGGAGTCGCAGAGGAGGGGGGTCGACCAATGTCCCCAGGAAGATCAAAATAAAATTCAAGAAGCACCCTCAGTTGGGGGGGGGGGGGGGGGTTGGGGGAGTGTTGCTCTCAGCATCCAACCAGCATTCAACTTCCACTGACCATCCCCAGGCTCTGGCGGAAACACTCCGTGAACCGCGGGGAGGGAGGCAATTTTCTAAGCAGAAATAAGTTTGGATTTCTCTCCCCCTCCCCCTTTCTTAACGTTTGATTTTTTTTAATTCTGCCTCCTAAGAAGGGGGACTCACACTCTCCCTCACGCACCCACTAACGCATCCACACACACACACACACACACACACACACACACACACAGACACACAAACGTGCGCACACACAAACGCACACGCACTCCATCCCGGGGCGGGGGAGTTGGGCTACCCTGGTTCTTTAAACTTGCGTATCCACTATGGCAGTTGTCTGCTCAACAAATTAGTGGGAATGGCTTTGGCGCTACCTCCCACCCTTCACTCACACACGCACCCCCAACTCACACTCAAACACACCAGCCCTGAAGTAAAAAAAAAACCCACTGACAAGAGTCTCAAAGTGAAGAAACGCACCCAGACCTCAGCAACCCCCCCAGCCCCCAAACTTCACGGATCATTGACTCCGCCCCCTCACCCCCCCCTCCAAAGAAACCCCAACACACAGAGCCCGGGGAGAGAGAAACTCGTCAAAAAGAAACAAGGAGGTAAAGGGGAGGGAACCGAGGTGACAGTATTTTTTTTTTCTTTTCTAAAAAGGACACTGCCACTTTAAAAGTTTCTTTTTGGTCCCTGGTCCCCACACTCATTTTTTTTTTGGATAACGTATTAATTTCGACAACGCATATTTCCTTCTCTTTGCAGAATATAATACACACATACAAACACATACATACATATATGTACCTACATACACAACATACATCCTGGGGTAGCTGTCAACCCTGCGGCTCCCCACTCCTCAGCTGCCCACCTCCTCCTGCAACCGGGAACGTGCTGCAAAAGTTTGCAACATTTGTGGGGGGCGCCGGGGGGGGCGGGCAGTGGGGTGCCCCGATGTCGGGGTACCGCAGCTAGCGCCCGGGCTGCCTGTGCCCTGCAGCCTGACCCCCCCCATGCCCCCGGCCTCCTGGGCCACCCCCCCGCTGTCCGCCCCCCATCACCCCTCACTCTTTGCTGACCCCCCTCAGCCTCCTCTCTCCAGCCTCCCTACCTCTGCTGGTGCTGGAATAGCTCTGCCTGCGCACCGGAGCCGGCGGCTCGCTTTTCCGAGCGGATTCCTGGTTCAGCGGGGTCTCCCTGGAGCCGGCGGCCGCTTCGGAGCCGCTGCTGCCCGGCTCGCTGGCGGCTGGGTCGGGGGCTGCGGGAGCTGACTCCATGTTTTTTCCCAATGTAGAGATCGCTGGAGATGGCGAGCTCTGAGACTCCCTCTATCTTCTGTTTTCAGTGCAACTCTATGGTACCAAAAAAAAAAAGGGGGGGGGGAGAAGGAGACAGGGAATGAGAGGGAGAGAGAGGGAGAGGAGAGGAGAGCTGGAGCGAGAGAGCGGGTTTGTGTGTGTGTGTGTGTGTGAGTGTGTGTGTGTCTCTGTGTGTGTGTGTGTCTGTGTGTGCGCGCTGGAGATGGGACTGAAAACAGATTTGACCACAGGCAGCGCTAGCGAGAGCTTCTCCATCCATCCCCCACACTCCACACACCCCACCCTCTGCACCCCAGACACAGAGCCAGAAACGGGCTGCACATTTTGGGGAGGTGAGAGAATGAAAGGGGCTATTAGGGGGAACTCATTTTCCTCTCCTTCTTCCAGCCAAGTTATAATTTGCAAGATGATCAGAATGCTTCTGAGAGTCTCTCAGTCACACAATTCAGTCCCCAACCCCTTGCAGCCTGAGACCCTGGAAAGAGCAAAGTCCGATGATCCCAAGTGGAGAAGTTAACAGATAGGTTTTTTTTTTATTGTGCTCGAGGCCCAGTGACGAATGAAAAGGATTTCAGGACCGGGATGACAGATGACACTCAGAGCAACGGTGGGAATTCGAGGAGGTGGCACTCTTTAGTTTGAGATTAGACTGGATTGGGGGATGGGACAACCCCTGATTTTCTAATATTGCTTAGCTCAGACCCCGATAAGGGATATACTTTGTTGGACTCCTAAACTATTTTCTGGGCACTTTTCCTCTACTGTCATAATGTGGAGAGCCCAAAGCATGTCCTCACCTTTCCCTGTGTGCATTTTTTTTTAAATTGGCCCATTCATGAAGAGAAAACTTTTACCTGCTTGGTAAATGACAATGCCAAGAAATGCCTGAGCATAACGAATGAAATCTACTCCTTTATTTTACAAGAAATTAAGTGTCAACTCTTTCCAGATCTTTTGTTATTAAATGATAATTCTCAGCCATAAAATATGAACCTAAGAGATGCTAATAAAAAGCTTAGGAGATTCAGATGTCTAACAACATGTTATATATAGCAATTTGTACCTGTTGTCTCCTTTATTAGAATGTAAACTTCTTGAAGGTAGGTGCTGTTACACTTTTTCTTTATATCCTCTGCACTTTGCATAGGGCCTGGCATTTGATAAGTACTGAATAAATCCTTATTGTTCGACTAGATGCAAAATATGACTGCAATTACTGAAATAATTACCTTTCCTCACACTACCTGGTCTGTACTAGCAATATACTTAGCAAAGTGAAGAGTATTTCCAAACACTGTCATGGAGGACCTTGGAAAAGGGGTTTGGGGATCTTGAAAAATTCAGATCAATCCTCCAAGTTATAAAAGTTCAGCCCACCATTTCACTTCAGCTCTGAAGAAACTGATCTAAATCTTCAACTAATTATCACTTTAAAAAAATACTCCTACCCACTCCCCCCTCCCCCACTTGCCCTCTAAAAGCCTACATTTTTTTTAATTAAAAAAAATCATTATGATACTCTTTAAACACTGAGTTTGAACCTGATTCACAAGCTATGTGACATTGTGCCAGGGCACTTAGCCTTTCTCAATCTCAGTCCCTTCTTAAGTTAAATGAAGATAGCCAAAGTATTCAGCTCACAGAATTGTAGTGAGTTATGCAAAGTGCTTTGAAAATCTTTAAGTGTTGTGTAAATGCTAGGTATTATTATTATTATTATGTTCATCATCATCCTACTGTTATATAATATAAAATGGTATGAATGGGAGGAGGTGGGGGAAAGGTTGGGCAACATTTTCCCCCTCTAATTTCCTGGTGTGAGGACATTCTAAAAAATGGGGGGAAAATCAGTTAGATAATAGACTAAGAGCAACTTCCATATGCCAAACTTCACACATGGTTTCTGTTACTGATATTGGTTGGATTTCAAATGCACAATGCTGTTTGCCTTGTGCTGTGTGTTAACCAGCAAAACCTGTGCTCTGGTCTTTTCCAGAATGATGTAAATAAAATGTGAAAGTTCTAATACAGAAATCCAGTCTCTACAAGGATGCAGTACTCCAAACAGTCT
This sequence comes from Macrotis lagotis, assembly GCF_037893015.1. Classification (NCBI taxonomy): domain Eukaryota; kingdom Metazoa; phylum Chordata; class Mammalia; order Peramelemorphia; family Peramelidae; genus Macrotis; species Macrotis lagotis. The sequence goes on from NC_133661.1 coordinate 148,350,693, forward strand.
GTTAGCACCTAAAAATGATGCCAGTGATTTTGCACTTTATTCCCAAATCATGTCTGTGGTTTTCCCAAAGCAAACAAAACATACATCTCCAAAGGGGTCTTCAAAATGATTTACAGTTGGTTGTTCAGTTAGTGTCCTTGATGCAATTTTCACAGTTAGTCACACTTGAATTTTTTTATGCAAACAAATATATCAGTGTATGTTACATAATAATAAAGATTTCCTCTGGTTTAATCTGCATTTAAAATATAATTGACATTGCCCAGTCTTTTATTTAAGGCTTTAAAAACATTAATGCTAAATTATTTTCAATTTTATGGTGCTCAGTTTCACAAATAACAATTTTGTTTGCAAGTGTATTTTTGATGGTTCTCTGCTTTTTTCATTGATCAGTTTAATGACTTTTTCACAATGATAATAATATAATAAATCTGTTCTCATGTCCTTGATTCCCACCTTTGCTGTCCTCTTTTTAATGCTCTGGTGTCTGGTAACCATGGCAGGTTACCACTCCCAGTATGGACTTGGCTACCTTAATAATTTAGGATAGATTCCGAATTCCCTCCAGGAATAGATTCTGGCTAGGAATAAGCCATTTCTCCTAACTCTCTAAGACAATTACTGGCTTCTGCAATTTAAAACAATTGGGAACTCAAGTGCCTTCCCCAAGGGAAAAATAAAGCTGAGATAGATACATTCCTTGGCTGTCAATCATTGTTACTAAAGTGTAAGTTACCAGGTTTGGCAAAGTATTTTAAATCTGAAAAAAAAGTGATTAAATTTAAATATTTCTTTCCTGGTTTTTTGCTATTTTCCTGATTTCTGTTGTGGGATTCAAGATTCTATAAGATTTGGTTGGGTGGGTCCTTCTCTTTGTTATTTACTGATTGACCAAAGATATTAAATTTGCTGTAAAATGATCTCTTATGCACTGCTATGTAATCACAGAGACACATTGATTTAGAAAATCTCTTCTTGTTAGACTATTAAAAGATAATCCTCTACCTTTACCTATCCATCTGCCTGTTTCTATCATTCTATCTACATACCTAAACACATATATATAATCTACACACACATAATACACAAATACATACATAATGATACACAGACTCCATTGTAGTCAGAAAAAGAATTCAAACAGTTTGTCTTCCAATCATTTGAAATAACAATTATGAGTTATAACTTCTGGATACAAATATATATATATATATATACATATATATATACATATGTATATACATATAGATATGTCTGTATATATAGAGAGATACACATATACATGTGTGTGTTTTAAAAAGTTATTTTCCTTGCATTCTTAAAGAGGAAAGGGGGAGAGAAGGAAGGTGATGGAAATGTACAATATTTCCTTGGAATAATGGAGCCTTCTACAATGTGCCCAAGAACAAAGAAAAGAGAAAATTAAAACCAAGTCCCCAGACAACAAGTTTCCTCTCTTTCAAGAGAGCTGAAAGCAGTTGAAGTCAGGCCATATGCTGAATCCAGAACACAAATAAAAATGCAACACCGCCCTCAGGCTCTGGAGTTGCTTGGTTTTACTGCAGGATTTGCAGCCAGCAGCAGCACCCAAACAACAAATTCAGGAATCCTCTATAAATAGAGTGAGAGAAAAAGGTTCAAGGAAGCTTTAGCTTCATAGTAAATGCAGAGTACATATTGACTCTACAACAGTAGTCAAGACTAAGTCCAAGCCTAGACAGAAAGAGAAGGGAATAAGCAAGCATTTGTTAAGTGTATATAAGTGCTATCTTTACAAATGTTTTCATTTGATACTCTCAGAAATACTTGGAAGAAAGTTCTATTATCATCCTTACTTTCCAGATGGGGAAACTGAGGCAGACAGCAATTTAATTGATTTGACTAGGCCACACAACTAGTCAAAGTCTGAAACGAGACTTGAGCTCAAATTTCCTAACTCCAGACCCAGTCCTCTATCCACTATAACATCTAACTATCCAAGGGTCAGTCAAGGTCTCTTTGGTAATTTAGTTCTATTTAGTTCAACAAATATTATGCAGTACCTATTATCTGTCTTTAAAATTAGGCTGACTAAGGGGCTTTCTAAGACAGTTTTTTGGCTTGTTGAGCAGAGGAAAAGAAATTGAAAATGGAATAAGAAGACCTTGATCTCAATCCTATCTTTGCTTTTATGATGATTTTATGACATTGGACAAGTCATTTCCAATCCTCTGGACTTGAGTTATTTCTATTAAATGAGGGTATTTGATCAGATGATCTCTCCATTTCCTTTCATCTCTAGATCTTATAAATCAGTGACATTTTTGATATAAATAAGGAAGTCATGCCTCATATATAATACATATCAAAGTGAGATAGAACTCCTTTCTTACTCATGGAATGATGTGAAATAATCCTATTCTACCCAAGAGGCAAAAGACCACAGTGGGGGGGGGGACTTTAGAGTGGCTTGAGCAAAACTAACTCTTTTTATTTTTAGATCCTTTGGAGATAGCAAACCTTTCATTTGGTGTCTTCTAAAATTCAGAAGAGAAATAAAGATATGAGAATGCTTTATTTTCACTTCTTGAGTTGGCTTGCTTTTGATAATTGATATCACTCAGATGTCAGATAAACAATATTAAATTTAGGGGCTAAGTCTAGTGAAGCATGAAGCATCACTCTGTCCAAACTCTGATGAAGTGAGACTCCCCCTGCCTCTGTGTGCTTTATGTTATAGTGAAAATGTGCTGCTCAACATTCATCAGATGCATTTCCTTGCTACCAAATGTGATCCCTGTTTTCTCCTGCCATCCCCACCCCTCCCTGCCTTCTCACCAAGACCAAATTTTGCATATCCTTCAAGGCCAAATTCAAACCTTTTCTGTAAAGTCATTCTTGATCCACTATCTCTGAGAACTTTTGTGGTACTCTTCAGTGCATTTTCATATCTAACTTGTTATTCTTCTCTCTTACCTACCCTGAGAGACAATAAGTTCCTCGAGGAAAAGAACATTGTTTTATTATAGATAGTCTTAATTATTTCAATTTCTTCAACACCTTGATCACTTCTTATCATTTTATCTAGCATGAAATTTAGAAAAGACCTTGTGCAGTCCTACAGATATTAAATCTTGGAATTGTGGATCATGGAATGTCTAAGATGGAAGGAACATTAGACATCATCTGTAGTCTACTATACCAATTTGAGCTGCTATTACTCAGCTTCTAATCTGGGGCTCCTTTGTGGTGACTTGATTTCCTAAAGCTTTTTTGTTCTCCTTCCAAGTCTGTGATACTTGATCCGTTGGGGTTTTTTTTTTTTTGGTGTCATGAATCTCTTTGACAGACTGATGAAGGCTATTTACTCTGCCTCAAAATAATGTTTCTTAAATGCATAAAATAAAATCCATAGAATTATAAACCAATACTATTAAAATATAGTTATCAAAATATTATATTGAGAAAATGAAAAAAAATTAAGTTCATGGACCTCAAAGTAAGAATCTCTGCTCTAGGCCAGATTTTAGAAAAGCCTGGAAAGACTTGAATGAACTGCTGTTGAATGAAGTGAGCAGAACCAAGACAATATTGTACGAATTAACCTTTACATTGTGTGATGATCAACCACAATGGCTACAGTTCTCAGCAGGTCAGTGATCAAGGATAATCCTGAGAGAACTGTAATGGAAAATGCCATCCATATCCAGAGAAAAATCTAGGGAGTCTGAATACAGGGCAAAGTATGCTGTGTTTACTGTTCCAGATTTCTTTTATGCTTTTTCCTTCTTTTCTCATGGTTTTTTCCCCCCTTAGTTCTAATTTCTCTTCTACAACATGACTAGTACGGATAGATGTTAAACACTCCTGTACATGTAAATTTTTACCAGATTATTTGCTTCTAAGGAAGGGGGAAGGTAAGGGAGAGTGGTAGAAAACTGTGGAACTCAAAATCTTGCAAAAGAATGAATGTTGAAAACTACCTTTGCATGAATTGGAGAAAAATTTTTAAAAAGAATCTCTTCTCTATGAAAACAATTAAATGGAAGCTATGTCTCTGACTATTTAAAATTCCCGTGCATGAAAACATGTTCCAACATATGAACTCAAAATCCAGTTCACCAAATTAAAAAATAAGTACTCCTAATTATCTATGATTTTTGAAAGGACATTTAAGCCTTTGAAGACAAGTTTACCAACTGGGATGCACAGGTCTACCAGTTCTGGGGTATTCAGCTCAAGTATTGAGAATCAGAACTATGAAAGGGATTCATAATAATTGGATCATGATAGCAGCAAGTGTATTAATTTCAAAGTATAACTTAAAGAATGTGGAAATAATTAGGATCATGCATCTCTTTTCATTCTGGTGGTAGTTGCAGGGACAGTTTTTACCCCCTTCTTCCACAGAAGTTTAAGATTGGGGTTAATTCTGAAAATGAAAAAAAAAAGTTGTTAAGTTAGCCCGAGGCACTGATGATTCAGAATGCCTGCTCTGCACTGGTGAAGAGAGATATTTTGATGGAGAGTCTGTGAAACTGACTAAGAAATCAGGAGGAAACATTTTTTTGCTTAACAGATCAGAAGGGTGACAAAGACTACTGCAACTTCCCAGCCATCTGCATCAGAGTCAGGCATTATGGACCAAGCTTTTATTTTTTAATTGTTAAAGAATAGTTTCAACTGAGGTCTCCATGTCCTTTGCTCAGAAATGTTCATCTTTCAAGGTAGAGGAATGGAAAAAATATTGGATTAGAGTGGGTTGGTCCAAACAAGTGTTGAATCTAGGTTCAAACTCACCATGGGTATTGCCTTGGATAAATCACTTCAATTTTTTAGGTATTTATTTCTTCTTCATTATAAAATGAGAGGACCTCACTAGGTTAGGACCTGATAGTCTTTTTTTAAGTTATGTACTTCTTTGGTAGTCTAATGAAGCTTATGAATCCTTTACCTAAATAATGTTCTTAATGGTTAATTTTTTTTAAAGTATGGTATTAAAAAGAAAAGCAATTATATCAAAATAAAATTATTAGAATATTCATCTTCCTTAATCCCACACATTATAAGGTAAGAATCTCTGTTGTTAATGATATCTGAGATCTCTTTCAGGTCTAAATCATTGATCCTATCTGCCTGTTTATAGTATTTTTTAGATAATCTTCTTATTCCAAAGATGATCTATCTGTGCATTCAAATGTTACCACTGATCTAAAACTTTTTTTCTTTGTATAAAATATTGTCCACTGCTCCTGGGTGGCCCAATTGCTATTCAGTTTAGAAGTCCCTCTTTTAAGGCCTTTTACAGTTAAAGCACATTATTCTGTCAGATGAAATTTCAGTCCCCTCCAGTGAGCAGCCTCAGGTCAGATTCATAAGGAGGCATCACTTGAGATTTTCCTGGAGTTGAATCCAAATGAATAAACCTTATTCCTGTTTGTTACTTATCTACCTTCAAAGTGAAAATAGTAAGTGGGTGCTAATTGCCAAGTTCCTTCTTTTATAGAGAACCTTCAGGAGCCTGGAATCCTGCTGGGTTATGATTAGAATTTAGATTCTCCTGTTTATGCATATAAGGCAGACATATCTAATATGTACATTTATTGCACTTTTAATTTATTTTAATATTGTTTGCATACATGTAGGGCAAAAGATTTAATCTTTCTTGTGTCTTTTGGCATTATGAGATTCTATAAAAGCTCTGGGTTGCAAGCAGTACTGTAGTTTGATTCTCAAGGGGCCTATAAAGTCTATTTTGTGGTTCTCAGCCCTATTTTGGTCAGGTAAAACCTAGGTTTGATTGTGAAAACAGGCAGCCCTTCTCCTTTTTAAACACTCTCTTGTGTCAAAGCTTTTGTCACTTTCAGCTGTCTGAATATTTTTGGTCTCAAAAATTCAAATATTTTCCCCATTTCTCATCTCATTTTAAAAGACTTTTCAGCATGAAATCTCTTCCAATCTTCTGATGAGATGCTAAAATAGAATGTGCAATGTCAGAGCCCCTTCTTCAGGAAGGCAACACTCAAGAGTGCCCCTTGTCTCCTTTAGATCTTTCAGGGTTTTTCTTGATGTAATAAGAGAAAAACAACTCCCCTTCCCACTGTGTTGTCTGGCCACTGGAGAGGAGCTCATTTCTGGGAAGAAGAGGAAAAAATAAATCTTCAGATTGCATATCGAGAATTTTTCACTTTTTTTGCCTCAATTGATTGCCTGTTGTGAGGATGTTCAAGATGTTGAATAACCAATCAAATTATTAATTTTGTGACTGAAATTCTAAAATGCTGCAGTTAATTATCAATGCATATGCAAATTTTGGGAGAAAGGATCCATGAAAAACAAGCAAAGAAATGTCAGTCAGAGGAAAAAAGATACATCCTTCTTCCCAATGATTCACAGTAACATATTGGTTATATTTATTAGAGTATGAATCCATATAAAGTCAATATCATTCCAGTTTAGGAAGCTTTCTTATGTCCAAAAGTCTCATCTGAAAATATTTTCTTCTCCATAGATATATTGCCATAATAGTGAAAGTAATATTTGTGTTACTACAGCTTTTTTTCTTACCACTCCTGCCAAAATGAGGTCCTATGACTAATAATGTAACTACCATAGGAATACAACAGCATCAGCTTAACACAGCAATTATTAGAAGCAGGGTGATATAGGAGGGGGAAAAACATTGGAGTAGGATTTAGGAGGCCTACTCTACTCATGCACTACCCCTCAATAGTATTTAATTTGGGGCAACTTAACCTCTTGAGCCTCAGTTTACTCCATTGAAAATTGAGATTAGACAAGTTGATCACAAAAGTCTTTATCAACTTTGAAATTTCATGAGTGTGTAGCGCACTCCATGGAGTCATGCTTCCAATTTCCACAAGCATTAGAAGACTGGGTTCCCATAGGGCAAAGTTCTAGGGGTAACCCTGAAGTTTTGAGTTTTCTGATACTATCACTCACTCATAGGGACCTATTTGGTATGCTCTTCACTGATAAGCAGCCATCCACACTAAACTAGCTTTTAGAAAAAGGAGTATTTTAAGAAAGGGCAAAAAATCCACATGTACAAAAATATTTATAGCAGTTCTTTTAGTAGTGACAAAGAAATTGAGGGGATGCCTATCAGTTGGGGAGTGAATGAACAAATGTGACAGAGTATTATTCTGTAAGAATTCATGAGCAACTAGACTTCAGAAAGCCTAGAAAGACTTTCATGAACTTGCTGAGTAAAGAGAGCAGAACCAGAAGTACATTGAACACATTAAGAGCAACATTGTATGATAATCAACTATGATGGACTTGCTCTTCTCAGAAGTATAATGATCAAAGACAATTCTAAAGGACATATCTGGAAAAGGAATTATAGAATCTGAATGCAGACCAAAGTTCACTATTTTCGTTTCTTAAAATTTGTTTTATGTTTTTTCTCTCTCATGTTTTCTCCTTTTTTTGTTCTGATTCTTTTACAATATGATTGACATGGAATTATGTTTAACATGGTTATACATGTATAACCAATATTAGATTATTCTCTGCCTAGGTGGGGGGGGAAGGGAGGGGAAGAAAAATGTGGAGCTCAAAACTTAAAAAAAAGATTGTTGAAAACCACCTTTATATGTAGTTGGAAAAATAGATAAATATAGTTATTTAAAAATTTTTGAAAAAGAGAGAAAAGTGAGATGACATGGTTAAAAAAGTTGGTACCAATTATTCCTCTGGAAAGTCTGGAACACACATTCCCTCAAGTATATACCGAATCTGGGTGAGGGAAGGTGACACAAATTTCAAGGGCATATATGGCAAATGGATTTGGTTAGAAATTCCTTTTTTTCTTACCTGAAGTCTTGATTCAGCTCTTCTGAGCTATGGATAATGCCCCCTACTAGACTCCCAGAATCAATTCCCTTGTAGAGATTTATCTTCAGTATATAAAGTTTATTGTTAGCTCCTGATGCAGATAGTGTTGTCCGCCACTATTGTTCTATGGACATTGCTACAATCATTAAAGGAAAGTACAAATCTTCTGAACTTTAAAAATCACAAGGTTTTCCTCTAATCAAGGAGAAAGGAGACTTACTTCTTTTCTAGATTGCTTTAGGATATATATGGCTCCTCAAAGAACACCCAAAGCTTTAGCTAAACTCTCAAAATAGTTAATAAAATCTTCTCTGATATACATAAAGCTCAGATATGTGACTAATTCTTCCAACTAATCCCAATACATGTCATCAACTGAATTTATGTAATGGCTGAAGTACTTGTTTTTTTCCTAACTTGATTAACTTTATTATTAGCACTTCCTTTATGTCTTTGATCCAAAAGAGGTGTCTAGGATTGTTCACACATATATTATACCTTTGATTGATTGATTCTGTAACTTAGTAATGAAGAATTATCACCTGCTAAAATATCAGTGCATAGAGTTAACCTCTTGTTCTTTATATTAATTGGGGCTAGGGCATGGTAGGCCTTTTACAAATAAATAACTACAGTTATCATTGCAAAGGTTCTATTACAGACTTCTAGGACATTCTCCCAGGACATCCTACTGTATGCCTCAGCAACTCCAGCATATGACTTCCTTCCTTCTTCTTTACTATTATCTTCTATTATCATCCGCAGTTCATTTTGGTATCAATATTTGTGACTTAGCTAGTCTAGGAAAATTTCTTGGATCTAGACTCAAAAATCACATTTTCTGACACTATTCATAATAACTTTCACAGGCCTCAGTTTCTTTCTCTGTGACATGGGGGAACTTGACTCGATATTGTCTAAGTTCTTTTCTAGCTCTAACTCTATGATTCCATTATTCCCAAGTCTTGTCCATTCATGTTATCTCCATCTCCAGAACTCTTCAGTTCAGTTTCAAAGTTTGCAAAGCCAGTCAACATACATTCCAAAGTTTACTTTGTCTTTACTACTCCCCTGAATCTGATTACAGCACATCAACTTTGTTGATAAATTACATCCTTAGATGCAGTATAAGGAAACTTAGAAAGAAATACAGAGGGTTATCCTAAGAGATGAAAGGATAATTCATGGTTTACATAAGGTTATTAGGACATTTACCCATTCTCCAGTTTGCTTCCTTGCTGCCAAACTTACTTCTTCTCAGTTGAGTCCTTGAAAATAATTCAGTTTCAGTTTCAACATCAAAGAATTACCTAACAGAGATCCTTCCACAGCCTTCTCAAATCTATTTCAGTCCTCAATATGGTATACAAGATTTTGAAAGTTAGTGATGACTTTCCAAAAACAGTTTTCCATTTTGGACACTTTGATACTATCCTCCTAACCCATTCTTCCCCTAATCATGTCTAAAATTCAATGAGATATGATATGATATTTCCTTTTCCAGGTATCTGGTTCTCCCTTATTTTCCCTCAAGTTTAGCACCCATTGATCTGTTTTAAACTATTTGCTCTTTTGCTTTTCTTTGTTCCTGTTAATAAATCAATCAATAAGTATGGATTAAATACCAACTAAACACCAAGTGCTGGGAATTCAAGAAAAGTAAGACATGGCATTAAAAGGGGGGCAACAATGTACAAACAAGTTATGTACGTGATAAACTGGAAATAATCAGTAAAGAGAAAGCACTAAAAATTAAGGAGGGTAGGAGAAGGCTTCCTGCAGAAGATAGGATTTTATCTGGGACCAAAGGAAGCCAGGAAAATCAGAAAACAAAGAAGGAAAGGGAGAGCCTTCAGGCATGGAGGACAATCAGTGAAAAAAATACTTAGAATTGGTTTATGGGATATCATTGTGGGAGAAACAGACTGACTCAGTACTTTATGAAAATGCTTTTCATCCATATGGAGGATTCTTGATCTTACAGCATAGGTCTTCTCGATATTTTTCACTCTTCTACCTCCGCCCCCAATCTTGATACCTGCTCCTTCTTATCTTATTTCTAATGGCTTTTTGTTCCAAGCCAACACATTCTCTAGACCTGAACCTAGATTCACACGCAAGCTTGTACTTACACAATGCTTAATTTTTCTTGATTCCCTCCATATAATAACCCTTTCAAAACTTAAGGGCAGCCATTATAACCCCATTCTTTCTAGAGTTTTATATCTTCCTGTCCAAACAGATATAATAATAATAATAACTATTATATTATTATCATATTTCAGTAAGTCATTGTGCAGTATAGTTTCCCCTTACCATCCAGGTTGTTCTCCTGTAGAGGCTCTTTATTTTGTCATTCTCCTTCCTAAAAAATGTTACTCAGGACTTAACATATTACTCAAAATATGGTTGGAATAGGACAGGGTACAAAAAGGCCCTTGTCTCTCTCTTTATGGGTTGTGTGGGTTCCCTGAATTTAGCTTAAAGTTTTTTTATTTGTTTGATTTGCTGCCTGTAACATTGTTAGTAGATATTGAACCTACAATGCCTTAAAACCTATATATTGTTTTCATATAAACTGCCATATACCAGCTCTCACATAGTGCCCAGCACATAGTAGATACTTCATGAATGCTTAATGATTGAGTGATTTATCTAATTTTAATGAATTGAATATTTTGAGCCTCAGTATAGAGCTTTATATTTATCCCTTAGTATATTTGAACCATTGCTCTGACCTGCTGTGATCTTTTTAACCCTGACAGTCATCCCATGTCTTGAATCATCTATAAATTCATATACATATCAACTACACCTTAATCCAAAATATTCATAAATATTTCATATATTCATAAAATAATGTTTACTCAAAGCAGTACGACATATCTTTGGGGAATTTCAACAGAGAACTCCTTCCAAATCATTAACCTATGGTTGATTATTCTTTGATTTGATCATTTTTCTTCATTCACCATAGTTGCCCGTTGCATCCACAAGTATAACATAAGAGACTTTGGCAAAAGTTTTGATGAAATTCATGTACACTATGGCTTTGATATTTCCCTATCCAATGATTCTATTGAAAAAGGATATAAGGTTAGACTGAAATGATCTGTTTTTGATGAAGCCATACTGGTTCTTGGTGATCACCATTTTCTTTCTAAATATTTTGAAAATTTTCCTTTAATAACATATTCTGAATTACATTTATTAATCAATAACTATATTATTATAGTTATTTTAATATTTTGAATGGTGAATTTTACTGTAATGTTATAATTGAATTATAATACATTGCTAGGAATGAGATTAGAACTTTTGGGTCTTTTGTTTTGTATCTTATTAAGACATTTGGTTTTTGCTAACCTTTTTTATTCTCAAAAACTTTCAAAGATTGGTCATACCAAATCAGGATTTATTTACATGAACTGGTTTTTTAAGTATCTTTGAATATTGTTCTCCCCATCCTTATTTCCTCTAATTTATTGAGAAAAGCTAGTCTTTTGTTTTGTTTTATTTTATTTTTTACCATTTCCTCATTTATCTTTCAACTCCTTGTTTCCAAAGGTTTCAACTCCTTATTAATTAAATTTTCTTCTTCTTGAACCATTCTGCTTGACAGAAAGAAATGAAGCAAATAATGACTTGATTTGTTCTACCATCTCAGAATTGTCCATTATTACTATCTCATATACTCTTGCCCCAAATATAGCTAAAAATAGATTTTTATTACATTTAGCATCTTTAGGAAGACAAAACTCATTTGCTAGACAGACATCTGTATTGAATAGAAAAATAGAGGATAGATAGAAAGACAGACAGATAGATAGATAGATTTATAGAGAGATAGTAAGTGCATAGTCTATGGTAGAGATACTTTGCAAAACCCTAGCCATGCAAATACAAATACCCTTAAGGAAAGACAGGCAAGGAGCACAATGAATAGAGTGCCAGTCCTGAAGTCAAGAGGACTTGAGTTTAACTCTAACCTGAGACTTCCTAGCTGTATGACCCTAGGCAAATTTGCCGCAGTTTCCTCATTTTATAAAATCAACTGGAAAAGGAAATGACAAACTACTCCAATATCTTTACTAAGAAAACCCCAAATTGGGTTATGAAGAGTTGGATATAACTGAGTAATCTATTAAAAAAAAACAACTCTTTAAGAATTTTCTATATAATGAGGAAGATAATACATAAAAGGGAACTGAAAAGCAGGGTGGAGGAGGTTTACTTATCTTAGGGTAATTTGCAAAAGTACAGAAAGTCAGAAGCAGAGATGGTAGAATGCTGACTTATGCACATCTTCCAGTGGAAGTTCTTGATAAGGAACATACTAACTGGGAAAGGGAGGTACCAAGGCAGACACATCTGCAGAGTGAGAAGGTGGGTGCTTGGGTAAGAGGTGGAAAAATTCAGAGTGAGGAGAGCTTCCAGGAAGAAAAGTGAACATAATTATTAGCCTTAATAGTTCCTTATTGTGAATTTCAATGGACCTGCTACTTTTGTTTTCTTTTTTCCTAATTATTTTCTTAAATTGTTGTGATGTGTTTTAAAATTTACCATCTGATACTACTTTTGCTCTCATTCTTTGTATATGTCAAAGATTTTCCTGTGTATACATACAAGTCTCTTTCTGGGCATCTCCCCTTTTTTCTTCTCTTCATATCAACGGAATTTCATTCCTCAGTATATTCCTCTATTGTTGGAGATACTGCCACTGATAGAAATAAAGTATATGGTATCAAGAGAATGAATTGTGGTAAGGAGGAAGTCATTTGGGATATCATTTCAGTGGGAAGGAGATAGTTCATTTGTGCTTAGTATACTAGAAAACTTTGTGTCATTTCTAAGCTATTGGAGGATTGCAAATTCTGTTAACACTCTATTTTCAGTGCTTTGGAGCAAAGCTCTAGTTTTCCTGTCTTACTTAAAACTCTGATATTAGGCCAGGGAATTGTACCTAATACATTTCTGAATTCTTTGAAATCTGTTCTACTGAAATCTAGCATTCTATATATTAGACCATGTCAGAATGTCTTTCCCTCTGGCATGCATTCCAAGGCTGAAAACAAATGTTTCTATCATTCCTATTTTGGTCATCAGTTCATCCATATTGGTCAAGTTTAGACCAAGAATAAAGTTCTCTTCATTCTTTCCATCGCCTTTCCAAGAATGAAATTATCATTCAGTCAAGAATGTACATTAACTTCCCAGTTTTGGCAGTCACATATCTACCAAGTGGCACATCCAACTCACATTCTTTTGATTCTAAATCTAGAACTCATTCCATCATCTTACAATGCTAATGGCTGAAATTGGGGATAAATAAAATTTGCCCACTTTACCATTTGATCTTAGATTGGTCCTAAGAATTTGACAGTCCAAGGTCACAGGCTTGGGATAAGCATGTGGGTTTTATAACTCTCATTCTAATACAAGCATGATAACATCCTTTAGTCAACCATATGCTGCCCATACACAACAGAGAGAATTCTTCCTTGGCTGTGAATGAAGCTATTTTTTTTAATAGAAGAATGCTTGCTCTTTGAGCCACTAGGGTGCCATTTAGTAAATTACTGCCATGGAGTACTAAATGGTACCCTAGTGGCCTCAAAGAGGGATTGTATCCCTTTAAGTGTTCGACTTATCTCTGGGGGGAATTATTACTCTTGGAAAATCTGGTTAAATGTATAAATGTTCCCCTAATCAGCCTAGATTGAAGGTAGCGTAAAACCATAAAGCTTCAAGCCTTCTCCTAAAACAATTAGTCCACCTCTGTACTTTCAGACAGGTGTATAATATACTTAATATAATTCTAGGGAACGTTGACCTCACTCCCATTTTAAAAAATAATCTAGAGAAGTAAATACTAGGATTCATCTATTTATTCATCTAGGTACATTTGAATATAGTGTTTAGGTGGGGGATATAAAGAAAAAAACACTTCCTGTCCTCAGGAAACCTATTCAACTGGGAGAAAGCAATAAATAAGATACACAGATGCACACACGTGCACATTAAATCTATGTGTGTGTGAGATATAAAGTACCTTTAGGGACAAAGGTCAAAAGACAGTTAACTCTGGGATCCTTTCAAAATGTGAATTTCAAAACATTTCTCCTTATTTAATTTGCTGGGGAAGATAGATGGCTCAGTGAATAGAGTGTTAGACCCGGAGTCAAAATGACCTGAGTTCAGATCTGCTCTCAGACACTTTCTAGACAAATCACTTAACCTTTGTTTGTCTTAATGCACTGAAGAAGGAAATGGCAAACCACTCCAGTATCCCTGGACACTTTGGTCCAGAGTCTCATTAAGAGTCAGACACAACTGAATGAATCCATAACCATTTGGATTGATTTACAATGTTTGATTATTTTTTCATTGCTTTTACATCACTATTTGGATCATAACTATTAGGAAATAACAATAACAGCAATCAAACACTCATGTTATAATGTAAGTTTATTTTATATTGCTCTGTCCACAGTAGAAATGGAGAAAGTATGACCAAAAGTGCCCTCTATATAATAACATTACTAGACTTGTTGAGAATAAGCAAGCCATAAATGAGTCAGGTTTATGTGAGATGAGTGTTATTCTGACTTAAGTATCTAAAACAAAATGAATTTCTGAAAATTATCCTAAATGCCTGCTTTGAGAACTGGATTTATTAAGAACTTATCTGAAAAATTCTTTTCTTCATCACCAGTCTAAAAGCATTTCAAGAGAAATTTTGGAAAGTTGTAGGAGAATGAAAGTGGGAACATATATCTGCCTTTATTATTCCATGAAAAAACAATTTATGATGCTAAGCACAGTGGAGTGGGAGGAGAAATGCAGGTGGTTGGGGAAGGACAGGAATGAGGAGGTAGAACTATTTATTTATATTTAATTATAAGTGGTAGTTTGCTCAGTGGCTAAGCAAGGTAATAGACTTATAGCATTCCCTCAATTTAAGACCATGGTATATATGTCAACTGAAAATTAAATAATTAGCAAGGGATTTTCAATTCCAACACCCTCAGCCAAGAACCTATTTCTCCATAAAGATGGCCTCAAGGGAACAAAGAAGGGATGTAACTGAAATTAGATAGTAACATAAACCTTGCTGCAAACTGTCATAGTTAGTGCCAAAGAATGGCTGCAGTCCATGTTGGAGGTTAGGATAGGCGATTCATCTGACATTCAAAAGTGACAAATCTTAGAGAACACGTTGCCAAAATGGAGGTAGGCTCCCCCAGTTGTGTCTATTTCTTTGTAGGAAAATAGATGCAATTCTCCTAGTGTTGTAAAGAGAAAGAGGAAAAATTGTGGGGGATAAAATAAAGTAAGATTGTTGAGCATTTAATGCTCCTTCATGGCTTTAAAGAAAAGAACAAACAAAAAAGCCAACCCCAAACAAAAAAAAAAAACACAAAGACTTGAGAGAAAAAAAATCATACATCCTTAGGCCTCTCTGAAATTTCTATTGTTCTTTAATCTTCTTCCTATAACTGGAAAAAAATCTACATGTTTTTCCTTTTTTTTTTCCTTTTGTGCCTCATTTAGTTTCAATTATAAAGAGAGGCATAGATTGTAGGAGTAAGGAGATAAGTCCTTTTCTGCTCTGTCTGATCATATCCTTTGGGAAAATTCTGTTCAGTTCTGGGAGACACATTTTAGGAAGGATATTGATAAGTTGGAGACCAAATGAGGGCAACTGAGATGTTGAAGGGTCTCAGCATTTATGCCATATGAGAATTAGATGTAAGAAGTGGGAATTTTTAACCTAGAGAACAGATGATACAAATATCTATATTCACCTGTTTGAAGGGTTGTATTATGGAAAATATCAGACTTGTGATTAGCCCCAGAGATCAAACAAAGGAACCATGAGGGGAAATTGCAAAGGGGAAAATTCAGGCACAATCTAATGAAAAAAACTTAGTAATAAATAGAGCTGTCCATAGTAAACAATTAGAACTGGCAGGATGGGCAGCCTCAGGAAGTTATGTTTTCTCTCTTACTGGGCACCTTCAAGCAAATGGATAATGATTTACATTTGATTTTTTTCATTGCTTTTACATCACTATCATTTTCCAATTACCCCTTTTCCCTACAATAATGCAGTCACATGTAACAGAAGAAATTAACTTCAGAAAAACAAACCAAAGATTGACCACATCATTCTCTGATTCACACCTATTTTCTCTTCTAAGAGAAGGGAAGTATGTTTCACTACCAATTCTCCTGGAATAAAGATTGATCATTGTTTTTGATAAATGATATGATGTCTTTCAATATTCATTTTTGACATTATTGTGGTTATTTTTCCTAGTTTTGTGTATATAGTGAGTTGTTCTGAATTCTTGATATGATTTGTCACAATGATTTTTCATTATGTTTTATATGTCACAATTTGTTCTGTCATCCCCCAATGGATAAGTGCACAATTTGTTTCTAGAGGGTTTTTTGGCTATTACAAGTGTTGTTATTATGTAGTAGTATGTTTAGATATTTTCAATTCTTTGCTCTTCTTCCAGAAGTGATATTTCTGAGCTGATCAGTACATATAGTTCCCTGACCTTTCTAATATACATTAAAATTATTTTCTAGAGCATTTGGACTTCCATAGCTTCAACAATAGAGTATTAATGTGCCTTTCTCTCTAAAACTTTTATAACATTTAACATTTTTCTCAACTTTGTGAGTCAAACATAGTGCAATAGAAAGGGCACTGGTTTTCTGACTTTCCTTCAACTACCTGTGTAAATTTTTTTAAAGTAACTTCTCTGGACCTCAGTATCCCCATTTGTAAAATAAAGTTGTATTATATAATTTTTGAGATCTTTTCCATCTTTAATTGAAATAACCTACAAGACAGCTTTTTTTTTTTAACATATCTGTCAAAAAAACTCA
Source organism: Macrotis lagotis (assembly GCF_037893015.1). Lineage (NCBI taxonomy): Eukaryota > Metazoa > Chordata > Mammalia > Peramelemorphia > Peramelidae > Macrotis > Macrotis lagotis. The sequence continues at coordinate 148,367,436 of NC_133661.1, forward strand.
TTTCTTAATGATGAAATTGCAGACTGAAAGGAAGAATAGACTGGGCTGTGAATGTCTGGAACCTAGAAAACAGATAGAACCACAAGGGTGAAGCAGATGATCAAGGGAGGCTCCAGCTACAATAAGCAGAAGGAGGCAGTATAGACAGGTAGACAGGTAGTCAGAATCAGGGAAGTTCTGGATTAAGTAACAGTAGCATATTCTCCTTCAAAGTCAGAAAATGACATCTGGATATTAAACATATAAGGAGCAGCTAGGTATTTCAGGGGATATCTGGAATCACTTACTAGCTGTGTGACTCTGGGCAAGTCACTTAACCCCTATTTGCTTCAGTTCCTTATCTGTTAAATGAGAACACAATGGAGAAGGTAATGGCAAATTGTTGTAGTGCCTTTGCCAAGAAAACCTCATGGATGAAGAGAAGGACATGACTGAGCAACATCAATCAATTAAAGGCACAGAGACATTTTGAGATATGGAGGAGGCTATTATCTACTGAATTAAAAAAGGATGCAAGTTTATCTGCAGAGCATAAATTGAGTGGGAATAGGATTGTGGACATTAGAAAAGGATAAAAAGTTTATGAGTGTCTTTATAGGGAATGTGATTGGAAATCCATAATAAATGAACAAAAATATTTTTGAACATCTGTGAAGGCTTAAGAGTAAGTTGGTTGAAATGATAGTAACTTGTAGTCGACCTACCATGATAGGAGCTTCAAATAAAATTGTAAATTCAACCAATCAGGCTCTGATTACTTTGTCATGACATCACCTCATGAATGTCATGATCTTCTTTGAGAATAAAGGACAAAAACATCCTCTGTGACTAGTAGGAGTGCCTTCCTTCCTTCCTTCCTTCCTTCCTTCCTTCCTTCCTTCCTTCCTTCCTTCCTTCCTTCCTTCCTTCCTTCCTTCCTTTCTTCCTTCCCCTTCCTCCCCCCTTCCTCCTTTGGGATTTTTTCCTAGGGGAAACCTTTTATGTTGTTTTTATTGCTCTACCCTTTTTATTTTTCTATCAGGCACTACTCTACTTTCCAAGGTCATGCAAAGTCATCATATATTTAGAATTGGAAAGGGCTCCAGAGGTGAATTTAACTCTGTGATTCTCATTTTACACAAGAGGAAACTGAGGCTCAGAGAAATTTTAGTCACTCCAATAGTAAAGAGGATTTGAACTCAGGTCCTTTAATTCCAAGGTCACACTTCTTTCCACTGTCAACACTCTACAAGCATAATCTAAAACTAGCAAGTAAAAAATAGACAAATATTTATGTGTTCTCCGAATTCTCCTAAAGAAGTTCATGATATCATTCTAGCCTTCAAAGAAATCTTGTCACAAAAAGAGGAAAGAAGGAAGGAAGGAAGTTAAGGAAGAAAGGTGGAAGGAAATTTTTTAAAGTTATTATGCAAGTTATAGATCTAAGATTAACATATTTGCAACATTTTAAAACTAAATGGTTGCCTTGCAAAAGTCTGCAAAAAGGAGACTTAAATTTTGAAACAAATAATTCATTAGGCAGAGAGACCAAATATTATGGAGAAACTGGTCTAAAGCCCTAACCAAAGAAACCAAGCTACATATTTTAATATGAATTACCACCAACAGTAAATATTTTCAAACTGCTAGCTATCTATTCACTCAGAAGTCAATGAATACTAAAGGAACTAAATGAATCCTGGCTCATGTTAACAACACTAGTTGGAAAGTGAATATGTGAAGAAAGTTAAAGACACACCTATTTGGTCATAGCCTGCATTAATTATAATCTGCACACAGAAGAAATACTCTTTCACATTTATGTAGGTGTTTAATATTAACAATGAATTATCACAGACCTGAGATGAGCTGGAAGGGACTTCAGTGGCCACTAAGTCAAACCCATCGTTATTGTTCAGTTGTCCCAAGCTTTTGTGACCTAATTAAAGCTTTGCTTGACAAAGATACTGGAATGGTTTACCATTTTCTTCTCCAACTCATTTTTACAAATGCAGAAGTTTCTGTAAAATCAGGGAATATGATTAAATAACATTTGATAACTAGCTCTATATGTATGTTTTCATGATTCTGCTAGCCATGTGAATTTTACCCTCATCTGTATGCCTCTAGCACAAAGGCTGTGAATCATAGAATTTAGCATTTAATTTTAGACACTTTCTTATATTCTCTCATTGCTTCCTTTGTATCAATCTTGTCTTCCCATCTAGACTTCAGGTTCCCTAATGTCAGAAACCATGACTCAGCTTTGTCATCACCCAACTGTGTGACCTTGGGCATACTTAAGTTATTGCTCCTTTTTGAGAATGAAGGATGAACAACAATGAATTTAATCACAGTGTTATCATTTGCAGAATGAGGGAGTTGGTCCAGAAGATCTCTTTATTTTTCTGTGAATTCAAGTCATTGCTACCTTCTCCCCATTTGCTCATGTGATTTTTTTTAGGTTTTTGCAAGGCAAATGGGGTTAAGTGGCTTGCCCAAGGCCACACAGCTAGGTAATTATTAAGTGCCTGAGACCGGATTTGAACCCAGGTACTCCTGACTCCAGGGCCAGTGTTTTATCCACTACGCCACTACGCCACCCCTTGCTCATGTGATTTAAAAAAAATTCTTCTCCTTTTTATTTATTTATCCTTCTGGCTCTCTAAATTTCTTTGTTTATGTCATTGCTGCTCCTCTCCCTTGGTTCATTTGACTTTTAAAAAATATTCTTCTCTTTTCATTTATTTTTAACATTCATTTTTTAATTTTAGTTCCAAATTTGTCCTCTGCCACCAACCCATTCCTCAACCATTTGAAGTCAAGCAATGCATCACATTTTACATGTAAAGGTGTGTTAAGCCTTGCACATCTTCTACAAGGCCTAACTTGATAATGGATATATTATAGGTATAAAATGAAAACAATGATTAAATTGATAATTGACCTTTGGAATTCCCATTGATGTCAAAGGTAAGCCTCTAGTAGGCTGGAGATCTTTTGTCATAGCAGGTTAACATTAGGAGCAATATAGAACTTCACATGGATCTTACCATTTTTGCCATAAAACACTGTTGTGCCTTATGTCTATGAGATTAGCATTATATATGTGTTATGCAAAGAGTTCAACCCCACAATTCAAAGAGCATTTATTAAGTACCTACTTAAAACATTGTGCTAGGTACTGGAGATAAAGAAAGAAAATCAAAAATCAGTAACTAACTTTAAGGAGATTACCTTCTCCTGAGCTGGGAAGAGAGAAGAAACAAAGAAATGCCAGAATACTGATAAGAAAATGTAAAATAATTGATAGTTGATTCACATGATTAATTTCTTGTTTATTGGGTTTTTTTGTCATACATAATATAATGAAATGCTTGGATTAAAAAGAAGATATCAAAATGGAGGGAGAAATAAGAGAATTATTTCAATCCATTTAGCCTTTATAAAAATCCTCTTTCAATGATTTCAATAGTCATCAGTGTTTGGGAAACTAATGATAAATGAATTCATAGTTTGATGAATTTAAAGGAGAGGAAGGAAATTTGATAATAAGAAGACTATCTTATACTGCTCATCTGCCATGGGACTCTGTTTACATCTTAAATTACTCAAATGAAATGTAAAAACAGCTCACTGCATCTTAAAGTGCTCATTACTTTAATTCAAATAGCACAGAGTTCCCCTCAAAATAAATGAGTTTGTCCATCTGTTTATTTTCCTTAGTTAGATTGATTTCGTGCTTTTTTCATGATGAAAAACTGTCTTAAAACAGCTGATACAGCCAAGTAGGGAAGTTCACAGCCCACATCATGACTTGTCTAGAGGAACTAGTCAGTTCAAGAAAAGAATGAGAGCAGTATTGTTGCTCTGACCACTTGTAGTGGTAACAGAATCAAAGAATTTCAGAGTCTAAAAAGACCTCCAGGACCATTTTCCCAAAACCATGCTTGAAAAAGGAATACTACAATATATTAGCAAGCGATCATTCAGTCTCTATTCAAAGACCTACAATGAGTCAGAATTCAGTACAATAGAGACCAGCTATTCCACTATTTAATAGCTTTAATTGTAGCAGTGGAGAAGATATGGTTACAAGCATAGATAGTCTACATACTAGGTTTTTTTTTTCCTGAATGCTGGGTTCCAGTACATAGATGGGTGAATATCAGCACAATATCATTTGCATTTGTGGTGTACACAACTTTGCTTGCCTTCAGTGGTTTTTTAACATCTATAAGTTATGAATTCTCTGTCTGACTGATTTCAAGGTTTTTTTTTAATTAGGCAACAAAGGAGGAAGCACTGTCTTTGGACAATCATTGTTAAAATGAAAAAAGAAAAATGGAAATGTTAAAGTGGAAAAAGGTGAATCTAATAGTTTCCCATATGTTATCTATGAACAAAAATTAATTTAGTTGATGAGTTTTCATTCAAAAGCAAGAAGAAAACATAATAGACAAATTTGAATGAGGCAGAAGTAGGGGAATATGACAGAAAGGAGTCAGAAACCAAGTACTCACCATTGGGATAGCTTGATTGGGATGAAAGTTTAGGAGCAAAAAGGGTGTTCCACAATGGACTGACTTGGCTACTGTCAAAGAAAGGACAGTACCAAAATAGAAATTAGGAAGAGTACCTAGGATGAACTTAGATGATATTACAATTTGTGAAGGACTGACCCTACTAGAAAATCTCAAATGGGGTATAATGGCTAAATGGTCAACCAGAAGAAAAGTCCACAGCCCATACCATCACTTTCTTGTAGGAGTCAGCCAATTCCAGTAGAGGAGTGAAATCACCAAGTTCTATGGCCATTGTGCTCAATACCATTTGTGAATTCTCCAAAATCTTTTTGAGGCTTATCCATACATAGAAATTTCCAAATGTGAAGTTTTTGCCAGCTTTAGTTTTCCAAGGCTTTGTGGAAATAAAAACAAGTGTCAAAGTATGGAGAACAATGTGAAAGTTCCTTGTGAATTCTAATAATCAAATGTAATATTAAAAATTAAATAAGAGTAATATGAGTAAACAAATAAGAGCAATGTTGAGTGTTTAGTTAAATAAAAAATGAAGTAGCTTTGCTCTGACTAGGAAATAACTATCCAATAAGAATTCTGTCTAGGGGAGCTGAACAAACATAAAATAGAATCTCAGTTTCCTAAATAGATTTTTCTATATTCCCTTCAAATAGTAAACTGTATTCTTAATGTTGTTTTTAACTCTTATTTAGAACTTAGAGATAATTTTCCTGCTAAGTGTTCAGCCTGGTATGACTTTACATGATGAGACTCCTGTAATTAGGAATGTATGAATCAAATGGTGTTAAATATAAGTAGTCAATTATTCAAAGCTTTCCTTACATAAAATCTGTAAAATAGTAGCTTATATCACTGAACAATATGTTCGTTTATATAATATGAAACAAGTACAACTCTGAGAACAAGAGGTTCTTATATATGAAATAATAAAATTAGATACTACAGAATTATTATTGTTTTACCTTTATAGGAGATTTGCATTGATGGACTTTTACTTACTTTTAAAATTCTTTTGTTTTTGTTTTTTGCAAAGCAAAGTGATTTACCCAAGGTCACATAGCTAGTGTCTGAGGTCAGATTTTGAATTCAGGCCCTCCTGACTCCAGGGCCAGTGCTCTGTCCACTGTGCCACCTAATTACCCCCCTTTACTTACACACACACACACACACACATACACACACATATCTTAATTTATTAAGCTATTCATACATTCAGTTATCTATCATTAGCTAATTTCTCTCAGTATCAGTTTCCTCATCTGTAAAATGGAGATGTTAAAACCAGTTTACCAGGGTTATTATCATCAAATTAGTTCAATGAAAATAACAAAGGTGAAAGTTCTTTCAAAATTACCACCCAAATGGCAAATATTTTCACCTCTCTATCTATACTGTAGTTAGGGAATCATGTCTCCTGAATCTTTGCATGCTGCTACCTAGCACAGTGTAGTCAGTAGATGATGATGATTATGATGATGATGATGATGACAAAAACAGAGGTTGAGTAAAAATGTCTGCTGCAGTAGCTTTTTTAGAAGTTGTGAAGAACAAGTATGATTGAAATCTGTGGTTACATATTATTAACATACAGTCCTAGTGCTTGCCACTAAGCAATTCTCCTCTGAGACAAAGAGAATAAGTTCAGCCAAAACAATTATATAGACAGCTTTTGGACTGAGATTCTAAACAGGAATTCCCTTTTGTTATTGTCCTAGACTGGTTTTTTTTGTTTCTTTGTTTTTTTACTTTGAAGTGGTACCAGTTCTGACCTTGTTCAACTTGGCTCACAGGGTGGTAACAAGGAAAATGTAACTAGGCCTTTGCCCCAGAGCAATGAATTCAGAGGGCATGTAATTTAGAAGGCATTTATAATCCTTTAGGAAATTTAAACAAAGCTTAGCATCTAGTTAGCATGACTAATCAACTAAGTGAGTTATCAGATGCCAATTGGACTGAACTTTTATCCCCTCCAACTTCACTTTTCTTTCCCTCAGTAGGGAAATGCTTTGTTCTACTTGATGTAGGTGCCATTTGTGGTACTTGACTCCAACTAAATATTCCTAGTTATGCTCTGTGTTATTAACCTTCCCAATTCACTACAACAAAGATATAATGGGAGAGAGGGGTGAGGAAACTGACCTCCATTAGTGTTATGAACCACTTCTCTCAGTCGAGGAGATTTCCTTACCTTACTTTGACTAAACTTTTTCTGATTATCATCCCATCTAGGTTAGTCTAATCAATAATGTACTAGTTCTCTTTATACTAATACCATAAATATCCTGATTAGTGAAAAAGCCTGGGAAAAGTCTTTTTTCAGTTATCCTACAACTAAACTCAGTTATATGTCATAGTCCCAGTCCATCAGGAATATGTCGTGGAATCTTTTACATCAAGCATACCACACTCCCATCCCCTCTTTCATTTCTAGATGCCATGCTAGTGGTGCATTGGGATATATTCTGTATTAGTAGGCACAAGAAACTTGGATTCTAGTACACCCCCCCATTAATTATTTATTTGACTTTGAGAAAGTCAGATAGAGTAAGCATTATCAAGTACTTATTATGTGACAGGCACTATGTGAGCCACTACATATGCAAATATAAAAAAAGCAAGATGGTTCTTACCTCTAAGGAGCCTAGGTTTTAATGGGGAAAGATGACACATAAAGGGAAACTACAAAATGTGTTATGTGTTTGGAGCTGGTAATGAGAAAGATGGAGATCCATTTTAACTAGATAAAGCATAATATCAGCAATAAGATCCCATGGTAGCTCCAAGTTCAGTATCTAGGGTTCTAGTAGGGAGGAAATGGAATTAGTGACCAAAATGTGCCTATCTGGATCTGAATTGTCTCATCAGTTCCTTGTCTGCTTGAAGATAATCTCTTCAGATTTCTTTTTCTTTTTTTTTAGTTTTTTTTTTTTCTAGGCAGTGGGGTTAAGTGCCTTGCCCAAGGCCACACACAGCTAGGTAATTATTAAGTGTCTGAGACCAGATTTGAACCCAGGTACTCCTGACTCCAGGGCCAGTGCTTTATCCACTGCGCCACCTAGCTGCCCCCCCTTCAGATTTCTTCCAAAACTAACAAATCTCAAATATCAGTATAGAATCTTTGATTCCTTGCTAATGACATAATTGCAAAAGCATGATTTAATGGGAAAATATATGAACTAGAGTCAGATGATCTGTGTTCACACTACGATCCTGACAAGAGCTAAGGTTTGAAGAGAAAAAAACAAAAATAAAATATTCTCTGACCTCAAGGAGATACTATTGGAGAAGATACATGTTCACATGTAAGTATATGTTGATAAAGACAAAATTAGTAATTTGGGGAGAAGGGACCAACAGGGAAAATCTTCATGTAGAAGATGCTGCTGTGCCATTGGACAAGAAGATATTGAAGGTGTGCATTCCTGGCAATGAGGAATGACCAATATAAAAATGGGAAAGTAAAGTATAAAGTATAAAGAACAGCAAAAGATCAATTTAACTGGAGTGTAGAATGCAGAAGGTGGAATAATTTAAATTAGACTGAAAAACTGAGTTCTGAAGAGCTTTAAATAGGGAAGTTCTCAATTTCACTTAGAAGTGACAGAGTCACAAGTTTAAAGAGTAAGGCAGTGACACAATCAGAACTACACAAGAAAGGGCCCTGTGGTAGACAGTGGAGAGTGAATTGGAGTTGGGAGAGACTTGTAGCAAGGTGATCAACTAGAAGGCCATTAGAGTGGTCCTGAAAAGAAATAATGAGAATCTGAGCTAAGACATTGGTAATGGGAATGGAGTAAAGGCTAGAAACATAAGGAATGTTGGTAAAATATGAATATTTGACAGTTAATTGGAATGAGAAATGGGGAATCAGGGGAATAATTTTAGAGTTAAAAAGGACTTCAAAGACCATTATACCTAACCTTTTTGTTTTAGAAATGAGGAAACTGAGATTGGGAGGGATTGACTTCTTTAGGGTCATACAACTAGGAAACATATTAACAAGACTTGAACCCAGATCTTCCTATCTCCAAGTTCCCTTTAAGGTTTATGAACTTGAGAAGCTGGAAGGTTGATAATGCCCTGAATATAAATAAGGAGAAGTGTATTTTCTGGTAAGGGTGCTGGCATCTGTTATGGACATCTTGTGTTTGAGATATTTGGGATTTTCAGTGTGGTATATGTAATAGGATTTGGTGATGAGGGACTGGTCTATTGAGAATGAGGAAAATATGTAGTCCATACCCTCAAGAAGCTTATTTTCTATCTAGAAAAGAAAAACTTTAATAAAAGAACTTGACAACCCAAGGTTGCATATTATGTGAAAAATAGTTAAACAGATATATAAGGGACTATTTTAAAAGTAATTTAGGAATAAAATCCACTTCCCAACTGACAAAACAGGCATTTTTCAGAGAAAGGAATCCCAGTTATTATTATTCATATGAAAAACATGTTCAAATCACTGGAAATTAGACAATTACAAAATAAATCAACTGAGTTTTTATCTCTAACCTATCAGACTGACAGAAGTTAATAAAAAAAAGAAAATGACAAATGTTGAAGGGATTATAGGAAAACAGGAGTTGGAAAAATGAACCTGTCCATCTAGTCTAAAAAACTACTTAGTAATATGCACCCAGCAATACCACTACCATGATTACCACAAACACAGCCTCTAAACATATCACCAACATACTCTAAAAAGACAAAAAAAGATCCTTCTGTATCCAATTATATATAGCAGCTTTTTTATGTGAAAAAGAAATGGATGCTGAAGGATATTAATTAGGAAATGACTGAACAAATTATGATATATGAATGTACTTGAATAATATTTTTGTAAAAAAATGAATAGAATGGTTTTAGAGAAACCTGGGAATATTTGTATCAACTGATACAGAAAGAAATAAGAATAAGGAGAGCAATTTATACAAATAAAGAATATATCGTAGAGACTTTGAAATACTTAGAATTCTGATGGACACAATGACCAACTATTATGCTGGAGAACATATTCTCTACCCGATAACAGAGAGGTGATAGACTCAGGGCAAAGGTCGAAAAACAAATTTTTTTTGGACATGGTTAATATGGAAATTTGTTTTGTTAGACTATAGACTATGCATATATTTTATAAGATTTAAATGTTATTTAAATGTTATATGCCTTCCCCTAAGAAAATAGATTTTTACTAGTTGAAAAAAATTAAAAGAAATAAAAAGGAAAGTAGTAAGTCAGTGGCAAGTGCCATAGATCTCTAGTGGAGGGAGGGGTCAGAGTTAGCAGAAGTAATCACAGTAATCAGAAGTAGATTAAAAATTGGAACTTGAAAGGTTAAGTGCATTAAGTTGAGAAGAGATAACTGACCATTTCAGAAATATGGTCAAAGGATAAGAATAAAGAACATGTGATTTTGTTGGTAGGAAATTAAAAGTGAGGAAACTCCATCTGCCAATGCATCACTTTCTCTATAACTTGCAGACTAGAAAGAGTTGCCTAGTGCAGTAAGAGACTAAATGACCTGCTCAGAGATCTTCAGCTACTATATGTCAGAGGGAAGTTGTTGTTTTTCAGTTGTGTCTAACTCTCTGTGACCCTATTTGAGATTTTCTTGGCAATGATACTGGAAAGATTTCCCATTTCCTCCCCCAGCTCATTTTACAGATGAGAAAACTGAGGCAATCAGAGATTAAGTGACTTTATCAGGGTCACACAGCTAGTAAGTGTCTGAAAACAGATTTGAACTCAAGAAGCTAAATCTTTCTGATTCCAAGCCTAGAACTTTAAAGATTTTGCCACCTGGCTGCCTCAGGTCAACCCATAGTATAACAAGAATTCATTTTATAGTGAAACTAACAAGTGGTCATTCAGCCTCTGCATGTTGTCTCCTAAGGCAGTCCAATTCATTTTTGGAGGGGTGGCATTGGAAGGTTGATAATGCCCTGAATATAAATAATATAATATATTGGGTTAACATCTCACATATCCTTTCCATGAATGATATGCTTCTGCATTCAAATTCTCTGCTAGATATGGAAGTCCTCTTCCCCCACCCTCAATAGAATGGAAAGTTTCCTTAGATAAATATGTCATAGTATGCAAGACATGATATATTTGTTACTTACATGACCTTGGACAAGTCAGCTAACTTTCCTGGGTTTTTGTTTCTTCTATAAAATGAAAGGGTTGGACTAAATGAACTCTAAGCTGTTCCCTAGCTATGCATCTATGGTTTTTACAGAGACTTATTTTCATTTTTGCATTTATAGCTCCATGCTCTCACTGTACATTATAGGCATTTAACAAATGCTCTTGGTTTATATTGTGTTATGTAGGGGGTTGTGATAGGAGAGAACAGCAGGGAATAGCGATACAATATGATCCTGGTAGTAGTGTACAATCTAGTCAGAGAATGAAGTATATGCACAAATAATTATAATAAAATCAGACTGTAGAAATCAATGAGAAACAGGCCTGTCCTCAAAGTCTTGGAAAATTTGAGTTCAAGTGTAAACTCTTGCCTTAAGTAAGTAGATACTGCAGTGACTAGACTTGGTATCAGATAGGCTTCTGATGATCCAAGCAAAAGTAAGTGTTTTGTATGCCAGTCAGATAATGCTGATTGACAGAACACAAGTAACTTGTATTTGCTATGTAACTTCTACCTGTGATATTGCTATTTCTCAAGGTCATGCAGGCAGAGTTGTGATTTGAAATCATGTCCTCTCATTATAAATCCAATGCTTTCTCCAATACCACAGGGAAGTCTTCATCAAAGGATGAAGTTGTCAGACACATTCTCCCCTTACTTGATAGAGTGAGTTTTATTCTCTGCCTCCCATGGTGGATGACTTTTCTGAAAAGCTTGATTTTCCTGAATTTATCTCGGTATATTCTTCTTGGTGTCTTAAAAACTTAAAAAAAAAAGATCATATGTGACTTCAGGCAATTAATAATTACTTAGTTGTGTGACCTTGGATAAGTCATATAATCCCTTTGCCTAACTAAAAAAAACTGTGTAATGGTGAAGCGCTTGGGACTCATGTGGAGGCCAGGATACTGAACCCATTTTACTTTACTGTAGCCCCCCCCCCCAATTCCACTTCCAAAGCTAAATTCAAATAAAGAGAAAAAAATACAGTGCAGTGAGTAGATTTTAAATTGTTCTGTGATTCAGGAGACCTAGGTTCTCTGCCTTTATTTGCTGCCTATACATTTATGTATTTGGGCAAGACCTTTAGCCAATCTAGTCCTATTTTCTAACCATTAGAATAAAGAGGATGACTAAAACATTTCTAAGATCCTTTCTAACTCCAAGCTCTGATTCCAAGTGAAAGGATCCACAATTGCCTGGCGCTTCTATTATTCTGTTTCTTTATATATTGATACAGCATTTTAAAAACAGAAATGAAATTACTTGGCAATGAAATAGTCTTTCAGAGCTTTCAAAGTCAAATAGAAATAGGAACCTCTAAAAACCATACAAAAGGCAGAGTGTTGACTTAGAAAACCACATGTTAACATTATCAATACTTTATTATATATTTATTTATTTTATTAAAATAAATTTCCCAATCTGGTTTGAGTAGCCCTTGGGTACCTTGTGGGCTGCATGAGGCTCACAGTATGTGTTGATACCTTTAAATTGTTCTGAATGCTACTTTTAGCATTAATACTGTCAAGGTCCACAGCTGTTCTGCCCCATAAAAACGGAGAAAATCATCAGCAAAACATAAACAATTTTGTGCACAAAAGACAAAATATGCATTGTATATGGAACTACTACATACATATCTGTGGACCTGAGTAAGGAGCAAGTATGCTATAAAAAGGTGGTATCTTAAACTTATATAAGACTGACTCTCAGTTGACCTTTCTCTCTTCCATTGTGTTCTTTTGACACTTCTAACTTTTGATCCTTCTGTCTTGGGCTCAATTCATGATTTCCTATTTAATCCTCTGAATCATTCACCTCTGTGAATATCTGTCTTTAGACTTAGCCTGGTATTCTGTTTACCCTTTCAAATCTCAGATAACTTTACACCTATCTCCCCTGCTAAGGTGTGTTTCCTTCATTTCCTCAGTTTTCATCCTTCCCCAAGGAGGGATAGGATCAAGATTCAGCATTCCTTTCCCATGTCAAATAAAAAATACAAAACAAACAGCTTCTCAACCCAAGTTCAGACAATAGAAAAGTCACTTAACTGACTTGTAGATCCATTATCTGGCCTCAAATGAGGGGGAATATCTCCAAAGTTTCCAGTTAGTGGGTCTTGTTGTTGTTCAGTCATTATCCAGCACTGTGATCCTATTTGGGCTTTTCTTGACAAAGATACTGGAGTGGATTTCCATTTTCTTCTCTAGCTCATTATACAGATGAGGAAATTGAAGTAAGCAGGGTAAGTGACTTGCTTGGGATCACATGACTAGAAAGAGGTCAGATTTGAATTAAGGAAGACTCATCTTATCTTTGGAGATATTCCAGTGAGAGCTGAGCCAGGTCATAAAAGGACTAACTACATTCAGGGAGTCTCTCAGGCAACAGACTTTTCAGAAAATAAATGACTGGTTCTGGAAGTGCATAGCATCTGATGAACAGTCGTTTGGTAGTTCTCCTAGCAGACTGTGAAGATCCTAGGGACTCTGGAACAAGTCAGAAAGCACACCATAGCTTGGGTCAAGATAGCTCTTCTGGTATCTTGTCAACACAGGACACTTGCTAGGTTACCTTGTACCTTACGGACAAGAGTCCTTCATTGAGTAATTTAGAGGGATTCTTCTAAAAGCTATAGAAGATTTTTGAACAAAATAATATGTGCTTTGTACCCATTTTGCAATTGAGAAGACTGAGGGTCAGAGGGATGATATGATATGCTTGAGAATGTTGAGGCAATAATTCAAATCCAAGTCTCTTGATCCAAAATCCAGAATTCTTTTCATTATTCTATGCTGTGTTTAGATTTGCCAGCCTGGCAGGCATAAGGGGCCATCATCTAATAAGCCAGTTCCTTCAGGACCTGAAGTTAGGATTTATCATGGAATGTACCTGTCCTATTTAATTCATTTCACCAGCACAGAGTCTTGCCTTAAGTTGTGCCTGAAGTAACTAAAGTCCCTTCAGCAGTCTCTCTCCCTACTGCCAGCACAGTGCTGAATATGGGGAAGCCTGTGCAGCCGGAATGTTGCTAGTGTCTGGTCAAGCTTCACGTCTAATGCGCCACACACAAGTAAAGAAAAGATCTGTTCAAAGACTGGCCTAATCAGTTCCCATTGAAAAGGGGATTTTGATAAAGTCCTCCTTCCACCAGACACAAATCAGCACAATCTAATATTGAATAATACCCGATGGAGAAACCCACCTTGAATTTGAACTTCCCAACCAAAGATGCTTTGTTCCAGCTTTGGCAAATTCTGACGCTTTGGAAAATATGACAGATTTGATCCTTATGTAGCAATAGTAAGGATCACTGAAGTCCTCCTTCTCAGTGCTTCCCTGCTTGCAACTCTCCAGAATGGGCCAGGGCCAGATTAAAATGTAACTGAAATAATTAACAAAATAAATGAAACTTTATGATAGCATTACATTTCAAAATAAAGTTAGACTGTGGTCTTCAGGAATCCTTATGTATGGATTGTTGCTGCTTATATGTATCAGAGTCTTCATGATCCCATGGACCAAACTGTCTATGAGGTTTTCTAGACAAAGATCTTGGAGTTTGCTATTAGCCTCTTCAAATGATTAAGGCAAAAAGAGGTAAAATGACTTGCCCTGGGTCATACATTTATTCAGTGTCTAAGGTTAGATTTGAGCTCAGATCTTCCTGACCTCTAGATTCAGAGTTCTATGCCCTGAACCCTCTAGCTGCTTCCTAGGCAAACAGGTTAAGTGGCTTCTCCAGGTCACACACTTAGTAAGTGTCTGAAACTGGACTTGAACTCAGGTCTTCCTGACTCCAGGTCTAGTGCTCTATCCATTAAGCCACCTCTGTGCCTCTGTGTTTGGATTAGTGGCTCCATTTTCTATTTCAATTTAACATCACTGGACTAAATGATTGACTGACAAGTGCTTCTTTTCAGACTAGTGATCAGTCATCTGGATCTTGATAGTTCCTAATAACACCTCCTCCTCAGTCCTTCCCTTTCTCAATGATTTGGAGGGAAGTATTTGGGATATATTTGCATAATTCAGAGATGGCATTCTATTTCCAATATTACTAGAAAAATTAACTGAACCTAGCATGTATATATATATATATACATATATATATATATGTATATATATATATATATATACATATATATGTATATAATAACCAAAGAAGCCCTAAGGAATGGGGCAAGGGGCTGTCAGAAGTACCTATCAGAAAGCTGGATACATAATTAATATATGGTCAAGGAAGGAACATTATCACCTCCATAGTCTTATGATGTGCTGTTAGGCAGCTAGGTAGTATAGCACATAAGGAATTGGGCTTGGAGTTTGGAAAATTTGAGTTCAAATCCAATTTCAGACACTTACTAGATATGTGAACCTGGTCAAGTCATTATCTTCTTCAGTTGCTTCAGTTTCCTCATCAGATTCCCACATAATGGTAACTCTATACCTAATTGAAGCCTTGCACATAAAGTTCATCTTTCTCTCATATAGTGTAACTTGTGTAGCTCTTATCAAGTGAGATCAAATTAGAGGAGAAATGTATTTCTGACCCAGGAAATGGGCTAGAATATGCCACCACTATGATATTGAATGCATCAATCTCTGCAATGAATGGTCTAAAGTTAAGAAGCGATAATAATAGTAACTACCTCCAGAATCAAATGAAATAATATATGTAGAGTACTTAGTAGATAGTAGCAACTTAATGCATATTTCTTCCCTTATCCTTCCTCTATTTCCCATTCACCTGGTCTTGAGTGCACCAGATCTATTTGCTGAACAGACTGAAGAACCATGGTTCTGAAAGAATTTCTAGTATAAGACTCATTAGAAGGGGTTCATCTAGCTATCCATTTTCCTTATTAGGAAACTGATTCAATAATACAAAAATGATTGGAAAGTCAGAGCTTTGCTTTAATTTTAGTCACTAAATGCCATGAGACCTCTAGTATTTAACTTAAGGGATTAATTAGGTAGGTAAGAGATATTTATCAATTTGTCTTGGGGAATGTTGGAGGTGGAGGAGGGCAGCAGAAGAAAACCCAATGTATAATTTGATCCATATATGAGAAGGTGACACAAAGAATCATAAAATATAGATATTATAAAAATAATATTCAATTATTTCCTTAGTAATTTATTAATGAGCTGTATAAAATTATCCCAGGCTTTTATAGTTGGTAAGGATAATGATATAGTTGGTAAGATAAGCTAGGCAGTTCAAATCTGACCTCAGATAATTACTATGTATGACCTTGAGCAAGTCATTTAACTGTGTTCATTTCTTCATCAGTAAAATGAATCGGAGAAGGAAATAGCAAGCCACGTTATCAAGAAAACTGCAAATAAGGTCAGAAAGAATAGAACACTATTGAAAAATGACTCAACAATAATAATAACAAAAATGACAACATGATCAGATCCCCCACATAATGGTACCTCTATATCTAATTGAAATCTTGTACATAAGTTCATCTTTCTCTCATATAGTGTAACTAGTGTAGCAAGTGTAGCTCTTATCAAGTGAGTTAGAAGTGCATTTTTGACCCAGGGAATAGGCTAGGATATGCCACCATTATGATATTGAATGTATCAATCTCTGCAACAAATAGTCTAAAGTTAAGTTGGAGGCTGATTTGAAACATGACTTGAATTTATGGACTCTCCTCTACCTCCAATGTCCTATGCTTTACTTTAGTTCAGTAGGTCTTTAAGAGATATTGCCAGAAAATAAGCTCTTGGGATGAAGCAGTAGTAAATGTCCTCCCAAACTATGGAATTGTGGAAGGTTTTGCACTGCTCATCCATTTCCTACTGTAGCATGGACTTCTTAGTTTTCTCTCCTACTAGTGTTCTCAATTTCCTGACAGAGAGTAATTTTCTGGATTTAGAAAATTAAATCAGAATTCCTGGAAATTATTGGAAATTATATTAGTCTATATTTTTCATTTATTTTATCAATGAGCTTTAAAATAATGGGTAATCATAATAATAAATGAATTTTTTCTGACAGTTTTTGTAAGGAAAAATAATGTAATTATAATGAATGGTTGTTTAATATTACTATTAGTCAATATATTATGACTTTGATTTAAATTATATCTGGAAATAAGCTGATCCCCTTCATCTTTTTAAAAATCTTTCTGGCTTCCTTCATACTCTTTATTTATTATTATGAATATTTAAAAATTTGTTTATTAAACAAGAAATACTAAATTTAGAAGCATTTAAAAGAACTTTATTCTATAATGAATGTATCACATGGAATATATATTCAAATACTAGAAAATGTCCATGAACATTATTAGGTAATATTTGAATGATTAAGATTAAAATCCCTTAGCAACATTATCAAATCGCCAATTTCAATGCTTATTTTGCTATTAAGACATTAGTTTTTAGAAATCAATTAATAGGCTATGTTTTTAGCCTTACTTAATATTTATTTCATTTACAAGAATGGTTCACCATTAGCAGAAAACATAGCTGCAGACACACTATAACATGGCAATAATTACATGCAAGACTGATAAGATTGTGGCCAATTCTCTCCTACTCGCTGCTCTGCTAATTCCAAGAAATGTCAAACTTAACTGTTGACTTTATGTGTCAGTTTTTCCTGCTTTCCTTCAAATTTACAGCATTAGATTTCTTTGAATAAGCAATGTCTCTATGTTGATTGTTAATCTTTGATTATCACAGGAGAATTACAATACTATTCCCTGATTTTTTGACTCATTGTTCTTGGGAGCTGAGATTTAGAAACACATAAACTTCTAAAATAATGCTGAAAAAGAATTCCAGTATGGAAACACTTCTTCCCACCAACCTATCATGTGTCTCAGATATTTAATATTTTTCTGAAATTGGCACTTCTCTAACTTGGCAGATAGTTGTTCGTGACATAGGTACTAGAAGACTTCGCAAATCAATTTGGCATGCTAACAAGGTCTTAGGAGTAGATAAGGACATTGTCTTGACAATATCCCATTCCCTAGTCCAGGAGATCCTGAAAAACAGAGCCAGCAAATATTTGAAAGACTGCAGGGATGTGAGATGAGCCAAATGAAACAACTATATTCATCCAGGTCAGGTTGGATCTGAAAGACTCTTTTCCATTCTTTCCTTTCATTTGACAAAAATGCTTTCATTTTTAAAATTATTTTTGACTTACGCAGATAGGTATTATTATTGAGTGTCTGAGGTCAAATTTAAACTCAGGTCCTCCTGACTCCAGGGGCCAGTACTCTATTTACTGCACCACATAGCTACCCCTCTGTTTGCATTTTTATTCTACTCTAGTCAATCAATTGATAAGCATTTGTTCAGCACTTATTCTAGATCAAGTCCCACTGGTGTTACAAAGAAAAAAACAAAAAAAATAATTCCTCCCTTCTAGGAGCACACATTCCATTGAGAGGAACACTATGTACTAATACAAGTATATATAAAATACATACAAATTATATAAAAAGTAATTTGATGGAGAAGGCCAGTGTCTATAGAGATCATAGAAGTCTTCATGTATCTGAAATGAATTTTGAAGCATGAAGGACATTTTAGGGACAGAGGTGAAGAGGAAGTGCATCCCAGGCATCAACACTAGAACACACCAGTGTGATAAATGTTTATGTCAAGAATTCCTTTGGGAAGCTGGAAGATTTATTTTAACTCTTCCACTGATTCCCCTAGACTGTGGCAGTGGTGATGCTTGTCTTGGCTATGTCCCTGGGATATGATGACCTTTTTCTAATAGGGAATATAGGATCATAAAATCTTATATTTAGAGATGGAAGAGACATTAGAGGTCATCTAATGTTACTCTATCATTTTACCAGTGATAAAACTGAGATTCTGAGAGATTGAATTATTTTCCTAAAGTTGTACAAGTAGCAGTGCTGATTTGAATTGACCAAAATGGCTTACCTCTTCCTCTCTGTTGTATCTCCTCCCACTTATTCCTGAAAGGAAGTTTTTGACTCTACAATTTTTGTTCTTCTTTCAACTTTGATCAGGATCCCTAATTTTTAAAAAAAATATTTTGTACTGTACTCTATACTATATTTATGGCTCTTTTAGGAAAGATTCATCCTTCCACTGTCAATCATTCTCAAACCAATGGACAAACAGAGGTTATAAACTCAACTTCCACTGGTTAGTATACTATCCACAATGGTTTTCTGCTTTTACAGCACAGCTCTGTATCTGTGCAGTGAATGAGGACAACAAATGATTTCTATGTATTTTTTCTGTCTCCTGTCTCTCAACACTGAACTTGTTAGCAATGAACCTTAGCTTTTAAGAGGCACCATTTGTATTCATTCTAGTGAATCCCTGATTTTGACCTTAGTTTCATCATTGAGATTTACTTCCACCTATGGCAAGATATGGAACTACTGACTATTCTTTCTATTCTGAATTTCTAGTCCCTAGCTGCAATGCTCCCATCTCAGTCCAATAAAGGAAAAGTTATGGGCTCATATCAAGGACCCTACCCAATTGTGTCCTCTGCCTTGGGACACATTAGGAATTTCAGTACCAGTGGCATTTCATTAAGTAACATCTCTAGCTTAAACAAGATATAAAGAATAAAGGGACAGTGTCTACATCCATAGCTTACCTGAAACTGTCTTAGGCCAACTTTTTGAATTGAAAAACAAAACAAAATTGTCAATTAGTGCTTTGACATAACCCTATCTCTTGGTATTTTGCTGAATTTGTCAATGCCCCTGACACTGGACTGTTTAATATCTAGTTCACTGTTGCTTTCCTGAATTCTTATCTTCAACTTCAATCTGACTTTCTGTTTACCTGATTGGTTCTTAGCTTGGAACTATGGTCCTATTCTACCATGCATGTTCTTTTTCTTCTTGGTTTGCTAATTATGAGTGATATACATCAACTATCACCCTGTGTGCTCATATTCTTCCTATGAAGGGAAATATGGAACCGAAAAAATTCCTTTTATTTTCTTTTTTATAATGCTAAAACAATCACAGCATTTTAGGGTTTTAAGGAGCTCAGAAGCCACTGAATCTAACCTATATCCAACAATAATTCCTTCTATAATATTTCTGACAAGTATAATCTAACCTAAGTTTGAAGACTTCTGGTGAAGGGATACCACCATCTCCCAAGAGAGCTTAGTGTGCTCCACTTTGGGATGGAACACAGCCATCCAGAAATTAACATTCATAGATGGTGGCAATTATTTTACCCTCAAGAACCCACTAGGAACGGAAGCTGCAGTTCTTCAATGATACTAGAAATTTTCAATTAGTTCCACGAGTCAGGCAGAGTTATATCCTATTAGTCATAGTATAGGTTGTGGTAGTTGATTCCTGAAGTATCTTGATGAACAATATTACCCAAGGCAAAAGACCCCATGGGATTGGTTTGCTGGCAATATAAGACACCACGGTAATTTTAGAATTGCTTGTATATCTGGAGGAAGAGTTGTAATGATGGCTTAGGTCTTTCTTTTTTCTTTTTCTATTTTGGACACTTTACTTTTATAGTATTTAAGTATCTTAGTCCATTTTTTGTTAGACTCTCAACTTTCATGCTGTTATATTAGGTCCAGTAATTTCTTCCATCTTCAGCAATTTTTCCCCAGCTACTGTTTCCAAATTTGTGACCTTGGGGATTGGTAGAAGCATATAATTGTAGTGCTGGAAAGAACTTTAGAGGTTATCTAATCCACCTACCCACCCAGTGAGGAATCACTCTCATATCAAACAGTTAATGTGGAATGGAAAGCATACAATGTCAATATTTAGAATGGCACTGTTTAACCAAGGGTGGTTTTTTTCCCCTCCTCAGAGTAATTACCTTGTGTTTGGATTCTTGGTTTTCATACAAGAAACTGGAATTGCTAGCTATTACATATGCCAAACAAAGTCTAAGCTTATGTAAATGTTGAATAATGAATTAAAATGGAATTGTCACTTGCAATTGTGCTTTAGTGACATAATATGGTTTTAGAGGCAATAGACCCTCTAATGTCCCAACTTAACACTTGTGTTACTTGCCAAGAAGGGTAGCAAAGGAGAAAGCTGGAGTTTCAACATAATAGTGGTCTTGTCACAAGTTAACATTGTCAAAAGATGAAGACAATTGGGTTTCAAAGAACAGGGCTGCTTTTTACTGATTGATGGATGAAAAATCTGCTACTTAATCTATAAAACTGAGTAAGTGAGCTACTTATTCATATTTATTTTAGGAGTTCCTCTTGACTTTTTTTCCTCATTGACTTCTTTTGGAGTGCAACAAGGAATGAAAGAGATTTTTTGTCTCTCCTTCCCCTCTTCAAATATTGATGGGTTTATTGAGTCTAATATATTTTTGCATCAGTTTATGGGATTATTTTTGTCAGGAATTCTCTCTTTAAAAGCTCCGGTGCCTATGCTCTCCTTGAATTTATGGTTATTATATGAAGCAAGTCCCAAGGATTAAGACACCACCACTATTGGACTGAAAGGCAATGACTATGTCATGAACTACTGTGTGTTTGCAGGAAACATCTCAGTGCTTATTGTACATTGTACATTAAATAGAGAAAGTTCACTTTGATGATCTCTCTTCTCAATCTGAGTGCAAATACATATCTTTTAATGCCATGAATTTCTGTCGCAAGTTGCCATCATCAACTCCTGGAATCAGGGAATGGTGATATTCTGTTCAACCTATATCCAGAGGAAGACAAAGGAAAATGACAAAGAAAATCCTGAAAAGAGAAACCAACCCTCTTGATTTTACTGATACTGGAAGAGGCAGCTGATTCTCATGCAGACAGTCATCCAGTCATAGTCCCAGTCTCTGAAACTCAAACAATTGGCATCAGTGAACATAATAATATTCCATGGGGTAATGAATGAAAAAAAAAACTTTAGATAGATCATTACTATGAATTTATATAGTTGACCATTAGATTTCTCCATAGGCTCATGCCCAATTTCATCAAGCTGATTGGGGAACCCATCAAATTTATCAGTGATTCTTTTGATCCATCTTCACTTCTCTTGAACTATTCTTTGCTTTGTTTTATGACTCTTTCCTGAAATCTTTACGTTAGCAAAATTGCCAGTAATAACAACTTAGAGCTCCAATTTGATTCAGCTCCATAAAATCCAATTCAACCCAATAAACATTTATTCATCATCTACTATGTTGAGGACACTATGCTACATGGCTAGTAAAATAAAGATGAAATAAGACAGAGAATATACCCTCAAGGAGTATATAATCTAATAGGAAGAATAAGACCCGTGCACAAATAACCATCTTTTCCTGTTGACTGTGGCATGAAAAGACAGACATAAGCCAGAGTTTAGCAGGAGATTATTGAGCAATTAACACACAGTGGCTCGAGTGTAAGAGAGTCAACAAGTCTAGAGGGACACAAAGCAGTGTGATTCATGCACAAAACCTGAGTTAGGGAACCAACAGATCAAAAAGGCAAGCACACTTCACAGGTCAAAGCTAGGAATTTAGAAAATGAAAAAATATCACATCTAAGTTAATGGAAGCAAAGGGTTATCTGAATTTACAAAGAGGAAATAAAGGGCCAGGAGAATCTACACAATCTTGAATCAGGAAAACAATATGCAGGAGGGAGAATGGTATCTCTATAACTAGAATTATTTGATTTACATAAAAGATCCAGGCAGCCTTCCTTCCGGTGGCATAGCAGTCATTTTCCCCTTCTTGCCTTTCTATATACACTCGTGTAGCCACCTAGTCCTATGACTGAAGGCAGAATGTGGTAAGTCTGGAAGAGAGCTTTAGAAAAATTGCTATGAAAAAATGTGAGAACAAGGTCACTTTCAGTATGGAGGTAAGGGAAGAAGTATGAGGTAAACTGATCTTGATGACTGAAATGGAAGGGAGAGAAGGTAAAGTCAAAGATGATTTTACATTTTTAGTCTGAATTATTGAAATTATTGCCATTAGCAGAAATAGAAAATTTAGAAGAATACCTAGGATTTATATAGCTCTTTAAGGTTTAAAAGGTACTATCTATCTATCTATCTATCTATCTATCTATCTATCTATCTATCTATCTATATAATTTGATCTTCTCAATAACCATGGAAAGTAGGTACTATTATTCTCTCCATTTCACACATAAGAAAATTTAGTCTGAGAAAGGTTAAGCTCGTGGTCACACACTCAATTTGTGTATGAGATGGGTTTTGAGTTTCGGTCTTCCTGACTTCCAGCATGCCATCTTCTCTATTTGAAGAAGGGACAGAATTTGGTAGATGGGAAGATAATACAAACAATAAACAAGTAACATGATATTTCATGGAAAGAATATACCTTAGGGTCAGGAAGACCTAGGTTTACATTCTGTCTTTGATGTCTACTAACCATTTGACCATTGACATCCTTCCTCACAACTTGACCCATCAGGTAACTCTACAAGAGTTGAAGGTTGTAAGATAAATTGTTCATCTAATATCAATGGAGGAGCCAATTGAAGAATAGCACACCTGGGGTGTGTGAGAGAGATTTGGGGCCAGTACTTGGACTGCCATTCAATTATATTGCATCAAATGTGACTTTGGTACAAGACTCTGACATATATATATATATGTATGTGTGTGTGTGTGTGTGTGTGTGTGTGTGTGTGTGTGTGTGTGCGCATGGATGTGTGTAATACATATATATTATTTCCCTAATTTATATCTCAAAATGAGTTGAATGAGTGACAATGATCATTCTAGACTGAATTGCATGATTCATTTAGGTGCAGTCATACTGAGGGAAGGATGGGTTTTTTCCTGATGGTTATTTTTTCTGATGATCATTTTTTCAGAAAGGCTAGTTCAACCTGATATGTACATAAGCCATATAAGTATATGCATATGTATATGATATATATGTATGTGAAGGTATATATATATGTGTGTGTGTACATACATGCATCTACACTTATATATATACAATTATAATACTTGTAACTATTATATATGTTATATGTATATATAAATGCTAGATATTATTATATTATTTAATGCTCAAACTCTCAGAAGAGGGTGGAAGAGGGCAGAGTGATGGGAAAAGATAAAATGAGGAAGCTAGGTAGCTCAGTGGATAGAGAACCGACCCTGGAGGCAGAAGGGCCCTAGTTCCAACCCAGCCTCAGATGTTTAATAATTACCCAGATGTATGACCTTGGACAAGTCACTTAACCCCATTGTCTTGCAAAAACAACAAAAAAAGAAAGATAAAGTAGTGATCATTAGGGCAGTGGTAAAAAGGCATTATCAATGGCCTCTGGCAGCCAGGTCGCTGAGACTTTGGAGAAGATCACAGAGCCAACAGAGATAATGATACAAGACAGCAAAACAAAATAAGGTGGGTTTTGGTTATAATAAAGGGTATGTGACAAGAGGGTACTGAAGGAGCACAAAGTATGGGAATAGTATGCTGGAAGAATTCCAGGGATAGGAAACATATTCATTCCTTAGATGCTTGCTACCTACCTGATTTGCCTATTTTTTCCTACCTGATTAAGAAAAGCAAGGACCTCTAAATTTTGATTCCTGCAGAGAAATTTCTGCTTTCTCTGACTCAATTACAACTTAACCAGTAAGTAGTTTGAAATGTAAGCACCTTCAACTTCTACAACAACCACCGTAGTTTGGTTCAGCTTTACATCTCAAACTAGATCATGGATAAATATATAAATTTGGTTGTCATTTGCATAAATATGATAATTGAAGCCAAGGAATGAATTAAATTACTAAGTGAGAAAATGTAGAGAAAAAAGGGAAAAGGGCTAAGGAATGATTTTATAGAAACTTTTATGAGTTGTAGGTGTTTATAGGAACACCGATTTTTAAAGGACTGTGGGAGGATGAAAAGCCAGTGAAAGATAAATTGCTGCCAGAGAAGAAGAATTCTTAGAGGAATGCAGTCTTCTAGAGCTCAAGGAAGAGAAAATATAAAGAAAGATATTGGTCAGCAGAACCACATACTGAAGAGGGGTCAAGGAGGGTGAAGACTGAACAAAAACCTGTTGGTTTCTTTCCATAAGGAGGTCATTAGAAACCTTGGAGAAAGAAGTTTCAGTACAATAAAACTGATAAGACATATCTGCTGAATTCTGACAGCCTTGACTGAAAGTTTTCACCATTTCTCAGTATACACTAAGGAATTTATTAGAATTTACCAAAGAAGCTTTCAAACATGAATTTGGGATTGGAATGGAAAAAAAGCATTTTAACTAACATCTTTCCAAATACATTTATTGCTAGTTGATTGAAGTTTGGTTAAGCTCCAGAAAATTCATGGTGTCATAGTTGTAGTTGAGAAAAATATTATCAACATCAAATTACAAAACAGGTGAATATATTGCTTATAATTAGAATTTCAACAAAGGAATAAAAATATTTAGGAGAGAGAGAAACAGAGAGAGAGAGAGACAACTGAAATATACATATTTATCTTAATATTTCTTTTATACATTCTGCATATTTCCAAATATTTCTTTGTGTCACTGTCTATCTTGGAAAACCATAACAGAACCTCAAAGCTGGAAGCAATAACAGGTGCTAGAATGACATCTACAACTTCCTTGACAAGTATTCATCAAGTCTCATATTGAAACTCTCCAATAAAAGGGAACTGCTTGCTTCCTGAGGCATCCATAACAGTTATGAATAGCTCTCATTGTTAGGAAGTTTTTCCTCACATCAAACTCAAGGTTGTCACCCTGAATCTTTCACCTACTAATCTGGTTCTACCTTATATGGTCAGGCAGAACAAGATGAATCCTTTTTCCTCATGATTACCCTTCCAAGACTTGAAGACTGATATTATATTCCACTGAGGTCCTCTCTAGGCTGAACATCCCATTTCTTTAACCAATCCACAGATGACATGATCTCAGGGTCCTTGCCATGACTGGTTGCTTACCTCTGGGAGTTTTCCAGTTTATCAGCTTCCTTCCTAAAATGCAAAACAATTGAACTTTTCCTTCTTTCTGGACATAGTACTTCTCAATGTCAAAGTACTTTTTTTTGACTGTCATATACTGCCAATTTATATTGAGCTTATAGTATCTAAACTACAGATTTTTAAGAGGTAAGTTTCTATTTTACCACACTTTATGAAGTATAGCATTAGTTATTGTTATTGTTCTTGTTTCAGTTGTGTAATTCTCTGTGACTCCTTTTGGGATTTCCTTTGCAACTATGGCAGAGTGGTTTTTGTTTCTTTCTTAAGCTCATTTTACAGATGATGAACTGAGGCAAATAGGGTTAAGTGATTTGTCTGTTATCACATAGCTAGTAAGTGTCTGAGATTGTATTTGAACTCAGGTCCCTCTGACTCCTGGGCTGGCTCTCTAGCCAATGTACCACCTAACTGCTATCTGACACATGGCATATACTTATTAATAAATGTGGATTTATTTATAAATGCCTAATAAATGATTCATGTTATATATATATATAATTATCCTTTTGAATACAATTATAAGATATTACATTTATCACCATTAAATTTTATCTTGTTTCCTATCCTATGGAAATCTTTGTTGGATTATGACTTTGTAATCTAATATGTTGTTTGTACATATAGGACTTGTATCATTTTCAAATTTAATAATTACACCCTTTGTTCCTTTACTTACATCAGTGATTCTGAAAGCATGGTCCAGAAACCTCTGGGAGGAGTTCATGACTCTTTCTGGGAATCTCCAATATCAATTATACTAAGATATTTTAATATCTAATACTGTAAATGTTGATAAACCAAAGCTCAATGATTTTTGAGAACATAAAAAGTTCTGATGTCAAATAATTTAAGAACTACTGATCTAAGTCTTTGAAAGCAAAAAAAAAAATGTCAACTGACATAGGGTCAAGCACAGACTCACTCCTAAGAACCTCCACTAGAGATCTCACTACTAAAATTGAAGTATAGGGAAGATTCATGTTCTGTGGGAAATCAAAATGGTACAGAAGAATATGCCTTAGACCTAAAATCTGAATGCATGATTTTGATTTGATATGAATCTTAGTTTCTTTAATTCTAAAACAAGGACAAAATATTCCTACTACCCTAACAGTGTTGTTAGGAGGAAGAAACTTCAAAACCCTTATGTATTTACATCCATGTGAGTTATTATTTCCCTGAAAATTTCATGGCAAGCTTCCAGACCAAGACTGTTTTATATGAGAGATTTGGAACTGGAAGTGAAATGTAGAATATCTTGTCCAACACTATCAGGAAACTCATCTATTCTAAAACTATGTAAAAAACTGAAATAAGTATTGAGATGCATAAATAGTGGCTCCCATCCCAGTCAGAAACTAGTGGAATGAATACTAAGTGAATGAAAAAAAAGAACACTTACTATGTGCAAAGCAGTGGGGCTACAAATTAAAAAGTAAACTAATCCCTACTTTCAAGAGGCTTACCTTCTCATGATGAAGAAGATATAGAGGGAAAGTTTCATTTAAAAATTCCCATGTTCCTTAGATTTCAGAAGAAAAGCAGATGATAATTTGTTTTCTTTAAAGTCATTTCCACTATTAAATCTTATCAGTTTCTAATGTTAAAGCATTTGACAATCCAAAGGATTTTAGTGGCAAAAGTTTCCTTTTTAGGAATTGAAGGGAAGTGGCTATAATACCAACAAGAGCAGTTGCCAGTCTGTCTCCACAGGAGTTGCTTCCTAGGATAATGACTACTAGCACTCTATGGAAAAAGGTTGTTTTTCTCAAAAGAGCTGTCTCCTTTAAGGTCTGAAGGGAGTTAATAGTGGTAGTTCGATTTGCTTGGCACATACTGCCTCCTGTCTCCCTATGAGGGTATCTACTTGCTTTATTTAGGCTGCCTTACCTTAGGGGGGGGGGCAGCTGATAGCAATTTCTGGCTCTTCCATAGAATTTGCTTTCCTGAATAAGATCTGTGAGGGTTGATAGAGAAGCAAAACCAGTGGTCTGGAGAGTGGTCCCACACCCAGGGCTCCTGTGCTTATCTGGAAGTCACAGGTAAATAGAAATTAAAATAGCATTGAGATTCAGGAATCCTAGACTCTTATTTCCTACTCTACACAAACCTTCCTAATGCTCTTGGACCCCATTTTCCCTCTCACTTAAGATCTTCAAGTGAATACTTGCTTGGGCTATAGTGGGAGAATTCTTATTCTGACATTGATCAGACCAGATAATTTCTGAGGTCCTTTCCAATTCTGATATTCTATTATTCTATGATTCTGTAGATAGGAATTTATGCAGAGGTGTGCTAAAACTGGTTCTAGAGCTTTATAGGTACATAAGATCTCATTGTTAAATTTATACTTGGAAATCAGCAAATGCTGCACACCAAGATTTTATTTATCGCTTTGTTGATTGTCAAAATTTAAGAAAACAATGGAGAAAATGTTAATAATTCAAATTAAACCTAAAAGTATGTGTTCATACATTTTTCACCCAGTCATTTGTTAATTATTTACCAGCATATTACTGAGTATATGTCTCTGTCTAGACTTCATGTTTCCTTTAGTTCAGATCTCCCACAAGGTTGTATAAACTTTGCTGTATCATGTCACCTAATGTGACATTTAGATTGGATCATCATGCTTTTAACTTGCAAGCTTTAAAGAGAAATCAGCCTATAAAATGAGTGTGGGAAAGATACAGGGAGTGGCAATAATTAAAGAACAGAAGTTATGTTCTGAGCTCTGACATCAGTGGGGGACCAGAAGTAGTCCATTGAGAAATAAAAGGGGAGAAATACAGTAATGATAATCCAGTATCCCAGTACAGTACTTAGTACAATGCTTAGCATATAGTAAGTGCTTAATAAATGTCTATTGATTTGCTGAAGAGAGGTTTGATAAAAAAGAACTGATAGCAACATCTGAACAGTGCTAAGGGAAATGATGTGTGCTCCAAGGTCAAGCCTGGTATGCTAAAGTCATGAATCTGTAATAAGAGATTTGCAGATAAACATCAAACAGCAACAGATGCTAAAAAGACAATGTTTAATACTTGTACTGATGACAAGATCAGAGATTGGGGGGCCTCTATGTGACTTAACAGAGATTGCTTATAGAGGATACTATTTAATATCATATTCTAAATTCAAACAAACTTTGTGCTACATGTTTGAGGATATAAAAAACTGAATGGGCATTATACTCACAATCTTCCTTGGAAGCATAGTAAGAGAAGATATTGGGAAGGAACATACCTAATTAAATTCCTTGTTTTGTCTTTGTCATTTTATTATAATTTAAGTTCTTTCATATTGTATTTATGTGTCATATACCTTGGTTTGATGATATGGATTCGGGGTCTCAGCACTATGATCTGACCAGTTGATGAACTTTAATAGAGTCAGCTAGCTTTATGGGATGGGGAACTATGAGGAAGGGGATAGCTCTATGGTTGGGGAAAAGGACATATAATTAAAAATGAGGGGCTTAGGATATATATTTTCTAAGACTTAATCTAACACTTTCTGAATGTAATAGATGTATCTTTTGATCTACTCAAAAATCAGTGCCCAATTTCACATGACCATGTTCCAAAAGAAAATTTTACCTTTTACTTAAGGTATCTCATGCATATGTGTCTAGTTAGCTGGTAGATAAAAAAAACACAAAGTGAGATACAGAAAGAAGTCAATCATCTAAATACTTCATTACAATATAATTTTTGCTTTAGTTTTCTGGGCATACCAGAAAGAAGAGTTGTATATGTGTATGCATATGTGTGTGTGTGTGTTTGTGTGTGACTATGGGTGTGTTAGAGAGAGAAGGAGAGAGAGAAGAGGCAGAGAAAAATTACTTCATATCTCTCCGTTGTATAAGTGAGGTGATGATTTTAATATATGCTTTTACATTTTCTCACCTTATTGTTTTTTTGCTGAAATCACTGCTCTAGCTATTAGTGCTCCAATTCTTTTGTTGCTGTCCAAATTCTACCTATACTTTAGGGTAATAGTTCAAATCATTCTTCCTATGGAATGCCTTTTCCATATAAATGCTGTCCACTGTGCTCATTCTCCACACTTTGCTCATTATCTCTGCCATTCATTTGGCAATAAATCATGTACTACCTTGTGACTACTCACTTTTGTTGTTTAACTGCCTTCCTAGCTAAATATCAAGCTGCTTGAGGACAGGGATCACATTAAATATTTCTATGCATTTTCTACACTATCTTGCAAACTGTCTCCTATATAAATAATTACAGCATTTCTTGATTGATTGAATGATTGCTCTAAGAAGCAAAAAAGAACATTGTCTTGGTCTTCCTGGAGGACATATATTTGAATTGGAGAATTTGAATTTTATTTTTATTATGCTGTGCTGTCAGTGAAGATTTTTTTTTAAATTTTGAACTAGCATGAATACAGTCAGGCATGGAGAGAGCAAAATAACTGACATGCAGTTTATATGTGGTACTGCTACTATAGAAATAAATATGTAAATAAAGAGAGCAAACTATGCATATTTTACATTTAGGTAGAACTTTTTCTTTCCAGGAATCTCCTCTAATCCTTGACTAAAGTTTTATTCTGGTACCTCATCATGATACAGAAGTCACCTTGGACTTGAGAATGCTCTGCTAAGTCCAGCCCACGACTAAAGGCTTTGTATTGAGGCCTGGAGATAGACTATGTCTGTTCTCTGGGAACCAGCTTAGGTTAAGTGTGGAGAGGGTTATCACCAGAAAGTAGGCCACAAAATGATAAATTTTTTAACCAGTACAATTGATAAAGATAGTTTCCTAAGGAATGGAGGAAATACCTACTCTTGGTGAAATTTTAGATCTTTCCAATACTGAGTTTTCTAATTTATTTTTAAAAGCAGAGTTCAACATTTCAAGGGTTCAATCATTTGACAATGATTTACTAATAATATATCTACTAAATCACATTGTCTATAATTGAAATTGATCAAAGATTCCTATAGTAATAATAAATTAAAGAATTTTGTAACTCATTCATTCAACAAACATTTCCTGAGCATCTATATACTAAGGACTGTACTAGTAGTTTCACAAGACATCCCTAAAGTTTCCTGCTCTCATATAATTTTTTAATCTAATGGGGCAGGTGTAAAATTTACCAAATCATTATATTTATTTTCCTAATATATAAAATAGTGACTTCAATTTTTGGGGGGAGAACTTTACATATGTTATCTCAATTGATTCTCCCAACAACTTGAGTGAGATAGATACTACTATCACATCTATTAACAGATAATAAAACTGACTGTGGCAGAGGTCTAATGACTTGACCAGGGATATACCACTAGCAAGCATCTGAAGGGTTTGAAATCAGGTCTTCCTGATTCCAAGTACAATGGTCTATCCACCAGACCAGTTATCTGTTAGTAGATTTTGTTAATAAGATATAATTTTTTTGGGGGGGCAGTTAGGTGGCGCAGTGGATAGAGTACTGGCCCTGGAGTCAGGAATACCTGAGTTCAAATCTGGCCTCAGACACTTAATAATTACCTTGCTGTGTGACCATGGGCAAGCCACTTAACCCCATTGCCCTGAAAAGAAAAAAAAAAGCTAAAAAAAATAAGATATAATTTGGAAGTAAAATAGGAGATTAAAAAGTACTAGGTTCCATAAGATTTCTGGTACAAATTCCATTTTCTTTACTCAAGCATAGTCTATTTTAGTTCAGAACCTCTGTTCTAGTTCATTGCAATAGCCTTTTAATTGATCTTCCTACCTCAAATTGCTCTCCTTTTCTATCCATACTTTACACAACTACAAGCTGTATTAAGACAGAGATCTGATCATATTACCTTGCTTTTCCCCTTCCTCCAATATCTCTAGAGGTTTCCTATTGATTCCAGGATCAAATACAAATTCCTCAGTCTAGTTTTTAAAGCTCTTTACAATCTGGCTCCCATCTGCCTTTCTATTCTAATTGCAAATCCTTTTTCTTCCTACTCTCTGTTGTTCCTATATTCTCTCTCTGTTTTTTTTCTCTATCTCTGTCCATCTCTTTGTGTCTTTCTATCTTTTTCTGCCTCTTTCTTTCTCTGTTTTTGTCACTCAGTTTCTTCTCTCTTAGTCTCTTTGTGTCTCCATCTCTCCTCCACTAACTGTACAGCTAAAATGATATTCAATTTCTAGCTCTATGCCTTTGCATGCCTGGAATCCCTTCTCTTCTCATTTCTGCTTCATAGAATCCCTAGCTTCCTTCAAAACACAGTTTAGGTACATGTGTCACCTCCTTCAAGAGACCATTTTTATGATATTTCCAGTTATTCACTTGACTTAATTTACATGATTTTATGTTTATATATACTTATATATAATTGTAATATATAAATTTATATTTACTTGTATATAAGTTATACTAGTATCTATTCTCCAGTTGAATATGTATTCCTTGAGGTCATATTTCTTCTTTATCTTTGAAACCCTACCACTTTACACATAGTAGATTAGTTACAAATATTATATAAAATATGTATACATATATTTTGCACACATCTGTATTAAATATTTTTAAGAGTATCTCCCATTTGGAATGTGATCCCCTTGAGGGCAGGGACTATATAACTTTTTTCTTTGAAACCCCAGGCTTAGCATAGTGCTCATTTACTGAATGAACAGACTGCCATGTTAATAAGTTAGGTTACAGATATCAAAGGCATAGTTGCAACTGGACAGTTTGGTTACATAGCAAATGTTGACTTTCATCAGAGCTCTAGGAGGAAAAGGGCCATTTGCCAGTGACCTCTAGATTAAATGATTTAATGGAAATTTAATGGAAAAACCTTCAGTTTTGTAGAGGTCAGCATTTAAACCTGCCAAAGATACTGAGAAGTGCTCAGCACCCCTGAACTTCAAAAGTTTCATTTCCTGGAAATGGGAAGGAATCAAGTAAATTTCTTATGAAGTGAGAAATTATTCAAATAGTGAGGCTCATCTTCATTTTGCACAGAGTCATGTATTCTGTTAGGCTTGGATAAATAACAAATAATAATCTCTGCTGTTTCTGGGCTTAGTGGACTGTTTTGACCTTGTTGCTGCTGCCTCATTATCAGAGCAGGTAAGAAACTGAGACCCTCTAGACCACCTGTGGTCATTAAATCTCCCGTGGCATTTTTCACCAGAGACACCAGTCTCGCCTCTGGAGATTCTCCAGGTGGATAATTGTCTTCCATCCTGCTAGAAGTCCCTTGTGGCTTTGCAGATGTCATGGTACAAAAGAAGAAGATCCTCTTCTCTTTCCCTCCCATGGGAGCAGGTAAATGTGACTGATTGGTTGGTCAGGAAATCTGCTACTTTTCATCCAGGAGCAGGGTTTCAGGGGCAAGAGAGAAGATCTGAGAATAGTTTTGTTCATCAATGGAGTGGAGAATGGGGACAGTTATCTGGATAATTCAAGCCACCGACACCATTTTAAAAATCCTTTTTGTTAGAAGTCTTATGTGAAAGTGTAGAATATTATCTAGATAATTTCGGTAAAAAGAAAAAAGATAAAGATGAATAATCCTTCCTCTAAGGAACAAAAAAAGTCCCCAAAACAACACAAGCCTTCTTCTCTGATATAAAACCTCTTCTCTGATATAAAACCTGTTCTTCAGGATTACTATTGACATAGAAGTTCACAGTCTTTAATACCTCTGTTTATAGGAACTACAGGAGTTAGAAGCATTAATGTATTGTGATTCTTGAACACCAGATTCTGTTTCTGGTGATAGGACCACAGTATCAAGGGATCTTGTGGACCTTTAGAGGCATTCTTTCCAACTAGTTTCTTTTGTAGGCAAAGAAACTGAGGGCCAGAGGTTAAATGACTTGCCTAGGATCACCCAGTCAGTAAGGGCATGATACAGGGTTGAGCCCAAGACTTCCTGACCTGAGGTAGCACAAGGCAGGTATCATGAATAGAGAACAGCATGCAACACTTTTACTTTGTTCAAGATATAACTTAGTATCATAGAGGGAGTCATGAGGTAGGAGATAGAAACTTGGAAAAAGAATCAGGAAGACTCGGGATCAGAGCTGCAGATACTTAAAAACTGTGTGACTTTTTATGGAGCAAATAGATAACACAGTTGATAGAATACTAGGCTTTGATTTAGAAGACCCAAGTTCAAATCCACTCTCAGACCTTGGCAAAGTCATTTAACCTTGCCTCATTTTTCACATCTGTAAAATGAGCTAGAAAAGGAAATGACAAATAACTTTGGTATTTCTTGCCAGAAAAACTCCCAAAAATGGAAGCATAATATCAGGCAGGATTGAAATGATGGAATAACAGACCCTTGTACAACTCACTTAACCTCTCAGGCTCAATTTTTTTCATCTGTAAAGCAGAAATAATACAGGAAACTTACCTCACAGACTCATTGTAGGTACCAAATGAAGTCATATTTGTAAAGCTCTATACAAATCTTAAGGGACTCTCTAAATGTTAACTATCTTATTATATGTTTGTCTTTTATTCTGGGTACCCAAATACCCATAGTGTTTATTAAGTGCTTTTTGACCTAAATTGAATTACAGGAAGAGAGATACAAGACACTGAAAGTCAACTAAATTTCTCTGAGTCTTTTATTTCCTTGGCTATAGAATGTGGATTACTGTAGAGAAAACCTTAAAAGACCTATAAAAGTTAAGATAATACAACAATAACAATTGCTACTACCATTAATACTACTACTACTACTAATAATAATAATAAAAATAAGGTAGGTACCCACTCCATGTTAAGAATGGGTTAAGAATGTTGGGCAGCTGCCCTACAAAAAATTTTCAGAATATGGGCAAATCACATTGCATAAGAAGGTTTAGATGGCCTATCTTCTAGAAATGAGAATTAAGAAACACAATCCATGCATGCCTTCAAGGAGGTTACAGTCTTCTTAAGAAGGCAAGACGCATGAAGATTTTTTTTAAAAAAAGGATGTTGATTTAGAGATAGAGCCACCTCAGTAGCTCTCTATTTACAGATGAGGAAACTGAGACCCAAAGGGATCAGGCATCTTGCCTAAGGTCATATAGCTAGTAAGGAGCTGAGCCTGGATTATACCTAGATCTTCTGTCTTCATTTGAGTTCCCCATCTTTTTTTAGGTTGCCTCTATAAGATGATTATTTGCTTGATAATTGATGAGTAGTTCATTCTTTCAACAAATATTTATCAATCATATTCTATGTATTCTCCTAGGAAGTTCCCAAGAATTATGATGGCTCTAAAAATAAAAAAGACATAGTCCCTGGTGCTTATAGTTCACTAGGGCAAATAAATTACAAACAGAAACAACTAAAGCCTCAAGTATAATGTGGAAGCACAAGCACAGTACAAAATATCACGGTTCAGAGAAAGTAAGAGATGACTCTGGGCTTCACTGATAAGTTAAGTAAGTAGAGAAGAATAAAATAGGATTTTACCTAGCCTTCAAAGGACAGGCAACACTTAGGCAAAGAGGAGGTTATAGAGGATTCTAGATAGCACTGATTAAAATCTGTGT
This sequence comes from Macrotis lagotis, assembly GCF_037893015.1. Classification (NCBI taxonomy): domain Eukaryota; kingdom Metazoa; phylum Chordata; class Mammalia; order Peramelemorphia; family Peramelidae; genus Macrotis; species Macrotis lagotis. The sequence continues at coordinate 148,402,595 of NC_133661.1, forward strand.
GTGTGTGTGTGTGTGTGTGTGTGTGTGTGTGTGTGTGTGTGTGTGTGTGTGTGCATTGCTGGGATCATAAAGTATTATTCTGGAATAGTGAGTAATCCAGTTAGGTATGAAAAGAGGGTTTGCTTAAGGTAGTAATGACAGATGAAATAGTTTGAGTTCAGTTTGTAGTTAACTCTGAATGCAAAGTGAGGAAGATTAGAATGCATATACTAGAGGTGCTAAGACACCAGGTAAAGTTTTGAGAAGTAGAATTCCAATTATGTCATTTGACATCCTGTACAAAAAATGATTCGAGAGGAATCTGTCAGTCGTGGACATAATGAAGAAGATAGAGAAATGTCAGAGACTGAGTAACCTGTTGCCATGAAAGTGCATTTTAATATTAGCTTCCATGTTTGGAGTTGTGTCCTTGCCATAGACCTGAAGAAAAGAGGGTAAATAATAATAGCTAATATTTATCTAGTACTTCAAAGTCTATAAAATGTCTTGCATACATAACTCTTTTCTGGTGACTTATCTCCTTATGCTCTAGGGTTCCAACTAAATTTTATTTCTTTTGATCTCTTTGATGGTTTTAGTCTTTTTTCCTTATATTCCCCCAATACTCATTTTTTTGTATTACTCTACTTTTGATGGTGGTTCACCCCTGAGGGTTAGACCTCAAAGCTGACTCAGCCCAGTTGAATGCCAGTTTCTTTTCCTTCAGGCCTAGTGCAACTTTACAATTACATGAGCCCCCGACTTCTCTCTGAACTAAAGTTTCTGACTTTGCCCTGCTGTCTCCACCAGAGAACTCCAGATTTCCTACACCTCCCATTAATTTCTTGGACATGTATGTTCCTTATTGTCACAGACTGGTGTGATGAGGACCATGTAAGCAGGCAGTAGCTGCCTCAGTAGAAGCAGCAGCAGGGAAATTAAGTTAGAATTTAAAGAAATAAGAAAAGTTACAAAGGCTTGAAACATCCTCCTCCTACAGGTGAATAAATGTATTCTGGAGAGCTAAATTACAGAATGGGAGAGGAAACAGAGTGATGAGCTAGGAGATAGTAGGAATATAGTTTAGTCATGTCAGTGGTAAACATTGAAGAAAAAATAATTTGGGACTCTCGGGAAGAATTAGATAATTAAAAAAGAGGAAAGGAAAAGTAATCAATGTTAATTAAAACTCCAAAACTAAAGAAGAGGAAGACAAAGGTGAAACTTAAGAGTTGAAGATAAGGGCAAGAGAATCTGTGGAATCATGCTAACCCTAATGTAGACTAAGCAAAACAAAACAAAAATCCTCAAGAAAAACACAGTGTTTTTAAAAAAGGAAGAAAGAAAAACAAAACTTCTAATTCAGAAAAATGTAATACTAGACACAGATGGAGGTAAATATAAATCTAATTCTCATAACTTTAAATGTAAATGAATTAAACAGCCCAATATAATGAGAGTGACAGATTAGAAAAGAAAATAAAACTCCACAATCTGTTGCTTAGAAGAAATACACCCAAAAAGCAAATCTATATACAGATTAATAATGATGGACTAGAAAAAAATTAATCATGCATCAGATGAATCAAAAAAAATCAGAAGTTGAAATTATGTTACTAGACGAAGGAAAAACACATAACTCACAATTTAAAATAGGGATAAACAAGGAAATAACATTATTTTGAATGGAACCATAGCAACAAATCAATATAAATATTAAATTTAAATGTTTCAAATGCCATAGAATCTTAATATTAAAGGAAAATGAACTGAATAATAATAAGAACAGTAAATAATAGCACAAATTAGTAGATTTTAATGTTTCTATTTCAGATTTGGAAAAATTAAAAGATAAAAAAAGAAATATAGAATTGAACAAATTAATGAAAAATTACAATTTTGTAAGAAATTATGACTTTAAAAATGGAGAAACATAAGACATGTCAACTGAATCAGAATGAAGTAAGCAGAAGCATTAAAATAATGTATACAATGATATCAATAATAGAACTATAAATTAGAAATTAATTAAAATTGAGGAATTTAATGACGAAAAAGATACGCTTGTCTTTGCAGAGGTACTACTGGGTGAGGGATATTGTTTGTAATTTTAGACTTTTTTGCCACATTGCTTTTATTTTGTTGAACAATTTTTCCTCTCTCTTTAAAATTTTTCTCCCTTTTTTTAGTCTTTTCTTATAAAGAATTTCTCTTTGGAAGGGCTTTATGTGGGAAATGAGGGTGATATAAAAATTACACACACACATATATACATATACATATATAGGCACATGTACATAAACATATTTACATGAATATATATCTGCAAACATATGTGCATATATAATTTATATGTGTATATGCATATTTTATATCTATATCTATCTATCTATCTATCTATCTATCTATCTATCTATCTATCTATCTATTTATCTATCTATATTCCTGACCTCAAAAAGCTTATATTCTACTGGAAAGAGATTATACCTAAAATCTCACAGAAAACAAGGCCAAGCCATCTAAGGATCAGCTTGGTACAGTGGGAAAATTACTAGATTCAAAATCAAGAAACCTAGATTCTAGTTCTGACTTTGCCACTATTTCCTGCATAACTTTGGGCAAGTCATACCTCCTCTCTGAGCCTCAGTTCCCTCAATTACTGTAAAATTAAACTCAACTGTACTAGATGTCATCTAAAATTCTTTCTAAATCTATGATTTTATGAAAACTTGTCTAGCATTTGTGAATGGAATCATAATGAGTTTGGTTCTGGTTTTGACTATAGTCTAGGCCTCTCCTACAGCTGAAAGCAAACTCTAACATCTGTTCTTTTAAGCCCTGAATTCTTAAATTTCTTGAATCATTTTATATGCAAATCCTTCTGGAAAAAAAGCTTAAGAAAATGATATCAGTAGGCTAGGCATGCATTACACAATGCAATGTGTTGGTCCCTGAGAATTTGAGCTTCATAACTGTGACATAAAACAGGGATATGACCCCATTCAGCAAATGTAGAATGCTAACTCAATAAATTGTTGCTTTTTAAAGAAAAATCAGTGTCTATGTCCACTTTAATTAAAATGTGGGCAACTACAATATACAAATAGGCACTGGTGTGTTCTAGGACTCAGAAGTGTGAACAACCCCTAAAATGAGACAGTAGGTTTTATGTTTGTTTTTTAAAAGGAATTTAGCAAGTTTGTCTAATCTTGAATTAATGCACCTCTTTACAAACAAAGCAACCTAAAATAATTCTAAGAGAATTATAGTGTTTTGCAACCCATAAAGAAACATTAATTTTAAATTCCACTAACTGCTTAATTTCTATTACATGCATAATTTAAAGTTAGAATGGACTTAAAGGGGCTAGATAGTCCAATATCCTCATCTCTCTTCCAGGTTCATGAATGGTCATTATAATTCCCACTATTTTTATTAATCATCTTAGGATAATAGAGTTAGCACTGAAAGGAAATTTAAAGACCACCTAGTTCTACCTTTTAATTTTAGATATGATGGTACCCAGAAAAGGTTTCACTTGCTCAGGCTCCTATGTATCATGAAGAATGATGATATGAAATTAGGTTCTCTAATACCACAGCCATAATGTTTCCTTTACTACCTAATTATTCTTAACCATCACTGATCAACAACCACTTGACTTATCCCATAAGGGCTAATTTTGATTTCTTTGTTATTTTCAGCTCAGTGTTTTCAGGAAAAGTTCCATCCAAGTAAAGTCTTACCTTGCTTTTATTGTTGGTTCTTTTTTTTTCTTTTTGTTCTTTATTTTTTCCAATTACCTGTAAAGATGGTTTTCAACAATTATTTTTTTAAGATTTTGAGTTTCATATTTTTCTACCTTCCTCCCTTCACTCCCCCTCCCTTGATATAGTCAATCATGTTAAACATATTTCCATATTAGTTATGTCATGAAAGAAGAATCAAAACAAAAAAATGAGAAAGAAAAAACATAAAACAAATTTTATAAAGTGAAAATAGTATGCTTTAATCTGCATTCAGACTCCATAGTTCTTTCTCTGCATGTGGATGGTATTTTCTATCACAAGTCTTTTAAAATGGTCTTTGATCATTATCCTGCTGAGATGAGCTAAGTTTATCATAATTGATCATCACATAATGTTGCTGTTAAAGTGTACAATGTTCTCTTGATTCTGTTCACTTCCCTCAGTATCAGTTCACATAAATCTTTCCAGGTTTTTATGAAATCTACCTACTCCTGATTTCTTATAGAACAAAAGGATTTTTATCACATTCATATATCACAATTTGTTTAGCCATTTCCCACTTGATGGGCATCAGTCCCTTGTTTTCAAAGAGGACCTGTGATATCTCAGGGTGATGTCTTGACTCTTGCGTGAATTGGTTTTTATGTGCCAAGTCATCAGCTTTATTTTCTCTTCCAAAGTCATCAAAGTCCAGGGGCAAAACAAAAGTCAGGATGACTGGCAATGATCCTTGATGCAGTAGATGATCTTGGTGTCTTCTATGTCTGACCAAGTTCTAAGTCTCCACAGGGCCTACTTCATGGAACAAATTGTTCTAATCTACACTTTATGTTGGGGGAGGTCTTCATATGCTTACCAACAGGCTTGTGGTCTTTTGGTTATCCTCAACTTGGTTTAGCTTTCTGCTAAGACAATTTACAAAGCCTCTATATTCTATAACCTCTTAGAAACACAGGTGAGAGTTGAATGCCAGGTGGATATCAAAGGTGGATGAGCAACCCTGAAAAGGTCTTCACACCCTCACATCAGAAGGCTAGTCCTCTGTGAACATTCATTTACCCCAAAGTCTTACTTTGGAATCAGAGAAACATCAAAACCTTCAAAGTCTGGGGAATAGTCTGGACTGGTTTTCAAATGCAAGAAAATTAAAAATATGCTCAGAAATAAGTCACACCAGAGTCAATCCCTCAACCTTGTAAAATTCATTCGACTTCTATGATACCAAGATGATCAAGGTCAAATTTAGAAATTATAATAACTGACCTTGGACCCAGAGAAGAAATAAGGAAATGCTCCATTTTCCTTTCATTCAAAAGATAGGGTATTCAGGGATGGAAAATCTTGAAAACACTCTAAGACATATCATTTATGGCTATGTCATTTAAGAATTTTTCTTTTTGAAGGACAAAGAGAGATACAAAAGAAAGTGTTCTGACATAAAAACAGAGAACAGGTATTAATATTAAAAAAACATTTTAACATGAGACTTTCTTCTGTCTTATATCTGGCTCCATTGCACATTGAATCTGATAAGCATCACACTAAGTATTTATCTTCATCAGTCAATTCATTTGATGAATGTTTATTCATCATCTGTTATGTACAGAGCATTGTGCTAGTTTGCAAAGAAAAGAAGGTGTAGTGCCTATCCTTGAGGAACAATAGTTATTAACAATAGCTCATAGTTTCCAAGAGCTTAGAGAAATATATCAAGAAAAAATAAATAGATAAGAGAATATGGGAGGTGTGAAAAATGTGCTATGGGATCTCAGAGAAAGGAATCATGTCTGGTTAGGGAGAATCAGAAAAGATTCAAAAAAGGTAGCATTTGAGATAATCCTTGAATGATATATGGAAAAGATTGATATAGGATAAGGTCAGTGTAGGGAAAGAGGCAGAATGAACAAAAAAGTGGAGGATAATAAGATATAATTGGACATGTAATCCTTAAATTAGAGTATAAACAGGAGAATCTGGCAATTCTGTGTTTTTAATACAATTTATCCTATCAAAATGGCATCTTTTTGATTAAAGATATAGTAAGTTGGGAGTAAGCTCATATGACCTCATTCATTCAGTCAACGAATATTTATTAAGTAAGACTGAGGGTCTATTCTAATATTTATCCTTGTGCTTTAGTGATTATATGTGTAAAGGAATCACAATTGGTTCTTAAAGTGTTTTTGATCCATTGAAAAATAAGATAAAGTAGGTAATTATAATACAACACTTGCAAAATAAGCATATTAGACTGCTGTTAAAAACAAAAAGGTGGGGGAAAGGTGCTATGTGAAGTATTCTTTAGGTTACAATTGCCTCAATTTTTTTTCAATCTTTTGATTTTGTTTGCTGGATTGCTGATGTATTATAGAGTCACTAGTTTCTATCTACCAAGTTCTAGATTTATTTTCTTTGTATCTCCTTTTCCATTTGGCCAACTCTAGCCTTAAGAAAGGTATTATTTTCCTTTTTTTCAATTTATTTTTCATAATTCTCTTTCATGACTCTCATTTCTTTCACCAATTTTTATTTTATCTCTCTTACTTGGTTTTTAAAAATTCTCTTTTAGCTCTTCCAAAAGGGCTTTTTGAATTTGAGACCAATTCATACTTACTTTTGAGGCTTCAAATGTAGGTACCTTGTCACTCACTGCTTTCCTCTTCTGAGATGGTGTTTTGTTCTTCCCTGTTTACTCAGTAACTTTCTGTGGTTAGGGTTTTTTTTTGGCTCATTTTGAAAGTTGAACTCTTCTCCTGGGACATAGAGGAGCAGTTCTAAGCTTTTTTTGTGCTGGGGGCCAGGGGGTCTGGTCACTGACTTTCTGCACTGAGGTCTCAAGTACTGGTTCTGCACCCTTTATTAGGGTAACTCAACCCAGTCCCACCCATGGTACCAGAGTTCCAAGGTTTGCAGTAATATGCCTTCCATGCTGGTCTTGGGGTCCTCTTGGCTGGCTGGCTGTACTGTGATGTAGCTAATGAGTTTTCCACTGTCTTCCCCTATATGCTGGGCTGTACTGCCCAAGTGAGACAGACCTTTCCTGAAGTTCCTCCAAGATATCTTGAGCTGAAAAGTTGCTTTACTCTGTCGTTTTTTGTGGGTTCTGTCACTGTGGAGTCTGTTTAAAGACTTTAATAAATGTTGTTTCAGGGGGAAACTGGGAAAAACTTCAGGAGCTTTTTTTCGAACAAATTAGTTCCTCAATTTCCTTAACTGTGGAAGAGGGAATCTATGTATTTACATCCATATCTACCTACTTTGTACTGTTTGTGCTGTTTACAAATATTATTTCATGTGATTTGCACAACAGCTCTGTGAGGTAGGTGCTATTATGATTTCCACTTTATAGTTGAAGTAACTGAGGCTGACAGAAGTCAAGTGACTTGCCTAGATCACACAGCCAGTGTTTGAGGCTACATTTGAATTCAGGCTTTCTTGATTTCAGGCCTAGTAGTCTAACCACTGTGCGAACCTACCTGTTCCCATCTAGGAAATGGTATTAATATCAACTTTGTTTGTCTCAAATAATTTTCTTTGAGAATCAAATGAGATAAAAATACATATGAAATGACTAATATGGAAATATGTTAAACATGATTGTACAAATATAACTTATATCAGATTACTCACAGTAATGGGGGACAGAAGGGAAGAGGCAGAAAAATGTGGCACTCAAAATGTTATAAAAATCAATGTTAAAAGCTATTACATATAATTGGAAAAAAGAAAACAAAATATTTTTAAAAAGAAAACATAAATATCAAAGTGCTTGAAAAATGCATTATATACATGCAAGGTACCAATTAGTGACTAATTTACACAACTTCCTTGATTGCATTTACCACTACATCCTCTACAATCTCTGAAACAATACTTCAGTCAATTGGGAACTCAATAAATATGTATTGAATGAATTGATGACCAAAGAAAATCATTAGAAATTCACAAACATTTTTTATCAATACTGAAGTCATGTTTCTTTCTTCTTGGAAGACTGACATACTTTGACTTTAACTATCTGTAGAAGAGATCACAGTACAGTTTTTGAGTAAAATTAAATATATTTTCATTTACTATTAAGTACTAGCATTTTTAATGAGGGACAAAATGTCTTATTCATGCCAAATGACTGGCCTCGATAATTAAAGGGTAAAGGGAACCCTATTCAACCCATTTTCTAATTGCTTCTCCCTGCTGCAGACATTAGCTCTGACTCTCTTTTGGGTGGTATATTCATTTACATCTGGGTACCAAGTCTAGAGGCTACATGTTAGAATAAGCATTACATTACTTACCATGAGCTACCACATTCTTGTGAGGATCCACTTTGCTTTCAACCTGTTGGGATTAGATAAATTGAAATCCCTGCATGATACTTCCAGGAAAAGTCTTTATGATAAAGAATAAAAGTGAAGAAACTGACTTCAATAGCTATCCTTGACAGTGACCTGGATTGTTGTCAAACTAGTGTTATCAAAAGTGTGTTTCCGGAATCTCAATGTGGCTTTAGGTCCCATGAAGATGGAACAAACAGTCTTTGCTAGAGAAGCACAGTGAACAAGATTAAGATATTGCTACTATCAATTTTGGTTTAGCTTAAGAAATTTCAGAGAAATAAAGTAAGATTCAGTTGATTAGGTAAAAGATTAGATAAGGTAACTTTGTGCAGTGATTAAAATTGAGCATGGAGTCAGGAAGACAAGTTCAGTTCTAGTCTCAACAACTTGCTAATCATGATTGGGGGCAAAATATTTAATCCCGGTTTTTCTTTTTAACATAATTAGTTTTCTTCGGGATCAATGATAAACAGATTTAGTTTGTGGATACCAAAGAGATTTTCTCTCTGAAAAGAAAATGCAGGGCCACAGATATAGAGCTGGAAAGACAGGAGAAGTAGAATAGTACAGTAAAATTAAGCAAAGCTAGGTTACATACCACCTACAAGTCAACTAGCTGTATGACTATAGGCAAGTCACTTACCTCAGCCTGTTTCTGCATCTGTAAATTTGGGAGAACAATACCTCTAATTGCACTTACTTTACAAAGTTGTCCTGAAGCCAAAGTCATAACAGATGCAAAATATTTTGCAGACATTAAAGTCTTAAGGAATCGTCAGATTTTTTTTTTAAATTATACTTTCTCTTTAACTCAGAAATGTCCAACCTGAATTCTATCCCAGCCTCTAACCTCTACTCATGTGATTATTTGTTAGCTTTGTATTTGTTAGAATTTGGAAATTTATTATCCTCCCCCAAATAGTTTGCTTCTGTAGACAATGTACCGCTTTCACATTTCTATTTTAAAGTTGCTCATGCATCTGTAAGAAGATGGGAGTGTTATGTAATACATACCATTTTTGTCAAAACCTCCTCTCACCCCATTGCCTGATACAGGAAGAAGTTACTGGTGTGAAATGTGCTGTTTTTTTAAGTTGAGGGTGGTGTATATGCAGATGAATTTCATACCTCACATTTATAAATGGGCCCATTATTAAAAGACTATAGACATTGTGTGAAAGAAAAACATGAAATTCACCTTTTTCCCCAGTCACTGAATTTCAGCAACTCAAGTACAAATATATCCTAATTCTTGGCCCCTTGCTTTTAACCTGCCTTTTAAAATGATACCCTAGAGGGAATCCCACAGATTGATCAACTGAAAATATAATAAGAAAAGGAAGAGAGAGAAAATATTTTTTTTACTTCTGACAGATCAGATTTAACATTAAAGTGTCAGTACATTAGCATCTTGTCATTTGGACTATTTTGACTTATAAATGAAATCTATAAAAATCACAAGGGATTTAGTAAGGGAAAGTCTCATAAAAAAGTGTCCTCTTCCTATCTGTTGAATGAAACTTAAGAATTCTTTAAGAAGTTCTGAAAAACCTGACTAACTTTATTGATCTAATTTCATTATAATATACATTTGAGTGTGGCCAGAGTTAGAACCACATTGGGCCATTTGGGGCATTACTCTAATTGGGGACACTTAGGTGACATGAAAAATTTATTTCTTTTATCATATTATATGTGAAGTGGTTAGAGAGATAGTCAATACCATAGCAATATGAGGGACTAGTTGTATTGACTCCAGCCCAGTTTTGTGATGTTTTGGTTTCATATCAACTGAGAAAAAAGAGAAAATATATATGTATATCATGCCAAAGTCTTATGTAACTGGCTGAATTGTCAATTGTCTAAAGTGGCCACCAGAGGATACTTTCCAGTTCATATACAAGAAATGAAAAACATGATGCATCAACTACAGTAAATGTATAGATCTTTCTTTTCTTCTGTAACTGAACTGGCAGTAGAAAGCAATGTTAATCAAAACATATGTTTAATATTTTATAAAAGCTGTCTTAACAATCCTGTAGTGAATATTTTTGTAAAAAGAACTTTAACTTCTCTCTATAGTATTACTTTTCATAATTCTAGATTTTTATATTTTGGATTTGGCTAAAATAGGGGATGCTTCTCCATTTGAATACTAAGAGGGAGAAGTGATCTAGCATGAAAGGAGCAAGCCATCTACATGTATTTGTACTATATATGTGTGCATGTATATCTGTCTATCTATCTATCTATCTATCTATCTATCTATCTATCTATCTATCTATCTATCTATTGTCTATGCAAATGGAGAAGATGCATAAAGAGGTGGAGACCATCTTGTAGATTTTAATATATGTTGGAGGTACTATTGTAGCATCCAGGCTATTATTTTTTATGCTTACTAAGGTAATAAGTACTGAAAGAAATATTTTAATACTTGGCCATTCTGCTTCTGTCCTTCTATTGGGGGATGGCTGGGTCAAAGATCAAAACATTTTATTGTTATTATTTTATTTCTCATAACTTTTTGATGTTCAGTTATTTCAGTTGTATATGACTCTATCAAAATAAAAGTATTAAAATTTTTTTTGGAGGGAGCAGTTTGGATTTACATGGTCTCTTGTATTGTTCAAACAACATTGTTTCTTCCTAGATTCCTAGTTATATATCCTTAAAAAACTCATAGAAATCTTTCTTACTTTTAACCCCAAACTGAGATTATTTGATTATATATTGTTGTCTTTTCCCTAAAATTATGTTCAATATAAATAAGAATGTAGTCAAACCCTGCATGTACCCTTCTTTTGAATGACCTTTACATGTCAAAATCTCTTTAATATAGTTTATCCCTCTTCCCATTCCTTGCTCCCTTTTATACTTCTTCAGAGGCTTCATCTATAGATTTTTTTATGTTTTGATTGTAAGACTTTGAACACAAATTAGCCATTTCCAAAATTATTAATTTAGGTAGAAGAGAACCAATAAACAAGATCTCCCCAAAGTCCCCTACAATTCTGGTTTTTGTACTTCACAGAGAGATATAGATGATCATTTCAAATGTCTCCTCCCACAATAATTCAAGTTGTTTTATATTGCAGTTATTTATTTCAGTATAAACCTCTACATCTCTGCTGCTAAGTCCCTTCTTATAAGAGAGTTAAACAAAACCAACCATCACATTTGCTGTATCTGATTGTCTGTACAGCATCATCTGTTCTCTAGTAGTGATTCAAAACATGGCTTCCTTTGAGTATTTTTATCATTTATATTATTATAGTCATTATATGTATCATTATCTTTGTTATGGACACTTCATTCAGCATTAGTTCTAACACATTTTCTCATTTTTCTCCTAATTCTTCATATTCATTGTTTCTTATTTTTAGTCCATTACATTTTTACAACATAATTTGTTCAGCCATTGCCCAGTTAATGGACAGACACTTAATTTCCGACTTTTTATTAACACAATAGGTACTGACAGAAATATTATGATACATACTAGTTTATTCTGCTTCTGTCTTTCTGTAGGTCTAGATTCAATAGTGGGGTGGCTAGGTCAAAGAGCAGAACATTTCATTGATATTTCTATGATTTTATTACATTTCCCTTCCTCATCTCCTCTAAGCTTTGCTATCTGATAAGTCTTCATGAATTTTTACCTATGAATGTTCTCTCTTTGTGTTTTTAATAATACATACGGAAAAATGAGACTTCTTAAAAAAAAGTAACCAAACAACTTCCTTCATGATACAGAGACTGTGACCCAGGATTCCACCCCCCCCACCTGCCTCCATTTTTCTTTTTTTTTTTGCCTGAATGAATCAACTGTAGTACTAAATATTAGGAAATTCACTTCTACCTCACTGTTACTTTTATCTTTTAGAATATTTATATCTGATCCCTTTCATGTATATCGCTCATAAATATTCTCTCTTTTTACTCAGTGACTGCCACTGAGATTTTTAAGAGACAGGAGGCTTGTTTTCTTTTTGTTAACTTTTGTTTATTAAGGAGTTTTTAACCTTTCTTAAGTTTTGTTTGATAAATTTTCACGTCGCATATTTTGTTATCTCTCACCTAAGAGGGAATAATAAAAATTCCTCTTCTCTCTGAAAATTCACTTTTTCCCATTTAGGATTTTCAGTGTGTTAATTTGGGGGGGGGTATAATTTGGGGGTATTTGTAATATCAAATAGCATTTTATTTCATTTCTTGTAATTTATGAATAATATTACACTATTCAAACCATTTGCCCTTTCTTTAATGCTTTATGCCCCCATAAACTACTTTGTTTACTTCTGAATCTTTGAAACTTGATGAATATCTTTCTTTTTTATTAATTTCATTTCCCCCAATTATATACAAAGATAACTTCCTACATTCATCCTTTTGCAAGCTTTTCCACAATATTTACAATTCTACAATTTTACAATACCCTCCTTTTCCTCCTTCCTCCCCATGGCAGCAAACAATCCAATATAGGCAGTGCATGTACAATTGTGTTTAATATATTTCAATATTAGTCAAATAATAATTAGAATTAAGGGGTAAAAAAAAAACACAAGAGAGAAAGAAACAACATAAAAGAAGTTTTTTTAAAAAAGGGAACATAATATGCTTGGTCCTGCATTCAGACCCAATAGTTTTTTTCCCCTCTGGGTATGGATGGCATTTTCCATAAACTCTCTCTGGATTGTCCTTGGTCATTGAACTGCTGAGATGAACTGAGTCCATTATAGTTGATCTTTTCACAATGTTGCTTTTAATGTGTACAATGGTCTCCTTGTTCTGCTCAATTCACTGGATATTAGTTCATGCAAGTCTTTCCAGGCTTTTCTAAAGTCCAACTACACCCAATTTCTTACAGATCAATTGTATTCCTTAACATTCTTATACCAGAACTTGGTTGGTCATTGTCCAGTTGATGGACATCCCCTCAATTTCCAATTATATGTCACTAAAAAACAACTGCTAAAATATTTTTGAACATGTAGGTCATTTCTCCTTTTTTATGATTTCTTTGGCATATAGACCTAGCAGCAGTATTAATGGAACAAAAGGTATGCACAGCTTTAATGTCTTTTAGGCATGGTTGTAAATTGTAAAATTCCCCAGAACGGTTGGCTCAATTCACCACTCTACCAACAATGTATTAGTGTCCCAATTTTCCACATCCTCTCCAACACTGATCATCTTTCTTTTTTATCATTTTAACTAATCTGTTAAGTGTTAGGTGGTTCCTCAGAGTTGTTTCAATTTGTATTTCTCCAGCTGATAATGATTTGGAGTATTTTTCATATAACTATAGATAACTTTAATTTCTTCATCTGAAAACTCTCTGTTCATAAGCTCTGATCATTTTTCAATTAGAGAATGATGTGCATTCTTATAAATTCAACTCAATTCTCCATATTTTAACGGTGAGTCCTTTAAGAGAAACACTGTGAAAATTGTTTCCCAACTTTTTGCATTACTTCAAAACTTGGTAGCATTGCCTTTGTTTGGGCAAGAACTTTTTAATTTAATGTAGCTGAAATTATCCACTTTGCAATTATAATGTTCTCTGTCTTTGTTTGGCCATAAACTTTTCCCCATTCCATAGATCTGACAGATTATTATTGGTTCTCCTAATTGGTTTATAGTTTCACCCTTTATGTCTAAGTCCTGTACCCATGTTGACCTCATCTTGTGAGATATTGATCTAGGCCTAGTTTGTAACCATACTATTTTTCCAGTTTCCCCAGCAATTTTTGGTCACATTGTGAGCTCTTCTCAGAATCTGGAGTATTTGAGAGTATTAAACATTAGATTACTATAATAATTTGTTACTATTTCTTTTGTGCCTAATCTATTCCACATATCCACTTCTTTATGTCTTAGCCAGTACCATACAGTTTTAATGACTGCCACTCTGTGATATAGTTTTAGATCTGGTATAGCTAGACCACCTAACTTAATTCCCTTGCTATTCTTGACCTTTTGTTTATCCAGATGAATTTTGTTGCAATTTTTTTGAGTTCTGTAAGATAGTTATTTTGATTTGTCTGGCACTGTATAAGTAATTTAATTTATGTAAAAATATCATTTTTATTATATTAGCTCTGTATACTCATAAACAATTGACATTTGACCAATTATTTAGATATGGTTTTATTTATATGAAAAATGTTTTGAATTGTGTTCAGATAGTTTCTGGGTTTGTCTTGGGAGTATTTTATGTTGTCTCCAATTCCATTAAATGGGATTCCTCTTCTTATTTATTGGACTTTGTTGGTAATATATAGAAATGATGATTATTTATGCAGGTTTATTTTATATCATGCTTCTTTGCTAAATTTGCTAATTGTTTCAAGTAGATTTTTACTTGATTTTCTAGGATTTTCTAATGACACCATCCTATCAGTTACAAAGAATGAGAGTTTTGTTTCCTTATTGCCTATTATAATTCCTTCAATTTCTTTTTTCCCTTATATTGTTAGAGCTAACATTCTAACACAATGTTGAATAATATTGCTGATAATGGACATCCTTTTTTCACTTCTGATTTTACAGGGAATGCTTCTAGATTATACCTATTGCATGGGATGGTTTTAGATAGATACAACTTATTTCAAGGAAAATTCCATTTATTCCTGTGCTCTCTAGTGTTTTAATAGAACTGGGTGCTGTATTTTTTTAAAGGTTTTTTAGCACCATTGAAATAATCATATGGTTTTTGTTTTGTTATTGATATGGTCAATTATGTTGATAGTTTTCCTAATATTCAACCAACCCTGCATTCCTACTATAAATCCTATCTAATTATAGTGTATTATTCTTTTGATAAATTGCTATAATCTCCTTGCTAATAGTTTATTTAAAATTTTTGCATTCATATTCATCATGGAGATTGGTCTATGATTTTCTTTGTCTATTTTCCCTCTTCCTGATTTAGGTATCAGCATCATGTTAGTGTCATTAAAAGAATCTAGCGGATGTCCTTCTTCACTTTTTTTTCAAATATTTTACATAAAATTGGAGATAATCGTTCTTTAAATATTTTGTAGATTTCACTTGTAAATTCATTTGACCCTGGAGATTTTTTTCTTAGGGATCTTATTGAAAGCGTATTAAATTTATTTTTCTGAGATGGGTTATTTAAATATTTTATGTCTTTTCCTCTACTATACTGGATTCTTTGTGCCTTTTCATATGGTGCTGTTTTTCCTCCAGTGCCTCCTCCTTTATCTTCCTATATAATCCTCTTTTCATGTTTTAATTGTTTTATACTTCTGTCAAAGTATATATTCCTTTCAACTCTCCTGAAAGAAGTACAATTCTCAAAAGCCATAATGTTCATCAATTTATACCCGCACCCTCTGTTCAAGTATACTCCCTCCAGCTGTTTCAATACAAATATATTCATGAGATGAAGTACCATCATCACATGATTATCAAATATTCTGTATAATTATGCTCCTTTTAACTGCTCTTAGAGAAATTAATTTCTTAAGAGTTACAGTCATGGTCTTCCTATGTAGGGATGTAGACAGTTTAGTCTCATTGACTACCATTTTTTACATTTACCTTTTTTATATATCTCTTGAGACTTATATTTGGAAATTTAGTTTTCTGTTCAATTTTGGTCTTCTTACTAGAGAAGTATCAAAGTACTCTATTTTACTGAAAGTCTGTCATTTCCCCTGAAATAATATGTTGAATTTTGCAGGGCAGTTGGATTTTGTTTTTAATCTGAGCTCTTCTGTTCTCTGGACTATCATATTTAGGCCCTCAGATCCTTTAATGTTGAAGATGAGAAGTCCCTGTGAATTCTGCCTATGGGTCCCTTCTTATTTAAATTGCTTCTTTATGACTGCTTATAGTATTTTCTCCATTAGCTGAGCATTCTGACATTTGGCTACAAAATTCCTTGGTGCTTTTATTCTGGGATCTCTTTCTGGGAGTGATTGATGGATTCTTTCAAGGATTATTTATCTTCATTTCTAGGATATAGGGCAGTTTTTCAAGATAATTTCCTGAAAGATATTGTCCAGGCTCTTTCTCTGATTGTGACTTTCAGGTAGAACAATAATTCTTAAAATATCTCTTCTGAATCCACTTTAAAATCAATCATTTTTTTTTTGCAGAGGGACTTTACATTTTCTTCTATTTTTTCAGCCTTTTGGTTTTATTTGATGGAATATTTTTTTAGGTTTTTGCAAGGCAAATGGAGTTAAGTGGTTTGCCCAGGGCAACAATCTAGATAATTATTAAGTCTCTGAGACTGGATTTGAACTCAGGTACTCCTGATTCCAGGGCCAGCACTCTGTCCATTGCACCACTTAGCCACCCCATTATTTGATGGAATCTTGATGTCTGAAAGTCATTAATTTCTGTTTGTTCAATTTAAATTTTTAGGGTTTTATTTTCTTCAGTTAGCTTTGTGTTTCCTTTTCTAATTGGTCATTTTTGTTTTGAAAGGCATTGTTATCTTTAGTCAATTTTTCATAATTCTCTTGCATGATTCATTTTTTCCCTCAATTTTACTTCTTCCTCTCTTCTTTGGTTTTTAAACATCTTCCAAGAGATCTTTTGAGATTTGAGACCAGTTCATAAGCTCCTTTGAGGCTTCTTCATATGTAAATATTTTGTCACTGCTTTCCTCTTTTGAGATGGAGGTTTTATCATTACTATCAGAATAGTAGCTTTCTACATTTATTGCTTTTTTTTTGTATTTTTGCTCATTTTGATAGTTGAGTTCTGCTTCTAGAGCACAGAAGGTATATCCTAAACTTTTTGCAGGGGCTTGGGGTGGGGGGGTCTTTGTCTCTGGCTTTCTGCTCTGGTGTCTTAGGTACTTGAGATTTGTTCCTCTATTAGGAAAGTCCAACCCAGTCTTTCCTGTTATACCAACATTCCTGGGCTCAAAGTTTGACTTTTGAACTGGGATTGGGATGCTCACTGCTGGCCTGTTCTAATGATGATCCAGGAGCTGAGTTGTACTATGGCTAATAACATCCCTCTAACTTCCAGCTCTCCCACCTACACTAAACTATACTCCCCTTTTATTCATGTGAGACAGACCTTTTCTAAACTTTTTCCATGATATCTTGAGTTTAAAATCATTTCACTCTGCCGTTTTGTGGTTTCTGTTACTTTAGAGTTGTTTAGAGGCTTCATTTAAAGTTGTTTGGGAAAAGCTCTGTGAGTATTCAAGCTTTGTACCACCATCTTGGCTCTGTGAGTTAAATTTGTGGCTCTTTTTTAAGCTTACATTTTTATTTATTCACACATTACTAAAATAATCTTGCAATAGTAAATATAATCCTCCCTTCCCCTCAACAAAAATTTTAAAAAAAACTTCATGAGAAATAAAGTGAAAGAAAGAGGAAAAAATGTGCTTAAGTCTGTGTTCTGATATCATCAGCTCTGCCTCTTGGGTGGATTGTGCTGTTTATCATAAGTCCATCAGAGAATTTACTTCCATATTTTTCCCAAAATTGCTATTGCTGATTGTGATTGCCTCCATCCATTCTTCTGCACTCCCATTTATTAGATATTCTCTCTCCTCTCACATTGTCCCTCTTCAAAAGTGTGTCATGGGGCAGCCAAGTGGCACAGTGGACAGAGTACCCGCCCTAGGGACAGGAGCTCTCAAGCCCACATCTCACCCCAGACACCCAACAACCACCCAGACATGTAGCCCTGGGTAGGCCACTCAACCTTGCAAAAAAAAAAAAAAAACAACAAAAAAGTATGTTGTATCTGATTACCCTTTCCCAGGTTCCACTCACTCCTCTATCACCTACACCACCCCTCCCCTCACCCTGTCCCTTGGCTCCTATCTCCTTCTCCTTTTTCTTCTAGGGTAATAGGTTTCTATATCCTATTAAGTGTGTATGTTGTTTTTTATTCTGAGCCATTTCCAATGAGAATGAAAGCTCACTCATTTCCCCTCACCTTCCTCTCTTCCACACTATGACAAATGCTTTTTTTGACTCTTTTAAATAAAGTATCTTAGCCCATTCTGCTGTGCCTTTCCCTTTCTCCCAGGACATTCTCTTTTCTCCCATGGACTCCATCTTTACAATATATTATACCTTCAAATTCCATTCTTTCCTGTGCCTTGTCTATATATGCTCCTTCTAACTGCTATATTAAATGAGAAGGTTCATTTGAGTTATTAATATCATCTTCCCAGGAATACAAGCAGTTCAACATCATTAAGGTCCCCATAAATTAGTCCTTTCCGTTCACCCTCTCTGTGTGCTTCCCTGAATCCTGTAGTTGAAGATCAAAGTTTATGTTCATTTCAACAGGGATATTTGAAAGTCCCCTATATGATTGTCCATCTTTTCCCCTGGAAGAGGATTTTCAGTTTTGCTGGGTGGTACCAGTCTTTAATGTGGATGCTCCTAAGTCTTGTGTAATCCTGATTGTAGCTCTATGATATTTGAATTATTTCATTCTGGCTGCTTGTAATATTTTCTCTTTGACTTGGGAATTCTGGAATTTGGCTATTTATTCCTGGAGGTTATTTTTGGATCTCTTTCAGGAGGAGACTGGTGGATTCTCTCAGTTTCTATATTTTATCCTCTACTTCTAGGATATCAGGGTAATTTTCCTGTAGAAAATGTTTTAAAATGAAGTCAGTGTTCTTCTCCTGATCATAAATTTTAGGTAGTCCAATAATCTTTAAATTGTGTCTTCTGGATAGGTTTTCCAATGAGATATTAGCATTTTCTTCTAGTTTTTCATTCCTTTGGTATTGTTTTATTGTTTCTTGATTCTCCACAAAGTCATAAACTTCCTTTAGCTCCATTCTACATTTGAACGAGTTGTTTTCTTCAGAGAGCAGTCTTATCTCCTTTTCCATCTGATCAATTCTGCTTTTTAAGGTATTCTTCTCCTCATTAACTTTTTGGACTGCTTTCTCTATTTGACCTAAACTGGTTTTTTAACATGTTGTTTTCTTTGGCAGTTTTTTGAATCTCCTTGACCAAGCTGCTGACTTGGTTTTCATGTTTTTTACTGCATCGCTCTTATTTCTCTTCCCAATTTTTCCTCTACCTCCCTTATTTGAATTTCAAAATATTTTCTGAGCTCTATCATAGCTTGAGCCCAATTCCTAATTTTCTTGGAGACTTTATTATTTTTTGAAAGATTTTATTTATTTTCAGTTTTCCAATTTGCCCCCCATTCTTGCTTCCCACTTCCCACCCCCACCACCCACAGAAGGCATTCTATTCATCTTTACATTGTTTCCATGTTATACATTGATCTCAGTTGAATGTGATGACGGAAAAATCATATCCTTAAGGAAAAAAATAAAGCATGAGATAGTAAAATGATATAATAAGGTAATTTTTTTTTCTAATTTGAAGGAAATAGTCTTTGGTCTTTGTTAAAAGTCTATAATTCTTCTTTTGGATACAGATGGTATTCTCCATTGCAGATAGCCCAAAATTGTCCTAGTTGTTGTACTGATGGATTGATCAAGTCCATCAAGGTTGGCCTTGATTACCCCCATGTTGCTGTTAGGGTGTACAATGTTATTCTGATTCTGCTCGTCTCACTCAGCATCACTTCATGCAAATCCTTCCATGCTTCCCTGAATTCCCGTCCCTCCTGGTTTCTAATAGAACAATAGTGTTCATGGTATACATAGAAAAGTCTGTTAAACCATTCCCCAATGAAAGACATTCACTTACTTTCCAATTCTTTGCCACCACAAACAGGGTTGCTATAAATATTTTTGTGCAAGTGATGTTTTAACCCTTTTTTCATAATCTCTTCAGGGTATATACCCAACAGTGGTATTGCTGGATCAAAGAGTATGCACATTTTTTTTGCCCATTGGGCATAATTCCAAATTGCTCTCCAGAAAGGTTGGATGAGTTCACAGTTCTATCAACAATGTATTAGTGTCCCAGATTTCCCACATCCTTTCCAACATTGATCATTATCCTTTCTGGTCATATTGGCCAGTCTGAGAGGTGTGAGGTGGTATCTCAGAGATACTTTCATTTGCATTTCTCTAATAAGCAATGAATTGGAGCAATGTTTCATATGACTAGAAATTACTTAGATTTCCTGATCTGCAAATTGCCTTTGCATATCCTTTGATGATTTGTCAATTGGGAATGACTTGTTTTTTGAAAATTTGACTCATTTCTCTGTATATTTTAGAAATGAGTCCTTTGTCAGAAATACTAGCTGCAAAAAATTGTTTCCCAATTAACTACATTTCTTTTGATCTTGGTTACAGTGGTTTTGTCTGTGCAAAATCTTTTTAATTTAATGTAAACAAAATTATCTAGTTTGTTTTTAATGATGTTCTGCATCTCTTCCTTGGTCATAAACTGCTTCCCTTTCCATAGATCTGACAGTTAAACTACTCCTTGATCTTCTAGTTTGCTTATAATATTGTTTTTTATGTCTAAATCCTGTATCCATTTGGATCTTATCTTGGTATAGGGTGTGAGGTGTTGCTCTAATCTAAGTTTCTTCTATACTAACTTCCAATTTTCCCAACAGTTTTTATCAAAGAGAGAGTTTTTATCCCAATAGCTGGACTCTTTGAGTTTATCAAGCAACAGATTACTATAATCATTTCCTGCTTTGTACCTAGTCTATTCCACCGATCCACGATGCTATTTCTTAGTCAATACCTGACAGTTTTGATGACTGATGATTTAAAATATAATTTTAGATCTGGTAGGGCTAAGCCACCTTCTTTTTACTTTTTTCATGGAATCCTTGGAAATTCTTGACTTCTTTTTTCTCCATACGAATTTACTTACAACTTTTTCTAACTCATTAAAGTATTTTATTTTGGAATTTTGATTGGTAGGGCACTAAACAAGTAGTTTAATTTTGGTAGAATTGTCATTTTTATTATATTGACTTATCCATGAATAGTTGATGTTTGCTCAGGCATTTAAATCTGATTTTATTTCTGTGGGAAGTGTTTTTTAATTGTTTTCAAAAAGTTTTTGAGTGTGACTTGGCAGATATTTTATATGTCTGTGGTTACTTTGAATGGAATTTCTATTTCTAGGCCTTTCTGTCATATCTTGCTAGTTATATAAATATATATATATATATATATATATATATATATATATATATATATGAAAATGTTGAGGAATTATGAGGGTTTATTTTATATCCTGCTACTTTCCTAAAGTTGCTAATTATTTCTAGTATTTTTTTTAGATGACTTTTTAGGATTCTCCAGGTATGCCATCATGTCATCTGCAAAGAGTGAGAGTTTAGACTCCTCCTTCCCTATGCTAATTCCATCAATTTCTTTTTCTTCTCTTATTGCTGAGGCTAACATTTCTAATACAATATTGAATAATAGTGGTGATAATGGGCATCCTTGTTTCATCCCTGATCTTATTGGGAATGCCTCTAGCCTATCCCCATTGCATATGATAATTGTTGATGGTTTCAGATAGATACTGCTTATTATTCTAAGGAATAAACCGTTTATTCCTACACTCTCTAGTGTTTTTATTATGAATGGGTGCTGTATTTCATCAAAAGCTTTTTCACCTCTATTGCTATAACTATTTGATTTCTGATTGGTTTGTTGTTGATATAAATAATTATACTGATAACTTTCCTAATATTGAACCAACTCTGCATTCCTGGCAGAAATCCTACTTCATCATAATGTATTATCCTCGTGCTAAATTGTAATCGTTTTGCCAAGATTTTATTTAAGATTTTTACATCTATATTCATCAGGAAGATAGGTATATAATTTTCTTTACTTATTTTATCTCTTCCTGGTTTAGGTATCAGCAACATATTGGTGTTATAGAAAGAGCTAGGCAGAGTTCTGTCTTCACCTATTTTCCCAAAGTGTTTATGTAGAATTAGAAACAATTGTTCTTTAAATAATTGATAGAATTCACTTGTCAATCCATCTGGCCCTGGATATTTTTTCTTAGGGAGTTCAATAATGGCTTGATGAATTTCTGTTTCTGAGATAGGGTTATTAGGTTTTTAATTTCTTCTTCATTTAATCTGGGCAATTAATATTTTTGTAAATATTCATAGATTTCACTTGGATTGTCAAATTTATTGGCATAGAATTGGGCAAAATAATTCAGAATTATTAATTTCCTCCTCATTGCTGGTGAGTTCACCTTTTTCATTTATGATACTAACAATTTGGTTTTCTTCTTTCTTTTGTTTAATCAAATTGACCAGAGATTTTTCAATTTTATTGTTTTTTTAATAAAACCAGCTCTTGTTTTATTTATTAGTTCAATAGGGTCTTTTTTTGCTTTGGATTTTATCAATTGCTCCTTTAATTTTCAGAATTTCGAATTTGGTATTTAATTGGGGGAGGGTTAATTTGTTCTTTCTCTAATTTTTTAGTTGCATATTTAGTTCATTGATTTTTTCTTTCTCTAATTTATTCATGCAAGCATTTAAAGATATAATATATCCCCTGACAGCTGCCTTAAATGTATCCCATAACTTTTGGTATGTTGTTTCTTTTTTCTCATTATCTAGGATGAAATAATTAATTCTTTCTATAATTTGTTGCTTGATTCACTCATTCCTTAAAATGAGGTTATTTAGCATCCAGTTAGTTGTGGGTCTGTGTCTCCCTGGTCCAGTTTTTCATATGATTTTTATTGCATTATGATCTTAGAAAGATGTATTGACTTTTTCTGCTTTTCTGCAATTGATCATTAGGTTTGCATATCCTAGTACATGGTCAATTTTTGTGTAAGTGCCATGTATTGCATTCAATTTCCTCCATAGGTCTATCATATTTAGGTTTTCTAACAATCTATTTACCCCCTTAACTTCATTCTTGTTTATTTTATGATTTGTTTTATCTAAATCTGAGAGCATGAGTTTGAGGTCTCCCACTAGTAGAGTTTTGCTTTCCATGTCTTCCTGTAGCTCTTTCAACTTCTCCTCTGGATGCTGCACCATTGGGTGCATACATATTTAGTCTTGAAATTTCTTTATCGTCTATAGTACCTTTGAGGAGGATATAATTTCCTTCCTTATCTCTTTTAATGCTATCTATTTTTGCAGTTGCCTTTTCTGAAATAAGGATTGCTTTCCCTGTGTTTTTCACTTCAGCTGAAGCAAAATATATTTTGCTTCAACCTTTTCCCATTACTCTAAATGTATCTCTCTGCTTCAAATGAGTTTCTTGTAAGCACCATATTGTAAGATTCTGGTTTTTAATTCACTCTGCTATCCGCTTACATTTTAAGGGAGAGTTCATCCAATTCACATTCAAAGTTATAATTACTAACTCTTTTTTGCCCTCCATATCTTCCTTCTGTTTGTATTCCCCCCCTTCTTCCCCGTTATCCATATTTCCCAGTGTTTTGTTTTTGAATAATACCCCCTTCAGTGTGTTTGCCCTCTTATATCAACCCCTGCTCTTTTCTTTCCCCTGTCCTTTTTCCCCTTCTTCCCTTCCTCCTGTTAGTTCCCTTCCCCCCCCTCCTCTCCCTTTCCCCTTTTAATGCTTGAAAGGTTAGATAAGTTTCTTAACTTAACTAAGTGTGTCTAAGTTAACTTTAAGTTTGATGAAATGAAGATTCAGGTGGTTCTCACTTCCTCCCTTCTTCCCCTCAATTTCAATAGATTTTTTGTACCTCTTGATGTAATGAGATTTACCCCATTCAGTCTCCCTCCATTCTCTCTTCTCCTCACTGTTCCACTTTTTAAGGAGGTATTGTTTTTAAATCCTTCTATCTGAATCACAGAAAATTAAGAGTATCCATCAGGTCTGGCTATGTATATTCTCTCTAATAAAGTTACAATTCTCAAGAGTTATGGGAGTCTTTCTCCCAAGTGGGTATATAGCCAGTTTCATCTTATTGGATAGCAGTTTTTTAACCTTTTCATGTATCTCTTGAGCCTACTGTTTGATATCCAAATTTTCAATTTAGCTCTGGTCTTTTCATCATGACATCTTGGAAGTCTCCAATTTCATTAAATGTCTATCTTTTCCCCTGGAAGAGAAGGCTCAGCTTTGCCAGTTAGTGGAGTCAAGAGGATGCATTCCAAGCTCCTTGTTTCTTAGAAATATCTCATTCCAGGCCCTTCGATCCCTTAGTGTTGCTGTGGCCAGGTCCTGTGTAATTCTTACTATGATGCCTTTGAATTTAACCTTTTTCTTTCTGGCTGCTTGCAGGATTTTTTCTTTTATCTGATAGTTCTGGAATTTGGCCACAATGTTCTTTGGTGTTTTCATTTTAGGATGTCTTTCAGGAAGGGATTGATGTATTCTTTCAATAAATACTTTGCCCTCTGGTTCCATGGCATCAGGGCAATTTTCTATCACTAAATCCTGTAATATTAAGTCCAGGCTTTTTTTTTTCCTCTTCAATGTTTCCAGAAAGACGTATTATTCTCAGGTTGTCCCTTCTTGATCAATTCTCAAGGTCAGTGGTTTTGCTGATTAGGTATTTTACATATTCTTCTGTTTTTTTGATAATTTGGTTTTGTTTAACAAAATTTTGTTGTCTCAAGAAGTCATTAATTCACACAAATTCTATTCTTTTTTTTTTTACAGAAGAAGGTTTTTTTTTCATTTTTCTTTTGCAACTCCTTTTCCAATTGGTCAATTCTGTTTTTTGAAGGAGTTTTTCATTTGCTCAAGTGTAGTTTTGAGAGAATCATTTTCTTTTTGCATTTGCCCAGGTGAAGATCTGAGAGAGTTATTCTCCTTTTCTATTTGTCAAATTGTATTTTCCAAGTATTTCTTTTCTTGCTGTGAGTTGTTAATATTCTCTTCCAACATGTTAATTTTCTCTTGAGTTTCTTTTTTCAACTTTTTCAATTGCTTTTTAAACTCCTTCTTGATTTCTTCAAGGTTGGTTGCTGGTTGCTGGTTGTTTTCTCTGTAGTGTTTGAGGTCCTCAGCAGCAGGGTCTGAGTTGATCTTGAACACTGGGCTGGGCCCTGGGGGAGGGAGTTAATCTCTTTCTGTTGAATGAATTCTGTTGCTCAAAGTCTCTTATGCTGAGGCTGTCTCTCTGTCTTCCCTCAGTACCATCCCCGCACTGATCCTCTGGTCTTGTCTCCCAGTTCACCCATGGTCCCATGATACAGACCTTCCTGGTACATGTTCTTCTCCTATCTTCTCTATCTATGCTTTGTGGATCAAATTTCTATTTAGAGATTTCTCTCATGTCGTTTTTGAGGGGAAAGAGGAACACTTTTCACAGAGCCTGTCCTCTCTCTACCATCTTGACTGGAAGTCTCTTTTGGAGACTTTAGATACAGAAGCTTAGACATTGTTGTATTCTGAGTATGTGTTGATCCTCCATGGCATCAAAATAATCATCTATGGTCCAGTTCCTTTTTTTCTGTTTACTCATTTCCCCAGTCTATACCCTAGTTTTGAGATGCTTCTCAAGCTTTTGAGTGTTATTGGGACACCCCTGGAAGGACCTCAATTTCTTCAAGAGCGGCTCTGACTGATCTCTTGGCCCATGCTCTGGTTGTGGATGAACACAAGCATTACCCTCTTCCCTGGAGCTGTGAGGAGGGTCTCTTTTCCTCTATGGAAGTAGGGACCTCAGACTGTGCCCAGGGTCTGAATATAGGCAAAGCATCAGAGCTCTGGCCCAAGGACAGAACAGAGACATCTACAGTTTCCCCCCAGCTTGCTTCTGTTTTCTGGAACCCCCAAGTTTCACAAAGGGCCACAGCTGTGCTGAGGTCCATTCTGGCCTGTGCTCAATGCTCACTCTGTCAGAGGCTTCCCTGTTGATTTTCCAAGTTATGCTTGGTGTTTCTGGGGATGGGAGGTATGGAAACTACTTCTGTTGCCATGAGCCAGTACCCCCAGGGGCACCCCACAGGCTATTCCAGGAAGGCTGGAGGTCTTTCGCTCCAGTCTACAACCCCTCCAACCTCATGGAGCAGAACCTTCCCATGATCTTCCAGGTTACCTTGGGCTGGAGAATTGCCTCACTGGGTCTTTTTGTGGTTTCTGTCTCTCAACAATTTAGTTAGAGTTATAATTTCAAGGTTTGGGTCTATTTGGGAGGAAAGCTTCTGGAAAATCCTGCCCTTTTGCCACCTTGGCTCCAGTTTAATTTGTGGTTCCTCCAAAACCGTCCTGTGTAATCAATTGATCTGTATTTTCTCCATTTTCTTTGTTTTTTTGCAAGGCAAAAAAGGCAAGATAGGTAATTATTAAGTGTCTGAGACCAGATTTGAACCCAGGTACTCCTGACTCCAGGGCTGGTGCTTTATCCACTATGCCACCTAGCTGCCCCTATTTTCTCCATTTTCAAAACATCTGAGCAATTTTTGTATATGATTCCCTGAATTATACTATACCTAATTTTTATTTCATCCTGATTATATGGGAAATATATAATTTTCTGATTGTCTCTCTCTGTTCTACTAATCATAGTCATTTTGGTTTATAGAAATTTTGCGGACTTTCCTAATTTTGCTATCTTTTGTCTTTGATCTAATATTTCTTGTTGTATTTGGCATTCTGTTTTTCAGAATAGCTACTTCTTTATTAAAGTTATTTCATTATTTCCCTTAAATCACCAATTTACTTCTCAAATTCTTTTTAAATGACTATACTTTTAAAATTATTTATTTATTTGTTTGTTTCTTTGTGTGTTTATTTAATTGTTTGCTTGTTTGTTTTTAAAGAAAGATTTTATTTATTTGGAGTTCTACAATTTTCCTCTTACTCTTGCTTCCCTCCCCCAACCACCCACAGAAGGCAGTCTGTAAGTTTTAAATTGTTTCCATAGTATACATTGATCTAAATTGAATGTGATGACAGAGAAATCATATCCTTAAGGAAGAAAAATAAAGTATGAGATAGCAAAATTACATAATGAGATAATGGTTTTTCCCTCTAATGTGAAGGTAATAGTCTTGGTAATAGTCTTTATGTTCAAAAAGTTAAACAAAGAACATACAATGACTAGTTTTATGTATCAGAAAAAAGAGGCTCTTGGGAATGTAAAGGACAAGTGGAGATCCAGGGCATGGATGTTCTTTAAACTCATTCCAAGGCTTCTAACATAATGTTACTGTTTCCTTAGATTACCATAATTCCAATATTGTTCTGTTGCCCACCTGGTGCCATTCTCTACACATTCATCAATCACAAGATTCATAAATGGATTGAATCCCTGCAATATTCCTTGGACATAACTTCCACCATTTAATTTCTTTCTTTCTTTCTTTCTTTCTTTCTTTCTTTCTTTCTTTCTTTCTTTCTTTCTTTCTTTTTTTAGGTTTTTGCAAGGCAAATGGGGATAAGTGGCTTGCCCAAGGCCACACAGCTAAGTAAATATTAAGTGTCTGAGACCAGATTTGAAGCCAGGTACTACTGACTCCAGGGCCCATGCTTTATGCACTATGCCACCTAGTTGCCCCCACCATTTAATTTCAATGATAACTTCTTTTTTTGCCTTTTATCATAATTCCTTTTTATTTTTATTTTTTAAATTTATTTTTTGTTCTCATTTTGTACAAATGTTTTTCTTTACATTAATAAAATATACTTGTTTACAAGTAAACAAAATACCCCTCCCCCCATGAATATAGATAGACTTGCTTGGGCAAAAAAGTAAAGGGGGGAGAAAAAATTAAAATTAAAAAAAATAATAGTAATAATTTTAGGTATGGCCAGGTGGTGCAATGGACAAAGCACCGGCCCTGGAGCCACGAGCACCCAAGTCCATATCCAACCTTGTAAACCCAATAATCACCCAGCCATGTGACATGCAAGCCACCCGATCTCCACTGCCCTGCAAAAACCAAAAAGAAGAAAAAAGAAAGACCCAAAATAAAATAAAATAGTAATAATAGTAGGGGTGGCTGGGTGGCAGGCAGAGCATTGGCCCTTGAGCCAGGAGCACCTGGGTCTGAATCCGGCCCCAGACACCCAATGATCACCCTGCTATGTGTCCCCAGGCAGGCCACCCAACCCCACTTGCCCTGCACCCTCCCCCAAATAATAATAACAAAAAATGTGTTTCAATCTTTGTTCCAACACCATCAATTCTGCCGTGAATGGATCACATTCTTTATGATAAGTCCATCACAAAAGTTACTTCCATATTTTTCCAATGTTGCCATTGCTGATCACAACTCCCTCCTTTCTTATTTCTCCACTACCATGTACTATATTTTCTCTCTCCTTTCACTCTGACTCTGCTGTAGGTTTGCTGAGTGGCGCAGCAGACAGATCCCTGGTCCTGGAGCCAAGAAGCCCTGAGCCCCTATACCACCCCTTAGGCTCAGAATCCACCTATGGTCCTGGGCAGGCCATCCAATCCCAGCCCCTTGCAAGAAGTAAAAAAAAGAAAATGTGTTCTATCTGACCACTCTCCCCCCATGGTCCATCCTCTCCTTTATTCACATCCCCACCCCTTCCCCCTGCTCCCCCCTCCTTCTTACTCCAGTTGTCTATACCCCTTTGAGTATATTTGCTGTTTCCTCTCCTAGCCATCTCTGATGAGAGTAAAGGTTCCCTCATTCCCCCTTGCCTCCCCCTTCCATATTTCAATAGCTCATTGTAATAAAAAAAATCTTATTATGTGAAATAGCTTGGACTATTCCCCCTCTCCTTTTTCTTTCTCCCATTCCATTTCCCTTTTTTTTCTTATTGACTCCATTTTTACACCATATTTTATCTTCGAATTCAGCTTTCTCCTGTGCTTCAACTATAAAAGCTCTCTCTACCTGCTCTATTAACTGAGATGGTTCATATGAATATTATCAGTATCATTTTTCTATACATGCAGTTCATCCTTATTAAGTCCCTCATATTCCCCCCCTCTCCTCCAATCTCCATGCTTCACCTGAGTCCTGTATCTGAAGATCAAACCTTCTGTTCAGCTCTGGCCATTCCAAAAGGAACCTTTGAAATTCCCCTGGTTCATTGAAAGTCCATCTTTTTCCCTGGAAGAGGACATTCAGCCTTGCTGGGTAGTTCATTCTTGGCTGCATTCTAAGCTCTTTTGCCTTCCGGTATATTGTATTCCAAGCCCTACGAGCTTCCAATGTAGTTGCTGCTAAGTCCTGTGTGATCCTGACTGCAGCTCCACGATATTTGAACTGTGTCCTTCTGGCTACTTGTAATATTTTTTCTTTGACTTGGCAGTTCTGGAACTTGGCTATAATATTCCTGGGAGTTGTTTTTTTGGGCTCTCTTTCTTGGGGGGATCGGTGGATTCTCTCCATTTCTATTTTGCCCTCTGCTTCTAGAATATCAGGGCAATTTTCCTGTAGTAATTCTTTGAAAATGATGTCAAGGCTCTTTTCCTGATCATGACTTTCAGGTATTCTAATAATTTTCAAATTATCTTTCCTAAGTCTGTTTTCCATATCAGATGTTTTTTCAATGAGATATTTCACATTTTCTTCTAATTTTTCATTTTTTTTTGTTTTGAAGTATTGATTCCTGATTTCTGTTAAATTCATCAATCTCTCTGAATTCTATTCTTTGTCTGAAGGATTTATTCTCTTCAGAGAGTTTTCTTATCTCTTTTTCCATCTGGCCAATTTTGCTTTTTAAAGCATTCTTCTCCTCAATAACTTTTTCAACTGTTTTATCCATTTGACCTAAGCTGGTTTTTAGCATGCTATTTTCTTCAGCATTTTTTTGGATTTCCTTGACTAAGCTGCTGACTTCATTTTCATGTTTTTCCTGCATCTCTCTCCTTTCTTTCCCCAGTTTTTCTTCTAACTCCCTCATTTGATTTTCAAAGTCTTTTTTGATCTCTGTCATAGCCTGAGCCCAATTTCTGTTTTTCTTGGAGTCTTTAGATGCAGGAGCTTGTGCTTCCTCATCTTCAGACTGAGTATTTTGATCCTTCTTGGGCTCACTTGCAAAATATTTCTCAATGGTCTTCCTCTTGTTTCTTTGTTTGTTCATTTTCCCAGACTAAGCCTGTTTTTTGGGGGTGCTTCCTGAGCTTTTGGGACACTCCCACAACGGTCTCAGTGTGTGAGGCTCTGTCCTCCCTCCTGGTCTGTGAGTGAACATAAGCGCCCCCCTCTGCCATGGGGCTGAGGTGGGGGGCCCCTACTGTTCTATGGGGGGGGGCCTAGACTGCGATCAGGATCTGAATGTGGTCAGAGCTCCAGAGTCCTGTTCCAGGGGCAGAGGACAGAGCTAGGCAATCTCTCTTCACTCCCCTCCCTCAGCTCAATGGGCTCATGCCCTGGGGGCTCCTGCTTAAGGGCTCCACCTGCTTCTGTTTCCAGGTCTAGGCTGCTGAAAGACCAGGCTGCTGGCTGTGTGCCCTGAGGGCTGGGCTCCACGTGCTTGCTCTGGCAGAGGTCCCCCATGTTCCCCCACTTTGCGCTGGTGCTCCCTGGGGTGCAGCTCAGGAGACTCCCCCGCTGCTGTGAGCTGAGGCTCCCAGCGCTCTGGGGCTGCCTCCGGGAGGCTGAAGTTCTTTGGCTCTGGCGGGCCACCCCTCTGGCGGCCGCCCCTCCGACCCCGGGAGCAGAGCCTTTCTGCTCTTTTCCAGGTTACCTTGAGTAGAAGAACTGCCTCACTGGGTCCCTTTGTGGGTTCTGCCTCTCGAAAATTTAGTTAAGAGTCCTTAGTTTATGAGTTTTTATCAGAGAGCTCCTAAGACTCGATCCCTTCATGTTGCCATCTTGGCTCCCCTTTTCCGATGATAATTTCTTGCCCATAAACTTTGTCAACACTTTTTCAGCATCTATTATTCAAACCCCACAATTCTTTTTCTGGATACATATGGCATTCTCCATTTCAGATAGCCCAATATTGTCCTTGGTTGTTGCACTGATGGAATGAGCAAGTCCATTAAGGTTGATGATCACGCCCATGTTGCTGTTAGGGTGTACAGTGTTCTTCTGGTTCTGCTCATCTCACTCAGCATCAGTTCATTCAGATCCTTCCAGGTTTCCCTGAATTCCCATCCCTCCTACTTTCTAATAGAACAATAGTATTCCATCACATACATATACCACAGTTTGTTAAGCCATTCCTCTATTGAAGGACATTCCCTTTAATTCCAATTCTTTGCTACCACAAATAGGGCTACTATGAATATTTTTGTACAAGTGATGTTTTTACCCTTTTCCATAATCACTTCAGGGTATAGACCCAGTACTTATATTGCTGGGTCAAAGGGCATACACATTTTTGTTGCCCTTTGGTCATAATTCCAAATTGCTCTCCAGAAAGGTTGGATGAGTTCACAGTTCTATCAATGTATTAGTGTCCCAGATTTCCCACATCCCTTCCAACATTGATCACTATCTTTTCTGGTCATATTAGCCAGTCTGAGAGGTGTGAGGTGGTATCTCAGAGATACTTTAATTTGCATTTCTCTAATAATTTGTGATTTTTCAGATGAATATGGATCACTTTGATTTCCTCATCTTCAAATTGCCTTTGCATATCCTTTGACCATTTGTCAATTGGGGGAATGGCTTGTTTTTTGAAAATTTGACTCAGTTCTCTGTATATTTTAGAAATGAGCCCTTTGTCAGAAATACTAGATGTAAAAATTATTTCCCAATTTAGTATATCTCTTTTGATTTTGGTTACAGTGGTTTTGTCTGTGCAAA